>NC_091191.1:35922159-36244372 GCF_040958095.1 Procambarus clarkii
AGGCGGCCCCTTTATGTGCCTCTAGGCGGCTCCTTTATGTACCTCTAGGCGGCCCCTTTATGTGCCTCTTGGCGGCCTCGTTATGTACCTCTAGGCGGCTCCTTTATGTGCCTCTAGGCGGCTCCTTTATGAGCCTCTAGGCAGCTCCTTTATGCGCCTCTAGTCGGCCTTTTATGCACCTCTTGGCGGCTCCTTTATGTGCCTCTAGGCGGCTCCTTTATGTGCCTCTAGGCGGCCCTTTGTGTGCGTCTAGGCGGCTCCTTTATGTACCTCTAGGCGGCCCTTTATGCGCCTCTATATGGGCCTTTATGTGCCTCTAGGCGGGCCTTTATGCGCCTCTTGGCAGCCCTTTATGCGCCTCTAGGCGGCTATATGAGAAATACCCCAAATGAGGGATTTCATAAAATCTGAGGGTTGAAATGAATCGTGTTGTAGTTCTTGGTTGATCGGTAAATGCTTTGAGTGAAAGACTGCAATAGAAAATGTATTTTCATTATGATGAGACTTGGGAAAATATTGAATGATATAATGAGAACCGAGAAGTTTTAAACTTGTTTCTTTATCATTAAGATATTTTTTACTTTTATTTACTAATTGATGTGGATCCCACTTACCCTTTAGATTTTTAGATTGAAACTGAGAAGAAGGTATCACCAATATGGGTTCTAAGAGCAAAAAGAGAATAGATGACCAATGATAAGCTACTACTAAACCACTGTCAGCAAGACTGAAGATACTAATAGGGAGGGGTAAATTAAAAACAGGTGGTATTTTAGGTTTTAGCATTGTAATTGCAATCCAACCTGGATTGGTAACAATTTCAGAAAAATAAGAAATCGAAACCTATATAATATATGCTTTAGTTATGTTTAAAATTAAAAATAGAACATATAACTAACTACATACATAATGAATCAAGTAACCCTAAACAAAACAATGAACACTCTGACATTGTTTGTTTTTTAATATCCCTAACTATTTTCAAAATAATTTGTTTTTCTTCTTCTGTATAATTAGCATGTGTTTTTTTAGAGAACTTGGCTAAATTTCTAAGGGAAACAACATTTATTTGACCATTATATTTATGGTTACATTTATATACCATCTCATTAAGTAAACTCATATAAAGCCAAGAATTAGACATTTCTTGTTTAATACCATTTACAATTTGAGGATAATACTTAATCTCTTTTTTGTGGTCGTTTATAAATTGAAAACTGGATGCATGCCAAGACATTTTATGTAGATTCTGTAGTGTGTAAGCTAAAGATGCTACAAGTGATAATTTATTTAATTCATATGCACCAATAATATTGGGGTGTAAGAAAAAATAATCTACTTCGTTATTCATCTTTTGATAAATTTCTTGGCATAGATGTCGTTGGTAACTTATCATTTCAAAATGTATTTGAATTTTGACTTTATTCCATAAAAAATTGGTAAATTCCTCAACCTTAATATAAACTTTTTTATCCGTTTCAGTTGTTTGGTCTTTTATACGAAGAATAAATTTTAAATCAGCATCATTTATATATTTTTCTTGAATGGCTTTTGTTAACAACAAATCTTCAATTTCTTTTTGGACATAAGTTGTAATAAGTGGGGTAGCACATAACTCCCATACCATATCTCTAATACACATATCAAAATTGATCATTGAAGAATATTTGTTCATAAATATATCCTTTAAATCTGGTGTAAGAAACATAGAAGTAAAATTATCTATTTCAGAATTAGGTATTATTTCATATATTTCAAACATTTTTGTTACTTATTCTTCAGCTCCTCTTTGTGTTAATGGTTCATATACATACTTCTTTTATACTATATACTACTACCCATCTAATAATGTAAATCTCTATGACTTTCAAAATATCCAATTTCTCATATAAATTAATTATCCCATATAATATTTAGGATCTTAATTCTTTTTTCTCTCTTTCCAAAATATACAATTTCTCATTTATATTATTCAATATCGTATTTAGAATCTTAATGATTTTTTCTCTATTATTTTCCATAACAATATCCAATCTTTTATTTATAAAATCACACCTCTCATTCAGGATCCTAATTCTTCTGTCTACAATAGCAAATTGTCTTGATATAACTTTATCATGTAGACAACAACACCCAATATATTTTTCTTTTACTTGGATATTTTGTGGATTAATCTTTTACTATAAAATTTCCAGATTTTGGTTTAACTTCTTCATTTACCTCTTGATTTTGTTCTTTAGAAAACGTCCGTTTTCGCTTCTTCCCGTCTTCTTGGGACGTCTGTCGGTCTTCAATGGGGCCTCCTGTCCTTTTTAAGTTGGTTACACTTTTCCGGGGCTCTAGATTTTGTTCTTTAGAAGACTTCTTCCCGTCTTCTTGGGCCGTCTGTCGGTCTTCAATGGGGCCTCCTGTCCTTCTTAAGTTGGTTACACTTTTCCGGGGCTCTAGATTTTGTTCTTTAGAAGACTTCTTCCCATCTTCTTGGGCCGTCTGTCGGTCTTCAATGGGGCCTCCTGTCCTTCTTAAGTTGGTTACACTTTTCCGGGGCTCTAGATTTTGTTCTTTAGAAGACTTCTTCCCGTCTTCTTGGGTCGTCTGTTGTCCTTTAATGGGGCCTCTACCTGTCTCTACACGTTCTTTTCCTTTCTCATTCAATTTTCTACCTGTTTCTTTGTCGATTTTTTTCTAACTGTTTACATTTTTGTACCCATTTTTTCGATTTTAAAACAAAGTTTTTTTTTTTAAATTTGTCCATTTTCACATGTTTCTTCTGGAGGTGGTTATTATTTCATTCACCCGATGATTCTGGAAATGAAGCATTAATTTAAAAATATAATTTATATATTTTTCATCAACTATTATATAAGAACTTACAAAAACTTATTTTTTATACAATATTATGGGTCTTCATTTCTTCAACAAATGTTTAACTAATACCAAGATAATGTTAACTGTTCAAAATGACAAACAGCTAAATCAATATTAAAAGAAATTCTTTCCTTCAGGTCTTAACCATTTAAAATATATTGGGATTGATGGTTCCGTTTTTTTCCATGCACATACCATAAAAGGGAAACATGTTGGAACAATTGATATCAATGCTACAGCCCAAAAAGTATGAAATATAATTTGTGCCTATTGTGATATTCTCATGAATTTACTAAGTAACAATAACACTGATGATGATAATAATAATAATAATAATAATACTAATAATAAGGGAAGAACTTGTAATAATATGATAATACACTTTGTTATGGATGGAAAGTCTCTCTTTACAAAAAATCGTAGCAATCAACGAAAATCTGACCCCTTTTCCATTCTTTCTCCCCATGAAAAATTATCCTTAGAAAAATGTACAATTGCAATGATAAAAAAAAAATGGACATTCAACATCCTAATACCATATTTCTATTATCAACTGAATCATTCCCTTTTGATCAACGACATGAGGGTGAAATAACTCTATTTCGTTTTATTAATAAAATTTTAAATAAAAATTCCCGTTACATAATTATAAGTAATGACTCTGATATATCAGCAATGTACATTCTTCGAGAGGATGATCGTGTTATGTTGGTTATCCCACTATATAATGGACAATCATACATTGGATTAAACAATTATAATCATATTATGGTTAAATTAAATATAAATTCTCAACAACTATTTAGTTTAACAGTATTGTATTTTATATTTTTTGGAAGTGACTATAATTTAGGTCTCATATCTTGTTGGACAATCAGTAAACATGACATTTTAAAAAACGCCATTTTACATGAAGAAACAGATCTTGTTTCAATTTTTAATCAAATGAAAAGATGTCGTTCAACTAAAAATGAAGCAATCATATGGCAGGAGTGGGGGGATTCTGTAACATACCAAGACTATTTATTTCTTTTTAAATTAATTGTATATGAAGCAGTTCATAGTGCCCGATATTATAAATCATTAGGGCAAAGTAATCCATCATCATTAAATTTATATTCAAATAATCACATAAAAGTTTTAACTAAAACTATAAAATTAATTAAATAATAAGTAATTATTTATTACCTGTTAAAAACCTTAAGACAATTATTGTATTGAGTAGTAATATTTGTTCCAAATTCATCCTGAGGATTGAAATTCACATATATTCTAGGCTTTATTACAATGGGTTGTCTATGCCGATTAATTAAATGGGCATGTCTCTTTTCGCGATTTACATTTTTATAGTAACTGGGTAAAATATCTTGAAGTTTACAAAAATTTAAATGGGGTAGGTTGATCGTATGAGAGTATTTTAATTGGGAATTATGAACAATAGCAGTTTTAAATAAATGTTTGGCTTCCATCCAATCAGATAAATTTGTAAATGCCCATAATATGATCTTGATTTTATCTTTAGCTTTAGGAACACATTTCCATTCATTACACCATACATCGTTAATCATTAGACTTGTTATAATATAATGCAAAATATCAATAATTAATTTTTCATGACACACAATGAAAACTGGGCATTGAATTATGGAAAAAAACATTGTGTTCAGTAGCAATGGTTTTAGCAGCAAACAATAGGCATTCAATCACCTCATAACCAGCAATAAAACCTGGCGAAGAGTACTGGTTGGAACATTTTTCTATAATTTTTTTATCATTCAAATTATATATGGCAAGTTTTACAATTCGACAATAATTTCCAGTTTTCTTGTTCTGCAGACTCATACCAACTCCCTTGTTAGATTTGTAGAATATGCTTTCCTGATCATCTACAGGGATATTTACATTTGTCTCATGTAATGAATATTCAACATATATATACATATCATGGGCCATAAATGGAAGATTAATTTTTTGTCTTTTCAATACATCTGCCATTTTAGGAAGATTGTGGTGGTGGGGAGGATTGGGATGTTTGCTGCTGTGGTGATGACTGAGAGGTGAATGGTAATTGGGTATTGGGAGATTGTGGTATATAAGGATTTTGATGAGTATGGGTGGGGTTGACAGTGGGAGGGGGAGGGGGAGGAGGAGGAGGAGAAGAGGTAACAACACTTGTTGGAGGAGGATGGGAATGATAATAACAGTAAGGAGAAGTGGGGGTATATTGACACTGACATTGATAATAAGAACTAGGGAATTGTTGATGGGGTGAATAATGGAATGAAGAGTGTGTATGTAGGGGCAGTTGGGTTGGTGGTGGTAGAGGTGGTTGTGCATATATTATGGGTGGGATTGTTTGTGCAGAATTTGTAAGATTTTTTAGTTTTTCGTCAAATAATTTACTGATTTCTTCAGCCCTCTTTGTTGATTCTTTTAAATGAGTTTCTTCATTTAGATGCTGACAATTTTTAATGTAATCGTCAATTATATTTAAAATAACTTCATTCTCTACATTTTTAGTCCATTCTAAAGCTGGTCTGGCAGGGAAAACAGGAAGACTAATCAATAGCTGTGTCAAAGAATTAATAAGAGATTCTAGAGTTTCTTTGGTAACATAATTTAATGTATCATTATCTGTGAGAATGGGTAAATTTCCCAGAATTAATGTAGTATTTAAAAATTTTGTAATGTCATCAGTAGAACTGATAGGAAACTGTAAAGGGTTAGTAATCATATCATTCCCAACAACTTTAAAATTTATTAGATTATTAGAAGAACTATTCATGTTTAAGCATAAGATTTTTTAATATGATAAATAATATAAAAGGTATTTATTAAGACTATAAGTTCTAATTATTCCAGCTGTCCTGAATTGAGCTCGGACCGGGGTATCTCATAATCATGGCAAATGATACTAAATCCACCCTTATTACATCTCCAACTGAATTAATAGACAGACTAGGAAAACAAATTATTTATTATACTGACAAATGTTTTTTGGACATACCCCAAGTTAAGATTTACAGTTTGTGTATGGGTTCCAATTGTGTGCAAATTAAGGATGATATTCATCTAACTGCAAATGCGGTATCCCCTAGCTGGATATATGATCCAATGGAGCATGAGGATGAGGAATATGGTCATTTGGAATCTGAATTTCGCAATGCCCATATTATACTTCTTTGTAATCTAAGTGAATCAATACTAAATTCTATTTTGACAGGTTCTCTTACATAGAAAGATGTTAGAAAAACATTGTTTATATATAAGTTTGATAAGACTTTGTTGGATTTTGATGTTAGCCACATGGATGAAATAATTAAGGAACATCCCATTTCCTATAATCGAATTCCATATACCTATTTGGATTACTCATTCAATGGAACATCAATAAAAGAGGTTTTGGGAATACAAAACTCCCCTGAAAATATTTCTAAAGACCACCACCATAGAGGGTCATTGGTTTTGGATAAATTCAAAACTATTGTCAGTTTGTTTAATAAACACAAAAACCGAGAGGGCACTTTGACAGTTATTACTGGTTTAATGGCCTCAGGAAAATCGTCTCGACTTTTGCAACTTACTCAAACACATTGCAGAGAAAATAAAAATAAAACCATTTTGATTTTGCCTAGATGTGTACAATTAAAACAAATAAAATGTCGATCAATAATTCCGACTGAAATCCAAATCCGGAGTGAAACTTACTTAGATTATAAAGACTATATTCTTCACTTTGATACTATTTTTATCGACGATGCTCATTTGTTTTATCCAGAAAATTTAACTGAATTTGTTGATGTATGTTAAGGTTGTGGAATCGATGTGATAATTGCAGGACTGAGTGTATCATCATTTAGAAATGATACATTTAAAGGTTTTGTTTTTTTAATGTCTCAGGCTAATAAAATAGAATTACAAACAACATCCTGTACTCTATGTAATGATCGTACAGCCAAGATATCATTTCGGTTTAATTGGCGTAAACCAAGTAATTTTGTGGGTGATCATCGTAAGTATTTAAGTGTGTGTTCTCCTTGTATGATTGAATTAGCACCGTACTTTCTATGTCTTGGAAAAAGTAATTTTGACAAAAGTGATTTGGATAAAATGTGTGGTACTATTTTATAATTATTTATATATGTTTCTAATATATATACAGTTTGAAAATTGTTATTTTCAAATGACACATCCCAACATTAAAGAATTTATAAACCGGGTTAAAACAGATGGACATATATATATATATATAAACAAAATAATTAAAATTAAGCATAAAAATGAACTCACTGTAGATCTTAAATATGATAAAGAAAATGGAATTTTTCTTGATGATGATGGTATAGTCTATTTCCCAGAAGTAAACAATGAAAATATTAATTCACAAATAATTAGAGTAAAAAGTAATCAGGTTCCATTATTTAGCCACCGTCCACAATTTATTTCACAAAAGAGAAAGAATGAAGATAATACTGAAATTCCTCCGAAAAGGCAGGAATCTTTATAATAAAGATGATTATAACTGAAATAGTTTATCCGGATTCCATCTTTCGATATTAAATTTATCACACTCCAAATTTTGAAAAAAATAAAGTCCATTTTCCCCTTCAACTATTTTTGTTGATATTGTAAACAACATTTTGTTGTACATGTCGCTAATATATTGAAGTCTAAATTCTACAATAATCATTAAATGGCATAAACTATTGTAAATGTTTTTGTTGAGGGACAGAATAGGATTATTTATCAGAATGTTAATTTTATATTGACTCTTACAAATATACTTAAATGTTTGTATATTTTTGTTTTGAAACATTTTAAAAAAATTCACATCATCTCTAGTTACTACTTTTAAAGATGTAACACTAAAAATGTTATAAATATTGTAAAAATAATACATAGAAATACAATAAAGACTTAAAACATAAATGAAATATTTTAAAATAACGTTATTAATATTACTACTATTATCAACCAACATTTTCATTACATTTACAAAATATAATTTAATTATATTATCCTCTTCAAACATGAGGTAGCTATTTACAATCTTGTTAAATCTCTTACTACTGAAGTTATTGATTTCTAAAAGATTATTAACATCAACATCATTTAGACTGATACTACTACTGATGCTATTATCACTATTGTTAGATCCTTCCTGGTTTATAGGTCGAAATACTTCATTAAAATATATAGAAAGGGGAGGTGGCGTTGTTGGTTGTTTGTCATCTGATTGTCTTTCCATTTCTTCAATGTACTTTATTAATTCGTAGTCACAGGGGTATGTTTCCTGGCACGTGAGTCTATCTATAGTTACAGGGATATATTTATATTCCCTGGCCTGTGGGTATAGTAGTCACAAGGGAATTTTGTGGATTCCCTGGCGGCGCAGTTATCGTAGTCAAGAGGGGTAGGGGGGCAGGGTGTTGGACCATGCACAGCGTGTGGCTCTAAGGAGATCAATGTGTTAAAGGTCAAATCCAGTCGAGAGAGAGAGAGAGAGATTAAGTATTAACCACATACGTAATATATAATATACCTGGATGAGCAATAGGTTGCCGGGGGTCAATTAAATCATGATAATCAGGTGGAACCACATTAGGTACAACCTCACCTGGGTTCCTAAATTGTCCACGTGTATCTAGTCGAACTATATGACCTGGTTGAGTGAGCATAGTTAAACCAAAATACCACCCCTCAGTTACTCCCAAGGGATTAAGGGTAGTAAGTTCATGCCAAATACTCTCTGAGTAAAAGCTGAATACAATTGGATGGCCCCAAATAGCATTAGATAGTCGACGATCGTCAGTCGTCTCATAAAAATGCTTGTCTTCATATCCGGGACTAACTGCTAATCGATAGATATATAGGGGATAAGTTTCCTGCCGGCGCCTATAATGATTAATCAATTTTGTCTTATGAACAACAGGCCAGTCATCTCCTCGTTCATCATGTCTCAAACGCCATAGTTTTTGGTGTGGATCAGCTTTAATGTGACGATTCATCCAATCACAGGCTATTGCCGTACCTTTGTTATTGCCGGTTGATCTATAATAAATTCAACATCACTTTTTAATGTTGATTTGGCTTTAGACATCAGGGGTTGGAAAAGGGGTTCGAGTTCATAGTAAGTGTGCATTTGTAAAGGTTTGCCACCATTCTCTAGTGTATAGTAAGCCAAATCAACTTGATGAGGGTCCATTGTGTTATGACCAATTTTCACACAGGCATTACTAATCAAATTTTTTTCACGAAACAGGCCAACTAATGAAGGAATTAAAACCTCAACGTAACCACTGAAATAGTCACATGAGCAACCATATCCTTCTACATATTTATTAATTTCATTGTAATTATTTTCATTTAACGCGTCGTACACGCAAGGTGCCTTGGTATCAGATGGAACATTTGTTCTATATAAAGTGTTAGTAGTTGTGGTGGTGGTGGTGGTTATGTCTAGAGAGGAAAAATTATTATTAAGGTGAACATGGATACAAGAAGGTTCCATTCCTTCTATATTCGGTACTGTTTCAGGAACAGAACATTCTACACATATGCCTTCTTTGACTGGATTAAATTTAGATATGTCTACAATATTCAGATCATGAATCCATCCAACTTTTTTGCATCCGTTATCTATAGTAAGTTTGGACGTGGATTGATCACAATGTTTTCCACTAAATAATCCATGAGTTGTACATTCACATGTGAAATTGTAATCTTGCCATATTAATTTACCTAATGTGGTTGAACATACTGGAACTGTAGGTATTTTTAGGGGATTAGTAGGAGATATTTCAAACCAATATCCATCCTGCCAGGAGGCACTAGCTGGCAATATTTCATTACCTTCTTTAGAATATAAAGGATAAGGTAAAAATATACAACACTGATTTTGTTTCATACCTTCCCACACTTTACAGGCTTGATGATGATTGTCATCCTGATGATGTCCATATGTTGATAAGATTAATAATGGATTATTATCTAATGCATCATCATCGCTTTCAGCCTGATCAATATACCATTCTAATGACGATATATTTTTTTGTCTTGTTATACCATAGTGAAATAACTTTCTTTTTCTTTGTATCGCCTCACCTCCTATAATTATTGTACATATAAATAAGTAAATTATTATAAGAAAATAAATAATAGTAATCATTTTTATTTATTTCCTTTCATTGTCATATAATGTTCACGTGGTGAATCATAAATAGAATTCTCATTCATATATATAGTGGCTGAAGGCAGAGGATGAAAAGAAGGTGAAGAAGAAAAAGAAGAAGAAAAAGAAGAAGGAGGAGAAAGAGGAGGAGGAGGAGGAGGAGGGAGAGGGGGTAGAGGAGGATAGGGGGGAAGATTAGGGGGTAAAGGAGGATAGGGGGAAGATTAGGGGGGAATGAAAAGGCTGACATTATTAATGGGGTGGATTCTGGTTGTGTATTACTACTAGTTGTTAAAGTCATAGTGTTAACTGGAGTTGTAGTTGTAGTAGTAGTAGTAGTAGCATTACAATAGTGTTTATAACAATAATGACATAAACAAATGGTTATAATAATATATATAATTAATATGGATATAAGGCATATACATAAAATAATAAAATATTGATTTATTATTGAAAAATAATACAAATCTATTAAATGAATTTGACTATTGGGATTATTATTGTTCTCAATGATTTTTTTCAGGAAATTAGTAGATTGATGTGTATTTATTAGTATCTTATTTAGATGTGAAAATACCGTATTATAATTATAAAATAATCTTAATCTATCAGATGATGTTTCTGAAAAACTTGAAAAGGCATAGCATGCCCTATTCAATTCTAATAAACTAACACCCGGATATAATATATGTTGTTGATATAAGCGATGACTAATATTACCACCACATAATATGTTTAATTTTAAGATATTATTAATAGAATAAATCCAAATTCCAGGTACAATAGGTATAAATATAGGATTGAATTTTTGTGTTAATTTATAATTACATAATTCTAAAATAGCCTCATCAGATTGATTAAAAGCGGCACTAATATAATTGTGAGATTTGTGTGAATTTAAATTAAAATATGAAAAACTAATGATGACTAAGGTACTATTAATAACATCAAAGTTTTCCTTTGACATTACCATATACCAATATTCACTTTCAATTTGTAATACCATTAAGTACTTGTTATCTTCAACTTCTAAAGATGCACTCCATTTTTTGTTAACGTTTGTATAAACTGGTATTACTGAATACAAAAATCCATGATTAGGTGGATTATTGGTGGTAACTATGGGAAAATAAACTACTAATATAAACCTGTTATCAGTATAATATACTGACACCCGGCAGAGTTTATAATAAATTGACATTAAATCATCAATTGATGAATCATTAAAGATCAATTTTTTTCTATTTCGAATCTGAATTAAGTCATTTCCAAATGGTAAACGATTAAAAATATATCTTGAGAGTATTCCTGTAGAATACATTAAATCTACTTCTACTTCTGTGTGTTCAATGTCTGATATAATTGTATTTATGGTACTATGTATAAAACTGATATATACACACAATTCTCTATGATTTAATTCTGTTTTGTTAATTGAATTTAACATTTCAATTGTTTCCTTGAAAAAAATAATTTGTTCAGAAATAATTTCTTTATGTGGATATTTCCACACAAAATGATCATTGGATATTATTGTATCAGAATTTTTTAAAAATTTATATTTTTTTATAAGTTCTTGTTGTCGATTATTAAACTTAATTCGAATAAGTTTATAAATTCCATTAAATGTTTCAAAAGGACATTTTTGCTTACAACTATTCAAAAGAGTTAAAAATTGATTGAAAATGTTTTCATAATTTGTAAAGTTGAAGCTATAGAACAATCTTTCCTGTGAATCTACTAACAGTGTTTTATACTGGCGGGCAAAAACAACACCAGGTTTGATAATAACTTCAAGTTCATTACTATCCACACTCCCTGATGGTATTAAAATTATTATGAATGCTAACATTTTTTTAAACATAATTTTAAGTTTTTTTTTACATAAAAAAATGGATATGAATTTTAACTGGCATAAAAAAACCATCAAATGTTTTTATTGCCTCTCCACCTAGTTCACAAATCGTATTTCAGTATAAAGACGAAGATGATGTCCATAAAACATGTACACTTTCAATTAAAGAAACACTCAACACTTCTGGAGGGGATGTAATTAAAACTTTGGCCAATCGTAAATACATTAGTGACCTATTCAAGCTAAAATTAAAATCATTAACTTCTTTGGAATCAACTTTTACGGAGCACCAACAAAAGGAAGAAGATACACGTATTGTGGGATGTCTTCCAGTGGTTCTTCTAGATATATCTACAACAGAAAATAATCTTATTCTAGATCCCCGTAGATTAACTAATTGGTTTATTCAAATCATAAGTCGAGTGATCCCCATTGAAACTATCCTTCCACCAGAATTAGTCAGGGAAGTTAACATGACGTTTTATATACGTGATACTAACATTTTTCTTCCTAGACATGGTGTGATGACTAACATTACAGATCTTATATTTTCCACTCTCAATACACTGGAAACTGTAAATATATGGGAATTAGGCGATAATGGAGAAAAATTAAGCCATGAATTGCTATCAATATCATGTATATTTAAACTCTTGATTTCCAAATTAAAAAGTATATTTATTTCTTCACACAGAAAAAGAAATATTTCTGGTAAGATAAAAAGTGGAAAATTCAAAATGTCTCCTGAATTCCAAAAAATACTTCATGAAAATAATTTATTAAATAAAATTGAAAAGTGGTCAGAAAATTCTCTTAAATTTATATCTGACAAACTTCGTGAATATTCCGTATTTTTTCTAAATAAACTGGGCGATGTAAATGATACAAATATATGGACAGTTAAAGAATTTATAAATGTTGCTCAAAAATCTAAAACCATCCCAATCTATTTTAATGAAAATATTACTTTCCGCATTATGATTCATGCCATTGGTGAAATATTTCATTCTCTCTTTACAGATATATTGCCAAACGAGTCAATGGAATCAGCAATTCATGACGCACTATATCACATGGTTTATCTTCATGATTTAAAACTATTGGATACTTTTAAAAAATATTTATATATTCCTATTTTATACCGCCTAATATATTCTTGCTATAAAATTAATTCACCATTCATAAAACCATCACTTGCATATTTATCTGAGAACCATAGTGATATATATCACAGTCTATTAGAATATCAAAATAAAAATCCTTTATGGCAAGGAAATGAGAACACTGACCTGATCGCGTGGATGGAGATCAAGTGTGGATCAGCTCTGTCTCATTGCCTCACAGAGCGAGAAATATCTGAATGATGAAAAGTTTATGGATGCTTTATATTGGACAGTTTATGACATACGAGGACAAGCTTTAGACTATTATATAATTTTCCTCCTAATTGTATATAAAAATAGCTTATCCCTCAGAAATATAAAGTTAGGCAATACCATGAGCAAAGAAAATAAAACACTAAACTGTAAAAATCTAGTATCTCCTTTTTTCCGTATATTTGTATGTTTTTATGATTATATACAAAATATTCCACCTCATCTCATTACGGTGGATATATATTAAATAGTTCCGAATTTGGAGAATTACCACAGTACCGTCACATTATCATTACAGCATTAAGCGACTTTTTTTAGGGAAACGAAGATATATTTTCGTCACTATTAAAAGATTAAAACACAAATTTAAAAATAATTCACAAGCACAAAAATATTGAGATGACATTAACAACCCATACCCACAGTTTCACTGTAAAAAAAAAAAACACACATTGACATATATCACAGTCTGTTATAATATATATATATATAAAAAAAAATCTATTATGGTAAGGAAATGAGAACACTGACCTGGTCGCGTGTGGAGAGCAACTGTGGAGAATGTGTGGAGGGGCTCTGTCTTGTATATAGCCTGACAGGAAACTGTCATCATCTCATTGAATCCCATTTTCTATTTGAGTCCTCCTCTCTCTCTCTCTCACTCTCTCTCTCTCGCTCTCTCTCTCTCTCTCTCTCTCTCTCTCTCTCTCTCTCTCTCTCTCTCTCTCTCTCTTTCTCATTCACTCTCTCTCTTTCTCATTCACTCTCTCTCTCTCGCTCTCTCGTTCTTCTTTTCTTTTATTTTCTTTTCTTCCACTAAAATTAAACTAAATTATAATATATCTTCCAGACAGTCAGCAGCGAGAATTCCACGCGGTGTATAAATTCTACCGTCCTAACCACAAATAAGTAAACAAGTACAATACAATAGTTTTATATAAGCATATCCATATAGAGCTATGTCTTTATTAGATGCATCACGTGACAGTTGGGCCATTTTAATAAAGCTTTGACGGTTCATTCCTTCAAGAAAACTTTGATGAGCTCGTTCATTTATTTTGCCGACAATCTGCCATAAATGATCGATTGAAAAACGAGATGATTCAGACTGAATCATACATTTTATAGTATTATTATTACTTACACTAGGAAATATTTTTTCAACAAAATCAACATAGGATGGTGTAGGTTGACAAATAAACTGTAGCAAATCATTATAAGATATCGAAAAAACTTTTTGAGTTTTAGTTATTTTATGACAAATCTTTCTAAGATGAATGAATATATCATATGCTCTCGAGGAAGATTCAGTTATAGCTAAATGATACAGAGCTCCATGAATTTCATTTCTATTAAGACCATATAGGTAATATAACATTAAAATTTCATCATGATCAAAAGCTAAACGTAGACTACCTGGTAAGACAAAATTTGTACGAGGATGGAAAAGAATAACGGCTTCAGCTTCAGAAGCCACATTATGACTTACTGGAATAACTTGCATGGCATCACCATCGAAGTCGGCATGATTACCATGCACAATGCTAGTGGGGATAGCCATGACTGGATAGATCCAAAAAGCTTTCACCCGATGCAAGGTAAAATTTATATCATCAAGTGTAGGATAACGGTGGGCAAGAACATAACGTGGACAATCTAGTCGTCTCCATACACTAATAGGAAGAATACATTCATCTGGTTCAAGTTCATTACAGGGGGTAATAATGACGCGGGCTGAATCAATGTATCGTTTATTGTGTCCATGTTGACGTATAGAAGAAAATTTACCACTTTTCATTCGACTCAACACTGATCCATAACTCGTTTTAACTTTACTCATATTTACACTAGGATCTGAAATAAGTTTTTTGTAAAACGGCAATGATCGTTGATGATTCATAAGGAAGGCTAAAGGTGGAATTAACCGGTGAATTCCATTCGATAACTTTATATGCACACTATAATTGAGTTCATTAGGATCATTTCTTAATTCAATTTGTGATTGGGTTTCTAAAGAGGAATTTGTCATGAGCGTTATTATTATCTGCTTTTGATGAGCTATTTCCTTGCCAAATATGATTAAGGTAAATTATAATTCAGCATATGAATGTTCATATTTTGTTTGGCACGCTTTACATTGCCATCCACTTGTTGTTGGACGAAAAATATGGTTTCTCACTTTAAGATAACGAAAAATAGCATTAGAAAGACCCTGGACTGAATTTGCATTTGGGAATACACTTGATAATAATTCTTCATGGGGTTGGAAAATTAAATGACATTGAGAACACTTTATAAAACGAGGATAACTATCATTTAAGTTTCTAGTTAAAACTTTATAATAACTCATGTAACGTTTAAATTTATTTCGATCAATACAAATTACACAATTTACAAAGTAACAACTGGGACAGATTGACTGACTAAATGCTATGAAATATTTTAGATCTGTCTTAACCAGTTGGTTTGTTAATTTAGATATTCGTATATACTTATACGATATATTTTCATTTCCAATATTTTGTTTTCCTTTTATATTGCTTTCAAAATTAGTAGATTTGGATTTAATGTTGCAAATATTTAATACAATGTCATCATAAGTTTCTAATGAAATTGTTAAGGGTTTTATTGTATAATATGATTGTTGTTTTTGTCCCAATTGGGAAACTTTTTTACCCATGAAAGCTTTTTCGATATTTAATGATGTATTTTTATATCCCCTAATAGGCATTAACCATTTGTAAGAGGTCATTATAGTGAAAGAGTGTTAGTATTTATGAAAAAATATTACATCGCGTTCCTATATAAAGTAGAGTACCCTTCCTTCTGATATTATTTATTCTCTGACTCCCAAACCTTACAATGGTTAGGAAGAATCCCACTCAAACTAAAGCTTCAGCATCAGTTATGGACATAGCAGCAATTGCTAATCAACCTGAAGTGGTTGAATTAACTAACAAGAAACAATCACGCAAAAGGAAATCACAATCTCGTAAGGCTCTATATCATAATTTAATGATTATTAATGAAGAACAGGAAGACGAAAAATATTTAATTACATACAATTCAGGTAATAGGAAACTGAAAACCAAGGAAGAAATTATCCAAAAAGTGGATGAAACTTTTCATGTATTTAAAGAAAGTCAAAGAGAAGAAAGTAAATACCACATCATTGTAGGGCATGAAGATAAAAAAATGGACAAATGTGAAAGTATTTTGATTAAGTTTTATAAAAAAAACATTGCCACCACTACAAGTATCAATTCCAAATATACCCATTCCCGAAGTTGTGGTAATGGAACCTGATGAAGGAAAAGGAAAAGAAATTTCGGCTTCAGAGTTATCAGTAGAAGAAGAATCATCGCAAAGCACTATTTATATCTCCATCAACATCCACAGCAAAAACAGACGCTAACCTTATCCAAGATCCATTATGTTCATCAGAAAAAGTTGTTTTTAACACCCCTCCATCTTCACCATCACCATCATTTCCTTAGGTACTTAAATTACTGCCACCACCACCACCACAACAACCACCACCAACTCCAACTTTATCCATCCCCCCCCCCCCCAAAAAAAAAAATGTGGTAATAGAACAGATGATGATGGAAACGAAGAAAAAGAAGAAGAAGAATTTAAAGCACTATATATCTCATATCATTGTTCCATTTTGATCACCATCATAATTACCTTAGAAACTTAAAATAGAATATTAAAAAAATTGTATAAACTATATGAATTATAAAATTATAACTATAACCACCATAATATAATAAAAAAAATATAACTTATTTTTTTCCTAATGTATATATATATATAGCTTACCATTTCATTCACCATAATTTAGTTCAACATGTTGAAAAACAAAATAGACATAGGACAGATTACATCACTATATCAACCTCCTCCAGATGGTTGTTATGCTGGTGTTGTTGTTGATAGTATATTTAAACATAGAAAACTGGCAATAATGAAGAATATTGAAACTATTTTAAAAAGTCTTAATTATCAGCTTCTCTATTTACCATCAAAAAGTAATGAGAATAATGGCATTTATGATGATTTATTAGAGATGTTAGAGATACTTCCACCCAAACTACCAATTCCTTTCTTGTTATTTATGTGACGCATGGTAATGCAAATGGATACAATGAAGACGAAGAGTTACTAAATGTACCTCATTATAATAGTTCACCTCTAAATATCAGGTGGCTAGTCGAACAATTTGAAAATGAAATTAACCTGCCCAGTCTTCAAAAAACATATATATTTATTGTGGTTACTGACAACAGTAGCAGCAAAAAAGACTCTTCAGAATCCTCTTCCTTTGTATCTTTTTATACAAAAGCTAACACTAATGTAATGTATGTTAGAACAGAGACATCAACCACATCTTGTTTAGACAAAATACTCCTAATGAATGCTGACCTAAGATCTATTGTATCAATTATTTTAGGGGAATTAAATTCTCTGTAACACTGTTATGAATATGAGAATATATATCGTTGGGAGTTGAATTTTCCAACTGGCATAAATTATCAGACAGCTTACTGGGACGAATATTAATGTAATAATGTTGTCGACATTGTGGACATGGAACAATAATGGGCAACAGGCTAGGATAGCTATTTATAATATATGCTATATTGGAATCTTTTCTAAACCGATCATCTTTCTGGCTATATTTGGCCAGTGTGTAGAATATTCGCCAATAAAATGGGCCCCAAAATTTTGTACCCATACGCTGAGGCAAAGGATATGTTTTTGTGGTAGCTGTCGTATAATGCAATGAACCGGGTGGAAATTTAGATGTGGCTGTTGAAATGAAAGATAATTCGCCTTCAACAAGAGGTACTGCCCCATCAGCTTCTAGTTTATTCAGAAGATCTACCAAATTTGAAACTCCATTAATGCGAAAGTTTGTCTGAAAAAGTTGTTGTAAATATTTTAAGTGACTGATATCATTTGTTATATAGGTTTCTAAAGCAAAGAATGAAGGCTTAATTTTATATTTATTATTATTCTTAATGTTACTGTTAATAATAGACTGGGCCTCGAATAAGAAAATATTATGAAGTTCCTTGGGACTTTTTAGTTGGATACCATTATTATCTCTGTCATCATCACCATCTTCATCATCTACATAAACCACCATATTGATGACTGTTTGAAGTGTATATAAAAAGGATGAAATTAAGATATTATTGGCGGACTGAATAGTTGATGTGTTGGTTTGATCAGAAGGGTTTAGAGCTTGAATGTAATAATCTAAGATTATTGAAAACGTATATAATATAAATGTTGGTAAACATAAAATATCTGGAAATTTTACGTTCCTTTTATTATCAAAAAACAGTTTATAATTGAAAAGACACTGCTGTTGCTGCTGCTTTTCCATTTTTTGTGTTTCTCTAAAAAACAATATTAATGTTTAATGATAATTTGTACATGACCCTGGTAACGGGAATATCTTGAGGTTATATTGAGATGATTTCGGGTTATTTAGTGTTCCCGTGGCCCGATCCTAGCTAGACCAAGCCGCCAGTGACAGCTGACTAACTCCTAGGTACCTAATTACTACTAGGAATCAGGGGCATCAGGGTGAAAGAAACTCTGCCTAATGTTTCTCGCGGGCACCAGGGATTTCGATCCAGTGTGCTGTCAACTGAGCTGCGCGGAACAATTTTATTTCTTTAATTTAGATATGAGGTGGAGTATTTGAAAAAAGTTTTTTTTTTTTTTATGAATTATCCTAAATAAAAAACAATAAGCAATGACTGTATTTTTAATAATAATATTATTCTTTAAAACAGTTATAATAATTATTTATTTATGTAAAAGAGGAGAAAGAGGAAGAGACGAAGGAATAGATGCAGCAGGTGGAAGTGTAAGTGGCAGTGAAGGAGGAGGAGGAGGAGGAGGTGAAAGAACAGATGCAGGTGGTGGAGGAAGTGAAAGAGGAGAAGGAGGTGAAAGAACAGATGCAGATGGAAGAGGAAGTGAAGGAGGAGGAGGAGGAACAGATGCAGATGGAAGAGGAAATGAAGAAGGAGGAGGAGGAGGTGGTGGCAAAGGAACAGGAATTGAAGGAGGAGGAGGAACAGATGCAGGTGGTGGAGGAAGTGAAGGAGGAGGAGAAGGTGAAGGAACAGATGCAGGTGATAGAGGAAGTGAAGGAGGAGGTGGCGGCAAAGGAACAGATGCAGGTGGTAGAGGAAGTGAAGGAAGAGGTGGCGGCAAAGGAACAGATGCAGGTGGTAGAGGAAGTGTAGGAGGAGGTGGCGGCAAAGGAACAGATGCAGGTGGTAGAGGAAGTGAAGGAACAGATGCAGATGGAAGAGGAAGTGAAGGAGGAGGAGGAGGCGACAAAGGAACAGATGCAGATGGAAGAGGAAGTGAAGGAGGAGGAGGAGGCGGCAAAGGAACAGATGCAGATGGAAGAGGAAGTGAAGGAGGAGGAGGAGGAGGCGACGAAGGAATAGATGCAGGTGGAAGAGGAAGTGAAGGAGGAGGAGGCAAAGGAATAGATGCAGGTGGTAGAGGAAGTGAAGGAGGAGGCAAAGAAATTCCTCAAGGCCTATTACAATCTTCTTCAATTAGTCAAATAGAAAATTCTATGTCTCAGGAACTGGTACTCTATGACTCAAACAGGGAAACAATACAACATCAGGAAATCAATTTTAGAATCACTATTCTTCCCTTTTATTGAGGAAGATATAAGAATAAAATCAGGTTTTTTCATTGTTCCTACATTACCATTATCATATAATCTTAAGAATAAATTAGAAATTGAAAATACCATAGTAAAACCATTTAATACCTTTCTTATTAATTATAATAATGCTTACAAATATTGGCATAATAGTGAATCTTTTCACAAAAATAAAATATTGCAAAATTGTGTATATGATAAAGGATATTATCCAAAAACCCAATTGTTTTAATATTTCCATGGAATATTTCAGATAGTGTTGACGTTACTGATTTGAGTGAAATACGAGATGTCCAGTTAAATAATCATATAGAATCAATACGAGTAAGATCACAAAATGAATCCAAACCAATTTACATGAATAGACTCTGGATATCATGTACCCATGCAGCCAGTCAAGATTTATTTATACAGGGATTTTCAAAATATGATTTCCCAATGGAAGCAGATTCATTACTGCCATTTGTGGTAATGAAACTTGAACTTCAAGAAGGTAACAATGAAGTGGAATTTAAAATTGAGACAAGGAACATTATATTTAAAAATATTAAATTGAACATTAAGGTAGAGGGGTCTGAAGATATGGATATGGTAGAAGAGGTGGAGGAAAAAAAAAGAGAAACTGGAGAAGGAACCACCATTTTCATATAATCCCAATAGACCATTATATACTACTACAGTTCGTTCTCTTCTTTCCTTCCTTCAAAAATATCAATTATCCTCCTCTCTTTTTTTTTTAATGATGGTAAAATTATCATATTATTTTTTAATAAACTTGAATCAAATTCAAATTTCTATAGAGGGTATGATACAAAAAATCTAAATAATAGAACAAAATGAAGGAAAGCAGTCATGTACCTATGCCAAATATCAGGATGAGATGAGATTGTTGAACCTCTTCCCCTACTCCTGGTAACCCCAAAATACTATTTGAAGTACCCCACCCCATTCCCTTTCTTCCTCCCAAAAATGTATCATGTATAACATAGGCGATTTTTTGTTTTTTTTTGGCTGGAACCAGGTACATTATCAAATAAAATTTTGGTATATTATAAAAAAATAGATACAATTATGTCAAATCAAAATCCAGTTTTAAGTGATACAGAAGAGATGGAGGAAGATGATTCGGATACTTCACTGGAACTGGAAGAATTGAATTACCCCTCAACTTCAACTTCTACTCCAAAGACAAAAAAATCAAAGCTAAATCGAACCAGCACGACACAGGATGATGATGATTCACTGGAAGATTTTACAACTTCAACTCCCAAAAAATCAAAGTCAAACCGAACCAACACCCGTCAACGAACACGGGGAACCTCCCCAGGCCCACACACTAGAAGGAGATCATCTTCGGATATTGGATATAACAAACGTATATTATTTCCATTTAAATATTCTATGACGATGAATGATGTTGTAAAAGAGTGTAAATATAAGGTAATAGTATCTGAAAATATAAATCACATTACATTTAACAAGAAATTCTTCACATTTGTAAATTGTAAAACTTTACCATTAAGTAAATGGTACCCCATTAAGTAAATGGTACCCCTGCTTTACCATTAAGATTGTTAATTCACCAGTATATTACATTATCAATGTATATTATTATAAATACCAATTATGAACCCAGATCCCGTGGTTTATGTTATCAAGCTGATGGCTCCTATCATTTTCCCACGTCGTTTTGTGGAGATTTGCTCATTATCCGAAAAATATATGACATTGTTGGCCTGGGAGGAATCGGTAGAAATCTTAAATGGAAGATAAATCCAGCTCATGTTTCAGATAATGGTATTCTTTCAAATTATTGTGCACAATATATTGAAAAAATTAATAAATCAGCTTCTAGAAACAGTGAAAATAAAAATATATTCATTTATATAAAATTACTAACTAATTTATAGACATCTTTAACTGTACAAAAAGATAATGAGTGGCAAAATGCTCTTAGAAATAATCTTATTGATGAAATTGGAAAATTAAGTAAAATAATGAAAGCAACATGTAAAAATATTTATAAAGTAGGTTTTTGTGTTGAAAAATCTCCAATATATACACCAGAAAATTTTGCCAAATATTTAGATGTAGTAAAAAATATGAAACACTTAAATTGTAATGTTAGTAAAATGTCTAAGGAAGAAGCGATAGAACTTCATTTTTCCCTATTACAAAAATTTAATGATATTATAAAAACTGATACTCATATGTATGAAATTCAATATTATCTGGCATATATACCACCAAATTATTGGAAGGAGTCTCAAAATGAAAGTAATGAAGTTAAGGGAGAACAAGTTTTTTATAACAATTTAAACCAGTTAACCTTTAATCCATATACATGCAAAATATCTATTATGTAAATCCCGTTTTCATTTAATCAATTTCATCACATCCACCTATAATTGTTGGGATATAAGTAGAGGTAGTAGATATTGGAAAATTAGTTTACATATTATTTTGATTGTGGGGTGCTTTTTTTTATTGTAATAAAAAATAATAAGCATAATGACTACATCACTGAAATATATATACCAAATTAATAATAATTCTTCAGAAAATAATTTGTTAACTTTGACATTCAACCAAAATAATACTTATATTGATGATTTATATCCAGGTTTATTGGAATCATCCGGTAGGTTAGTTCTCAATCGATTAATTTATATAATGTACTCAATAACAAAAAATATAGATGAGGTTAGTATTAGTAATCATCAAGTTCAATTTTGGAGTGAGCACAATTCTGAAATTTTCATCCAACAAATATATTATATAGCTGGTTTACCTACTAAACCAGCCTCAAATTTAATTAGTTATCATACAATTAAATATGATCCAGAAATGTTTATTAAAATATTAAAACAAAAGGTGCCTCAATCTTACAAATTACTACAACGTTTTTATTCGAAATTAATTTACTTTTCTCTTCTTACAAATTTATGGCATACTCTTCTCATGCAAAACACACAAGACATTAATATAATAAAGAACAGTATTATACATCATCTTATAAATAATTGTTTTTATAATGAGGACCAACCAATAATTGAATCTGGAATACTTGACATATACACACCTTTTTACAGTCCTATGCATATCAGTAAATTAATTAACAGAGTCATTGAACCTTACCATAAAAATACAAATAATATACATATTATAGAAACTAAAGATCTTACTCATTTACATTATGAACTTGTGATATCTTTATATAAAAAAACAGATATTGTATCTAATAAAATAACGGCAATGGTAGCTTACTTACCTAATAAATATAAAAATAATCATAACCTAATAAGATCTTTTCCCTATAAATTAATCAAAGATAATCCTTCAGATATATTAAAGAATATTTTAACTAATTATAAATATTTCTATACAAAAAATAGAGAAATAATGTTGGCGAAAAACAATAAAATTCTGAACAAAAAAGTAGAAGTAGAAGTAGAAGTAAAAGTAGAAGTAAAAGTAGTAAAAGTAAAAGTAGTAGAAGTAAAAGTAGTAGAAGTAAAAGTAGTAAAAATAAAAGTAGTAGAAGTAAAAGTAGTAAAAATAAAAGTAGAAGTAGGAGTAGAATTAGAAGTAAAAGTAGTAAAAGTAAAAGTAGAAGTAGAAGTAGAGGTACAAGTGGAAGTAGAAGTAAAAATATAAATAGAAATAAAAGTAGAAGCAAAAAAAGTAGTATAACAGGCAATAAAAATCGTGGAAATATAAATATGAAAAAAATACGTCAAAATCGTAGTAGTAGTAGTAGTAGTAGTGGTAGTAGCAGTAGGAATAATAGTCCAACAAATTCGAGTTTAAGGTCAAATCAACCTAAAAAGTACAAAAGAGATCAAATTTTAAATAATAGAGTGAGTAAAACAAACCAAAGCAGAAGCCCTATAAAAACTATTTATTTTATACCCAAAAATAAAAAAAATACTAAAAAAGGATTGAAAAGTATATTAAAAAGTAGAAGATGGGATAACAACATTAATTATTTAGAATACAAAAATTAAATATTTTCGTATAATTTTCCATACCACTTATAATAAATAATAATTTGGAATACAAAACATATATATAATAATAAAGATCTTTTTCAAATTTAAATAATTTCAAAATAATATGTTTCATAACTATAAGATGATGATAAGATTTTTCAGTCATAATTATAGAAGTTTCATTATCATGTTTATTTTTATTTTGAATATGTGAAAATACTTCTTCATCACTCGATGCAAGTTGAACAGGAATCCTATTATGTTTAATTAGATACGCAAGAAATCTAAATTGATTATGTTCATAAATATTACTTGTTATAATTTGTATTTTTTTTTGTATATTCAATCATGTTTTCCAGTTCAATAGTAATATTATAACATAATATTCTAGTTTGATCAAATAAGTTATAAGTTAACTTTAATTGGTACATTTTTAACTCTTCTAATTTATTGAGATATCCTTTATAATCATAAGAGTTATGTTCAACATTCATATTTTTTATTATTATAAAATTATATATTATTATTTAATATATATATATATATATATATATATATATATATATATATATATATATATATATATATATATATATATATATATATATATATATATATATATATATATATATAAAATAAACAAATTACCAAAATGCAAATATTTGTAAAAACTTTATCTGGAAAATCAATAACAGTAGATGTGGAGTCTAATGAATCTATTCAAAGTGTAAAAAACAAAATTCAAGATAAAGAAGGTATACCACCAGATCAACAGAGGTTGATATTTTCCGGGAAACAGTTAGATGATCACCACACTATAAGTGATTATAATATTCAAAAGGATTCAACCCTCCACTTGGTATTAAGATTACGAGGAGGAGGATAATCAATCATTAAAATTCCCTCTTATGTTTTTTATTTTAAAAGGGCCACATATATGGCTTTCAATTTTTCCTCATAATATTTGAAAATGACATGCCGCCTAATTTTGTAAGTTAAGGAAACCAAACCAGATTCTGGAGTCCACGGAAATTGACAGAGATATACTGCTGAAGGTAAATGACAAATTCCATATTTCCTACCATAAGTCCTAATCTCATTTAAAATGGTTTTAATTATACAGGAATGTCGACAAAGTACCCTTACATCTGACGAATGAATATTTAAATGGGTACTCATCTTTATAATCATAGGAGGCGATGGCACAATTAAAGCTAAGATTATATTAGAATTTGGATAAACATAAACACATACATTATCAATTAGAGGGTGAGTCTTTAGGTGAGATTCGATCTCACCTAAACTTACATATTCGCCATTCTTTAATCTCTGGAAATTTATTTTACGATCAATTATGCGTAACATTCCTGATTCACAATTAATCTCCCCAATATCACCAGTTTTAAAACTCCAAATACCTCTTTTGGATAAGAAAAAGTCTCCACCATCATCTCCTTTTCCAGTAATCCTTGAATATTCTCGGGCCACTATAGGACCACTCACTACAACTTCCCCTCTAGGATGCGGCTTATCTGTCGTTTTAAAATCTCCTCCAATCCAATCAATTAATGATAGTTTTACTCTATAATTAGGATCACCACAATGTAATACATCATCACTTTTGTTACTGCTAGTAATACAAGCCGTAGTTTCTGTGGTACCATACCCTATTATTACTGAACAATTGAATAGCGTTCGAAGCTTTTGGTATGACTCTTTTGAAATTAAATCACCTCCAATGATAACTGTCATCAATCGATTACCAAAAAACTGCTCACATATTTTCCGTGAAATATATTTATCCCAAACATGAGCAATCCATTTCAGTTTAAATTTTTTTTCAAAGGCTATATGATCCCAAATTGAATAATTATTTTTTGTAATTCCATTCATTATATATTTTAACATAGAGGATACAAAAAAAAACACAAGTAGGTTGAGCTTCAATAAAATCCCCATGACATCCTTCCAAGATCTGCGGACTTTTGTTAGTTAAAGTAGAGGGTGAGGAATAGGCAATTGTAATATTCATAGCAATACAAGATAATTCAATTATTAATTCTGTGACATAAGCCAATGGAAGATATGCTAAGTATAAGTTCCCCAATTGTCGATAATCAGCACGAATACAAAATGCTGATACCGCAGAGAAAATATTACTATGAGTTAACTTCGCACTCCTTTAGGTTCGTCAATAGTACCACAGGTATACATGATAAATGCCACATCACTCTCATCAATATATTTAATGTTATCCTTACATATATCCTCATTTTCTTTGCCGGCAAATATTAAACTATAATATGAAATTATGTTAAAATTGTCACTCGTTTTATATGGTGAAACTGTTGGTCCTATTTTATTGATATGATCATCTAAGAAAATGACATAATCTATTTGAGGACAAGTAGGTAAAATTTCCTTTTGGAGTTTAGCTAATAATGGTCCACAAGAGGTAATAATAATTCGAATTTCTGTTTCCAAAAGAGAATTGATAATTGTTTCGGGGGGCAAGTTTGTTGGAAGACTGACGACAATTGCCTGTTGTCTAAGGCGTCCAAGAGCTGCAATAATCCATTCTTTCTGGGTTTCAGCATATATGGCAATCGATTGTTGTTGATTTACCCTATTATCATTATTATTATTATTTTTATTATTAAAGTTAAAATAATAGTTTAAACCAATGCCGAATTTAATTACCAATTCATTGACCTCTTGATAAGACTGGTATATATATTTTCCTAGATTAAATTTTTCTATACATTTGTTTCCACCAAATCCTTGTCTTTTTTCTAAATGCTGTCGAGTACCTAGACAATCATCTAAACCATAATTGGCAGCAGCAAATTGTAGAATAGAAAGGGCTGTAATTGCTTGAGACTTTATTAAATTATTAACTAGAAAAAATCCATCATATCTTCCTCCCTTTTTGAAGCTCATATTTAGAAAAAAAATAGTCTTGGTTTCTTATTATATTTATATATATATGAATGAGGTGATTTGGTAAAATGCTATGCCCAAGATTACTCTCCGAGTGCCGGCGGTGGGGTGGTTCAAATAGCTTCGGCTATCACCTCATTATGTCCGGTCGTGATGGTCAAGTGGATTAAGGCGTCTTGTACATATCAGTTGCGTTGCTCCTGGGAGTATGGGTTCGAGTCACTTCTGGGGTGTGAGTTTTCAGTTGCATATTGTCCTGGGGACCATTCAGGCTTGTTCGCATTTGTGTTCCTCACGTGTGCCCCAAAGAATGAGGTGATTTGGTAAAATGCTATGCCCAAGATTACTATCCGAGTGCCGGCGGTGGGGTGGTTCAAATAGCTTCGGCTATCACCTCATTATGTCCGGTCGTGATGGTCAAGTGGATTAAGGCGTCTTGTACATACCAGTTGCGTTGCTCCTGGGAGTATGGGTTCGAGTCACTTCTGGGGTGTGAGTTTTCAGTTATATATATATATATATATATATATATATATATATATATATATATATATATATATATATATATATATATATATATATATATATATATATATATATATATATGTCGTACCTAGTAGCCAGAACGCACTTCTCAGCCTACTATGCAAGGCCCGATTTGCCTAATAAGCCAAGTTTTCATGAATTAATGTTTTTTCGACTACCTAACCTACCTAACCTAACCTAACCTAACTTTTTCTGCTACCTAACCTAACCTAACCTATAAAGATAGGTTAGGTTAGGTTAGGTAGGGTTGGTTAGGTTCGGTCATATATCTACGTTAATTTTAACTCCAATAAAAAAAAATTGACCTCATTCGTAATGAAATGGGTAGCTTTATCATTTCATAAGAAAAAAATTAGAGAAAATATATTAATTCAGGAAAACTTCGCTTATTAGGCAAATCGGACCTTGCATAGTAGGCTGAGAAGTGCGTTCTGGCTACTAGGTACGACATATATATATATATATATATAATACAGATTCAGCACTGAGATTTTTGGAAATGACAATTTATATCTTTACATTATTATTAGCTGTTTTACACTAATCAAGTGTTGACCACGCACTGAAGGTCCCAACACAATCCTGACTTCTCATCCTTTCCCTCCTTATCCTCGTCCTCTTTTCCTTCTTATTACTAATCACTTTCCACATTGATATTAAATTTAATTCTATCAAATGGAACTAGGTCATTAATATTTTTAGCTAACAGCTTACATTCCACCTCATTATTGCCATCCTGAAGCTCAAAATCTGATCATTGTAGTAATAACCAGTGGCTGCATCCTCAATTTCCTCTATAGAGAGAGCTAAGTCATATGACATATGACATTCTACATGACTAGGGTCAGCCTTTTGTAGTTCACTCAAGGTGGTACCCATGCCTTGGGCAGATGTGGCCGGAGGTAATGGTAGACTCTCCACTGTGTCCTCGGCGTCTTCATTGAGTCGGGCCATGAACGTATCCACAAGGTCCACTTGGTCACCAAGCAGCTTTAAGATTTTAAATTATTTGGGATGTGGTGGTAGTTTATAAATTGACTTCATACACAGTTTAAATGTAGATATGATAAATAAAACCCAGTAGGCTCAGAAATCTATATTGGTTGATTAAATTGGTAAAGGGAAAGGAGTCAACTCCCAAAATAATGAAAAACATTTGCTTTCTCACTAGCAACAACGAACAATGAGACATAATGTCATATAAATTAAGAGCTCACCCACCCCCACCACTTCTCTCCACCGGGAGAGTAGCACCCAGAGCCCTCCGTCAGACCTTCAGTTTGTGGCTCCAGTGTGCCTCATCCACATCGTGCTCAACCTGCTCCCAGCCACACACACCCACCGCTCCACAACACATTCAGTATCCATCTATCTTTTGACCACTCAATAAGCAACATACTGGTCGTCCTACTTCTGGAGGATTCACAGTAAGATTATAGTTGTATTAATATTATTATTATTATCCTTTTGTCATATATATATATAATCCATTTGATTATTAAAGGTTTAAAACACTTTAGTGCACAAAAAAAAAGTGAATGTCACCAAAGCATTTGCTATCCCACCAGGACGTAAATACACACGAACATGACTCGCCGTGACACCCAAACAGAAAGTAAATGTTCATACTCTTTCGTTTTTTGCCAGCCTCACAGTCATCCTACAGCGCTTATTTTGATCTCACTGAACTCGCAATAAAATTCCCCACCCAGACATATGGCTATCAATGTCTAATTATGTTTCGCACGAGTGTGGGAACTGGGCGAAGTGTTAGCCGTGATTTCAGCAGCGACGACACTGTTGTGATTGTACCCATGAGCGCAAAAATTTTTTACTTTGCTCATGTTTTTCAAGTTTATATTTGTTTCACACCGGTTTTTTTGGTTTGTATAGTGTTCAGAATAAAATTCTCTACACAGACATATGGATATAAATGTAGAATCATGATCGCGGCCAACACAAGAGTGTGTGGAGTGCGCGATTACCCTCGTTGTGTCACCAATTCAATAGTCTCTCCTCTAAGTTACAATACTTTGCCGTTTTCTCAAATAGGCACTGTGCCTATTAGAGAAAACAAGAAATTTAATGGCAAACATATTCATACAAACCCCAAGTCGATCGAGTAGTATATACCCACTATAACACAGACGTCGTGATCCGACAAGCGCTTAAATAAACCTTCCCGTAATGTACTTTTTTTTTTTTTGCCTCATTTTTCTCTGAAATGATATACATTCATTATGAAATAGTCAATTTTTCTAATAAATTATGGTAATTTTCCTTTTTTTTTTTATTTACAGTTAAAGATGGTGTGTTGTTCATTATGCTGAGATTAAATAACTCTTGACTGTCCCATTTGGCGTTTATAATGGATTTGCAGAAGAAGAAAAAAATAAAAAAACAAAAAAAAAAAGTTGTTGAAAAAGAGAAATCATGATTTACAGAAAAATGATATTGATCTAGAAGTTTTGTTTATAGAAAACGATAAAGAATTAGATTATAAAGAATTAGATGTTTTTTACCAAATAACACTGTTCAAATACATTTTATATCCATATTATTTTTCCAAATCTCTCTCCAGATAACAATAAATGGGTTAAGGATTATTTAATGACTGACAATAAATCAATATCATTCATTAGAATAACAGATATACTTCGTAAGCATGCAAATTCATTAAATAGTGACAAACTAAAAATGTTGACTGTACTATTTGAAAGTGTTATCATCAAGTCAAGTAATGATGAAATTGATTAAACAAATGTAAAATGTTTCACTATATAAAAAAACTAATTGGGTTATATTTATATGGCAGAAGAATATTGTAGTATTATAATACAAAAAAAAAATATATATATGACAGTATATTTATCCTTCTTCTACCTTTCTCTTCTTGTAAACTTAAATATGAAACCCAAACTAGTTGAATTATCCATGCTAGATTATGTGTGGATATATTCATGGAATGTTGAAGAACAAGAATTTTATGGGATTCCAGTGCCTCAAAGGCAAATTCAAGATAGTGGTTTAAATCGTGAAAATATAGTACCACAAGACCCTATAAGAGTAATTTTTGATACATCAAATTTTGATCACTTAGTTTTAGTTACACAACAACGTGAACTATTTGATTGTTCTATGATATTTTTGTATAATTGTGGGCTGATAGATTATTATACTCTTGAACCTGAACATAGTCAGAATGGTCATTTGATTATGGGCGAAGCCTCATTGGAAGATTTGCAATTGGAAAAATATCGAGGTTATGCCGCTCGCGTTTTTTGTAAAGGTTATCGTAGGTGTATGGATCTCATTAACTTTCTAAAATATAACTATCATCCATTTGGTATTAATGCTATGGGTAAATATTTTAATTCATACCAATGTTATTTTGACTGAACGACGACACAATCCAAAATTTCAATCTAGGGGTTTATTTAAAGTACATGACAATCAACTTGTTTTTGTGAGTGGGGATATGGACAACTTTTTTCCACCATATCGGATCCTCTCATTTGATATAGAAATTAGTCGGCATGATTTAACTGGTGCCATTCCTCTAGGGGATAGTTCATATGATAGGTTAGTTGCTACTTCTTTTCAGACAGCAACTGTAATGAATGCCCAATATCCAACTGAATTAAGTGACATAAATACCCTTTTGGTTGTATATTATCCAAATTCTCAAAACAAAAATAGAGAATTTTCCATGATAACTAAACAAGGAATTTCGATCCATGTTGAATTATATTCTTCAGAAAAACAGACTCTTTCTCGATCTTTGGAGTTACTAAGCAAACCTCAACATATTTTCGCTACTGGTTATAACAATGATGGATACGACCATCCATTCCTCTTCAAACGAGCACTATTTCATGGTCTTTTACCTGGACATTTATTTTTCCACACTTACACTTTAAGGTCATACTGTGATATGAGAACCGTACCCCATATGACTCCACCTTGGATTTTAGATGTAGATGTTATGATTTGCCGTAAAAAAAATTTCCAGTTGGTAAGTTTCTTGAACCACCTTCTGATAGTTTAGATGCTTGTGCAGAAGCTATAATGGGCCGCAATAAAGTAGATTTTAATATTGTAGCTATAAATAAAATGTATAAAAATTTAGAAGACAATGGAGAGGAACCGGATAGTTTTTTTTTTTTAAATTTTCTAGATTATTGTACTGTAGATGTGGATCTGGTCACTCAATTGAATGGGCACCTTAATACTATTAGAATTACAATGGGTTTATCTCGTATGGGCGACCTTGACCCATACCATTGTCTTGGTGCCAGTTCTACAGCTATTGTGAGACGTTACCTTATAAATTTACTTAATTCAATTTATACGGCTCCTATTGACGAACATCTCATTAATAAGGTAAACTGTTATTCACAATCTCAATGGGAAATAGGTCGTATTCTTCCACAAAATCGATACGCTAGACATTCCATCGAACAAAAGGATCATTTGGATACAGGTAGAAAAAACACTTACAAAGGCACTGAAGTTCTTGAACCGAAAATTGGAGTACATTTAGCTTCTAATACTCATTCAATATTTGTTTTTGATTTTTGTTCATTATATCCTAGTTTAATTATTGACTATAATTTAAATCGAGGGTTTGTGACTCGAATTTCACGTTGTCAACTCCCAGAAGTTGATGAAAATTTATTTCATATACTTATTATGGATGAAGATCCTTATTTTGCTTATGTGAGTGTTAAAGTCCAAGAAGGAAAACCATACACTCAATCACCATTACGTCAGATATGTGAAAAATTAGTAAATGAACGAGGTATTATGAAAAAATTAGGAATGACCACTCAAGCTAACGCTCTTAAGATTATGGTAAATTCTATTTATGGGGCAATGGCGGCCATTAAACTACTCGCAGATGAACTGGTCCATGCATGGTTACTGGTTATGGTCGGTATCATCTTAATCGGGCTCAACATTTTTATACTAAAGATGAAAATGGAATTGGAGTGACAGTTTTATATGGCGACACTGATTCATTATTTCTGAAGGTATCTCGTTCAGCAGGAACTGGAGATGAATTGGCTAATCGTTATAATACTAATCTCAGACAAGATATACCTTCTACATGTTATCTCAAACTAGCTTTCGAAAATGCATTTGGTGTTCTAGTGCTAATAAAAAAATAAACATTATATGGCTATACAAGAAAGACAAGTTGGCAATAAATGTAAAATCAGTGGTTATAAAAAACGTATCAACCTTAGTAATCATCGTGACTTAACAAATTTATTGCAACATGTTCTTATGATTTTACGGGACAATGACCCAGCTCACATTTTTAAGAATATTAGAAATGAAGTAACACAATGGTTTAATCAAATAATAAATCAAAATGATGATGAGATCAACCACCAGCGCTTTTTGAGTACCATTAAAATTCGACCTCTTCATATGTATAAATCAACTAGTTGCATTCATTATTGCTTGGGAACTAAAATTGAGCAACTTCATCCAGGTACAATAACAGCAGAAGGTGGTACTCATTTTCATACTATACAATGGTACCATTAGTACCAAGGGCTTTAACTTTACCCAAGAGTGTGTGTCTATGTCCAGCTATTACATATAGACCCCAAATACAAATAATTAATCGTTTAATGGGATTAATTTCTGATATAGGCCAAACTGTTAATGCCCTTATTCAGACTACTGATTCAGAAAATGCGTCTCAATATAGTATAGAAAAGTTAAGCTAGGATTATCAAAAAAATGAAAAATATCAGCTCTATGAAAAACATGTTGCACATGGTTATAGAGTTTGTAATCTGAGTGCCTGTGAGCTTTTGTTAAATATTCCTTGCATTGAAATAACTTCAATATGGCCCTCATTTCATTACGAGTGTTTAGAAAATTCAAAATTTTATATGTCGTCTTTAACTAGAAAACATAAATGGTGGTATACTACTACTACTACTAATAATAATAATAATAAGAAGAAGAATAAGAAAAAAAATTCTGAATGTAATTTTATTTTACGTACAACTTTTCATTATGATAAGACCAAAAGAAAAATGTGAGTGACTCTAGATTCTGATTCTCAATGTCGAAAATTTAGCAATTTAAAAAATATATCACATTTTCTTTCTAGTAATGTAAGCAAACTGACACATTTGGTACCAACGATCTCAATGGTGAATAGTAGCAATATTAATAATACAGACATTTTATTCACATTAAATTCTAACAGTTTCGAAGATATGTTAGCCTTTTTTATTTTTGTTTATAGTTTGGAGTGTGATATGTATGATATAATTATGGAAAATAAACAAAATAAGATAGATAATGATGATGATCGGTGGTTAATTATATTACCATTTGTCGCCATAAGGCGAGACACATTGGCAGAAAATTCATATTATACATTTTATTAAAAGTTATATATATATATATATATATATATATATATATATATATATATATATATATATATATATATATATGTCGTACCTAATAGCCAGAACGCACTTCTTTGCCTACTATGCAAGGCCCAATTTGCCTAATAAGCCAAGTTTTCTTGAATTAATATATTTTCTCTAATTTTTTTTTTATGAAATGACAAGGCTACCCATTTCATTACGTATGAGGTCATTTTTTTTATTGGAGGTAAAATTAACGTAGATATATGACCGAACCTAACCAACCCTACCTAACCTAACCTAACCTATCTTTATAGGTTAGGTTAGGTTAGGTAGCAGAAAAAGTTAAGTTAGGTTGAGTTAGGTAGGTTAGGTATTCGAAAAACTATTAATTCATGAAAACTTGGCTTATTTGGCAAATCTGGCCTTGCATAGTAGGCATAGAAGTGCGTTCTGGCTACTAGGTACGACATATATATATATATATATATATATATATATATATATATATATATATATATATATATATATATATATATGTCGTACCTAGTAGCCAGAACGCACTTCTCAGCCTACTATGCAAGGCCCAATTTGCCTAATAAGCCAAGTTTTAATGAATTAATGTTTTTTCGACTACCTAACCTACCTAACCTAACCTAACCTAACTTTTTCGGCTACCTAACCTAACCTAACCTATAAAGATAGGTTAGGTTAGGTTAGGTAGGGTTGGTTAGGTTCGGTCATATATCTATGTTAATTTTAACTCCAATAAAAAAAAATTGATCTCATACATAATGAAATGGGTAGCTTTATCATTCCATAAGAAAAAAATTAGAGAAAATATATTAATTCAGGAAAACTTGGCTTATTAGGCAAATCGAGCCTTGCATAATAGGCTGAGAAGTGTGTTCTGGCTACTAGGTACGACATATATATATATATATATATATATATATATATATATATATATATATATATATATATGTCGTACCTAGTAGCCAGAACTCACTTCTCAGCCTACTATTCAAGGCCCGATTTGCCTAGTAAGCCAAGTTTTCATGAATTAATATATTTACTATAATTTTTTTCTTATGAAATGATAAAGCTACCCTTTTCACTATGTATGAGGTCAATTTTTTTTTATTGGAGTTAAAATTAACGTAGATATATGACCGAACCTAACCAACCCTACCTAACCTAACCTAACCTAACCTATATATATAGGTAAGGTTAGGTTAGGTAGCCAAAAAAAGCTAGGTTAGGTTAGGTTAGGTAGGTTAGGTAGACGAAAAAACATTAATTCATGAAAACTTGGCTTATTAGGCAAATCGGGCCTTGCATAGTAGGCATAGAAGTGAGTTCCGGCTACTAGGTACGACATATATATATATATATATATATATATATATATATATATATATATATATATATATATATATATATATATATATATATATATATATATATATATATATATATATATTTTTTTTTTTTTTTTTAAAGTCAGTCAGTATATAATTAGGATATCAAAAGCTCATAACTCATTATATCATTTGGACTCTTTCATACAATGAATACCTCAGGATATTATGGTCAATATTTACCTTCTACTACCTATCCACCAGCAGCAACAACACAACTATAGCAACAACAAACAATAATTCAGGCAAAAAATGCAACCTCAATATATCACCAACCAACGACTACAGATAGAATTTATCAATCTCACCCTCCTCCCCCTCAACTTCAAACTGAAGAAAAGTATTATAGCACCCTCAACTTCATCAACGAAGATGAAGAGGTTATGGAAATTATTGCAGAAATGCTAAACAAATCTTCAAGTTCGAATTATTATATACTTCCCAATGAGCCACCCAATATTCACAAAAAATTGATAACCATCGAAAATTTAAGAGAGTTGAATAAAAACAATATTTTAGAGAAATTAACTAAATTTAAAGAACAATATGAAAAACTCGGTAGTTCTGTATTTGAAGAAAAAATCAAGGCAAATAACCAAAACAACATGAAATATTATAGAATTAACAATGATTATTTAAATAGGTTAACCGTTAAGTTGTTGGAGGTCAAATGTTTTATAGTTTCGGGAGGAACAAAATTTGCCTTAGTACCTAATAAGATTGGAAATATTGAATTTGGTGAAGATATTCAGAAAATATTTGAAGAAAATCTAATCCAACCAATAGCTGAGGCATTAAAAATTGATAAACCTTCCCAGGGTAAAATCTGGAGCGCGTCAATGTATATAGATGGTCATAAAGATAAACAATGTTCTTTAAAATGTAATGAAATACTTTTACAAAAATAGCCACAATTTCAGAACGAGTGTTTGCGTCAACGTATAAATTTAGGTGTTCAATTTTGTCCTTTTGTGGCCAACCCTAAAGAAGATGAAGTTTACATGGGTTCGCCGCTAGGAAATGTTTACATCAAAAATTCTAAAATATATGGGATTGGTCGTAACAGAATCCCTTACTCAAGTGAAACCTTTGTTGAAATTAGAGAATCCCCGTGTCCTGTTAATGCTTTAATTTCATTTGGTTTATCTGAAATTGGAGTTTTTAATAACAAAATAATTCTGTATCTACGAAATTTAGATTCTGTTTTTTATTCAGATGTCCCAGCTAACAATATCCGAAATCAAGCCTCTGATGCAATTAAACAAATTCTTTTAACTAATAATAGCATTAGGAAGAAACTAATGCCCAAATATAAAGATATTATTTCTAAAGTAATACATGAAGTTCAGGCAGAATAACCTATATGTAATGGAAGTGTCACAGCAGAAGAACCACCATTCAAACGAATAAAAATTGAGAAAAAAGTTAATGAGGACGTTTTTAAAGAGGCAGAGAAGTGTAATTTAGATGTGGAAAATAGTAAAATAGTAGCTCCTTTAGTCGTAGAATTAAATGAAAAGGAGAATTGTATTAATTATGAAAATCAAGAGGAAGCAGCATTAAATTTCCTTAATATGTTCTAATAAGAAATTATACATTAAAAATGATAATGTAAAACTAAAAATTATTAAAAGAAATTAATAGATTTTTGTATTATTCCAATATGCTATATTTTTTTTTTTAACAAAACTAAATTCTATTTTTTTTGTTTTTTTTTAGTAAATCACAATTTGTAAGGAAATTTGCCTAAAAATTTTGCGAAATTCTTCTGAAATTTGTAGGTAAATTACATACTGGGAGCAAACACGATTTTGTATTAAAAGATAGTTGAGTGCTTCCGGCACCTACACCATGGAGAGAGGAGATAAAAAAAGATCCTCCGGCTCCTTTTCTTTACAGTGGCACACTGCCTCCCGGAGAGAGCGGACGTGTGTGTGTGTCTCTCTCTCACACAGGCTAGTGCTGTTAATGGGGTTTGCGCCTGCTACCCTGGCAGTGTCTTGTGCTCGATTTTCCTAGTGGGCCATATAAATATAGTAAATCACAGCAAATTTATTTCATTTCTTCTGTGAATTTTGATCGATTCACATATCAACCTTTTCCTGACACTAAAAGAAAATGAATGTGCTAATACTCATATTAATAGTTGGATTTACCAAAAGTTGTATGTGGTCCCAAAAGAAAAACACAACTACACCAATTACATCTTCCCACTTAATTGTAATGGATGAAAATGAGAAAACATCAACAGCCCCTCTAACATCATAGGAAAATGATACAGTGATGGAAACATCTACATTTGTCTCACTAATGATAACTTCAGAAAATGAGAGAGCAGCTTACAACACAACAACAACTAAAAAGAAAAAGATAACTAAACCTCTTATTAGCAACTCCACAACAGCCAAACCAAGACTGGTAGTAATATCAACAGAAAATGATACTGATGAGGAGACAGCATCCACCCCTCAAGAAAGCCCGTCAACTTCAGATGAGGAGATAGAAACTACTCCACCCTTAACAACAACAACAACAACCAATGATACTGATTCTAAAGAAAGCCAGGCAACAACATCATCAGAAAATTATTATAACTATGAGGAGACTGGGCGAGGTGAAGGTCGGGGACGTCCGCTCTGTTGGGCCAACTGTTCTGAACCGAGCTCAGACCGGCGTATCTCCGTCCCTTCGGTAGACGCTAGGCTGCGTGGGCGTGTTCTCGAGCGGCGCGGCGTGCCCATAACAACAACAACAACCAATGATACTGATGAGGAGACAGCATCTACCCCTCAAGAAAGCCAGGTAACAACATCATCAGAAAATTATTATACAGATGAGGAAACAGAAACTACTCCTCCCTCGACAACAACAACAACAACAACAACCAATGATACTGATGAGGAGACAGCATCTACCCCTCAAGAAAGCCAAGTAGCAACATCATCAGAAAATTATTATACAGATGAGGAAACAGAAACTACTCCTCCCTCAACAACAACAACAACAACAACCAATGATACTGATGAGGAGACAGCATCTACCCCTCAAGAAAGCCAGGTAACAACATCATCAGAAAATTATTATACAGATGAGGAAACAGAAACTACTCCTCCCTCGACAACAACAACAACAACAACAACCAATGATACTGATGAGGAGACAGCATTTACCCCTCAAGAAAGCCAGGCAACAACATCATCAGAAAATTATTATACAGATGAGGAAACAGAAACTACTCCTCCCTCGACAACAACAACAACAACCAATGATACTGATGAGGAGACAACATCTACCCCTCAAGAAAGCCAGGTAACAACATCATCAGAAAATTACTATACAGATGAGGAAACAGAAACTACTCCTCCCTCGACAACAACAACAACAACTACAACAACAACAACCAAGGATACTGATGAGGAGACAGCATCTACCCCTCAAGAAAGCCAGGTAACAACATCATCAGAAAATTATTATACAGATGAGGAAACAGAAACTACTCCTCCCTCGACAACAACAACAACAACACCAACAACCAATGATACTGATGAGGAGACAGCATCTACCCCTCAAGAAAGCCAGGCAACAACATCATCAGAAAATTATTATACAGATGAGGAAACAGAAACTACTCCTCCCTCGACAACAACAACAACAACCAATGATACTGATGAGGAGACAACATCTACCCCTCAAGAAAGCCAGGTAACAACATCATCAGAAAATTACTATACAGATGAGGAAACAGAAACTACTCCTCCCTCGACAACAACAACAACAACTACAACAACAACAACCAAGGATACTGATGAGGAGACAGCATCTACCCCTCAAGAAAGCCAGGTAACAACATCAATAGAAAATTATTATACAGATGAGGAGACAGAAACTACTCCTCCTCCTTCTCTTCTTCCTCCTCATGATACTGTCACAACTAAAAAGGCAAATATTACTAATCTTATTAGCAACTCACATTCCTCAACAACAACAACAACCAATGATATTGATTCTGAAGAAAGCCAGGCAACAACATCATCAGAAAATTATTATACAGATGAGGAGATAGAAACTACTCCTCCTCCTTCTGTTCCTCCTCCTCATGATACTATCACAACTAAAAAGGCAGATGAGGAGACAGAAACTACTCCTCCCTTAACATCATCAACAACAACAACAACAACAACCAATGATACTGATGAGGAGATAGCATCTACCCCTCAAAATAGCTCAGAAAGCCCGTCAATTTCATCATCATCATCAGTTTCTACTATTTTTATCCCTGAAAATTTAGCGACAACAGAAGAAAGCCAGGCAACAACATCATCAGAAAGACCGGCCACGGCCACAACACCACCACAATGGGAAAATGATACAGTGAAGAAAACATATACAGTTGTCTCAACAGAAGAAACAATAATTATTAAGGCAACTACCCCATTAACAACCGAAGAAAGCCAGTCAACTTTAGAAACAACAGAAGAAACTCCTAAAGAAGAAACCACTGACTCAACTACACCAAATGACACACAAGAAACAATCAATATCAATTCGACTGTTCTTATTATTATTATTATAATTCCTGTTTTTTTGATAAGTTTAGTACTTTTCATTTGGATTTATAATAACTTCTCCTCTTATACATTAAATGAAGATATAGGATTAAACCACTCTAATCAGGTTAAAACGAAATATGGTTTAATAAAAACTAAATTTTTCTAATCAATTTCTTGCTCAATAATTTCTGTCTTAATGCATTTATTGAATGATTAAAAGCAAAATAAATATTTGATCATTTATTATTCCATTTTTTTTGTGCACACACACACACACCCCAGTCTGGTATTCTATTTACAGAATTAACATTTAAATTTATCCAATAAGAAGGTTAATTTGTTTTTTAAAGTTTCGAGGCCTATTAGCATAATATTTTCAGGCTTTAATGCACCTGAACTTTCAATATTGAAATAAAATTGTTTCCGTTTATTACAATCTTCCAGAAAATAAGAAGAAGTGTTGTTACAGCAATCAAAATCTATATTAATTGTCGGATTCCATTTGGCGTGGTTTTTGCCAATCCCCTTGATAGCATATGCTTTTAAGCATAATTCTTGTCCATTATTAAGTTTAACCAAAGGAATTGGGATTTCTTTATGAAAAGATAGGTATTATATCAGATGTTGTTATGAGGTATTGTTTGTCTTCACGACATTTAACATCCAAAATAAATTCTACTGCACATGTCATACAAAAGTTAATACATTGACATTTCCATGGAATCTTTAATTTATTAATGAATTCATCTGAAGGTATTGGAATTAGACCTAGACGATGAATAATGAACTCATCACTTAATATAGTTGTATTTTTTTTAATTTGATCCCAATCAATGGCTATAGTAGGAGTCTCAGTTATACAAATCCGCCGCAATCCATTTACTAGAGCTAAATTTATGTTTTCTATTTTAAATTGTATCATGTCAGGTGATAAATCTAAAATTTTAATTGTTATCTGATCTGTATTGGTAGCCATGTCTTGAAATAATATTGCTTTGAATAAACCGTTTACCTAATATATAGTATGTAAGGTTACAATATATATTCATTTTAGGAATAAAAAAAAACTTAAATTATCATGGAATACCGGAAAACCATACCCAGGTCATACATACAATTATCACTCTTTACCCATCATCAGTCATCCATCCCTCACCCATCTGCCCCTGGCCCTGGTCCAAGAGCAAGGGTCACTAATTCTCTTCAACTTTGAGGAAATAATAAGTAAAGTTTATTTATCTTTCCTTCTAATTTTTCGACATTTTAAAATTACTAAGGGACCTTGGGTATCCCCACTACCATCAACATCAACATTATTATCAGAATCTTCATCATCATCATCACCCATATTTCTATGGATATCAGTGTCATTAATTTCACAAGTCTCTCTATTGATCTTAGCATATCTGAAATTATACTTAATATTATTAGTATTCATTTTTTGGGAAGATGCATTATCATAGTCTAATGCACTGTACAAAATATATTTCTGTAAACTTACTACTGCCTGTTGATGTGTAGCAGCAGTTAGTGAATCAAACACAGTAAGTAATTTGAAGTGTAATTTAGTGGCATCTCTAGAATTGATCTCTTTGATATCATGATCACAAATTACAGTGTCCGTCAATTTTCTAACAAATTTGTAAAATAATTCACTACTATACATGTTTGCTTTTTCAATAAAATTTACCATGTATAAACTATTATTATCTATATACTTTTTATTGTTAAATTGAATATGTTTTCTTAACTTACCAATTTCATTAATAAGATATTTATAAATTAACTTTTGATCCTTCCGGTCTTGTTTTACCATTAAAAATGTCCATAAATTTGTTAACATTCTAATATATAATATTATGTATCTATATTCTAACGAAAAACCTTCATTTTTAGGTATTTGTTCAATGTATTTAGACAAATATTGTTTTAAAGTTTTCATGTCAAAGAAACGAGTATTAAATTTCAGTTTGAATCCTGGAAAGCCCAATCCAGCGATTTGATATATTTTTGTAACTATAAAGTTATTTTTATTGGATTCCGATTGAGGGAAAATATAAGTACCATTGTTTTGAATACCCCTTGGACAAGAAGAAGAATTGAGAATTCTATGAGAGGGGGCATTTATTCCACCCTTCTGGAGTAGACCATAAGAAGATTTATTTCCATTAGATGGACCAGGACCACTGATCTCGTCTACTTCATCTTCAATATTATCTTGTATGACATTTCTATGAATTTCATCATCTTCTGTTGGACTGTTTCTATCTTCTCTTACTTTGGCTCTTTTGAATCTCCTAATTAATCCATAATTCATTCCCCCTTTTTTTACTGATCCTAATCCCTCTCCTGTAAATATATTTAGTGAAATATAGTAATGAATTAACAATCTTAGTGGTATTTCTTGTTTTATTGTTAACAGTGGGAAAAACTTTTTATTAAAATTACCAGTTGAATATGTTTTTGAAATTCTTATTTGGAAATATTTTTCTTTTCCATTACGATTTTGGAAATTAAAAACAATTAATTGACTCCTAGTTGAACTGGACATTTATTTTATACTATTTATTTTTATATATTTTATAAAAATTTTTTTTTTTAATAATTTTACATACACTTTCTAAATTTAATAAAGTCGAATCATCCAAATTAAAAAAAAAATAAATCTTCTGTTTTTATTTGTTTTTTAATATCATTGAAAAGGTTTTCTAATTTGTTATGTTTGTTATTATTGTTTTCTTCATTTTTTTGGAGATTCTGTTTCAATTTGTTGTTTAGGGGACGATTTATTATTTCCAGGTGAAGAAAACATTATATGGCTTTCAGTATATTTTCATTTCACACACACATATAAATATAGAGTATATATACTTTTTTTTTTTAGTACCTGTTTAATTTAATTTTGAGTTAATCTGGCAAGATTTCTATCATTTATTTCACAATTTTGTTCACAAATTCCCTCTATGATACTAATAGTTGGTTCATTAATTGGTAAATGGGATTGTGGAATATTTGCCAAACGATTGCTGTTTATTGGTAGCCATGATACCTGGTATACGTTATCAAAAAAAAGATGAGCATCTGCCAATGAAATATTTTTAAGGGCCTTGGGGAAACTACGCAAAAGAACTGATAGACGATGTAGGGTAATAAACCCACTATATGGTTTCTCTACCAGATGGCACTCTTCCATTATTTGGGCTACAATTCCACGTTCTGGTGAATATAACTCAGTTGCCTCCATAATGTTAATTGGGAGTGTGAGAAAGTTAACAGTCTGGTTCATTGATACAAACCAGGGCGAATTGAGTTTATCATGACAGTTAGCATGAATAAAGAGTGCCATAATTCCTTCAGTCAGACGCTTTTTCTTTCGATCATCAGTCATGAGATGAAATTGGGGAAAAATTGAATATTGAAATGACGTAGGCACTTCAGAATCAAACCGCGCACGGAATGAAATGAAACGAAGTCGTTGCATCAAGGCTGAGTCATATTCGCTGAAAGTTGGGCAATTGTTGCCAAACAAAAAAATAGGTGTTGCTAAATTATATGTATCCCCATCCATATAGTTTTGAGGAATCCACATTGGGACATGATCGCTCAATTGCTTTAAAAACAGAGAATTAAGGGTTTTAGTCGTACTCAGTTCATCCATGTACCACATTCTAACCATTTTTCCACCTCTTCTTAAATCATGGGTCCGTTCTTGGAGACCCTTATGAGCTGTATGTACTGAGAGAATACCTGTCAAATCACCAAGAGTTAGAGTAAGAGTATTTAATAAAGCAGTTTTTCCTGAATTTGAATCTCCAATACCCAAAGTTATCTTCTTGTCATTTTGTCGATGGCATGCTTTTACTATTAGTGAAAAAAAATAAATCATAGTAGTTGCATCATAGCAAAAGATCTGTGCTAGTGTTAACAAAATATCAACTAATTGACAATTACAATTAGGTTTCACTGGTTCACCAACATCATATTTTCATATAAACCGTCCATTTACCTTTAGATTTTCTTTTAAAATAGCATCTAGATGGTAAATACTTTCTTTGATTGGAATTTTACGATTTTTTATCCCATGACGGCATTCTTCAATGAGTCTATTAAGAAGATCTTGATATTTATTTTCTATATTAATATTTTCTGAAACTCGGTTTAGTGATTCTAAAGAAGTAACCATATGTTTTAGCACATAATATTTGACAAGTTGAGCTAATCTATTCATACCATCATTCCAAAATCGATCTATAAAGTTTATATGATATCGTTCACGACTAAGTAAGAGAATTTTATGTTTCTCTTCAACTGTCAACTTCTTATAATATTTCTTTTTTTCGCTTTCGTAATGTAGAATATCTTTTAATATTGGATTACATTGCTGCATAATAAAGGTACATTTTGGTATGTGATCTAATAGTTTCAATACTTCACTCCAATCATAAATAGTTGGTCTTGTATCAGAATTTGTATTATTTGATGATTTGTACAGGGAAAGTGGTAGGATATAAAAAATTTGGTTCATCTCACTACTGCTACTGCCGCTGATGATATAACATTGAGAAGAAGCAATAAAATATCGAGGTATATCCAAGATTTTCATGTTTGCATAAAAACTCTTTATAGAATTTAGAAGACTATTCTGAATAAGACTTCGCTTCTTGTAATTATTATTATTATTATTATTATTATTATTATTATTATTATTTGTAGAATCAGTAGTTTTTTTTTTTGGCTCTACCTTTGGCTGAAGGAGAAGGAAGGTTTGAGTTTGAATTCGATGAAGTAGAAGATGAGGTTATTGATGGAGAAGGCGACAACGGGGGAGGAGGTGCTAATAAGTTGCTGTTGGATTGTAATGGTGTTGGTGGTAAGGTAAGTGAAAGAAACATTTCATTTTCCAGTAATTGTGGTTGTTGTTGTTGTTGTAGTATGCTATCAATTAAAATAATTTGGCGTGCAATGTAAGCTAGGTCTGGTGCTAGTAAAGAAGAATTAATGCGATTATTAGCTACTGACCACTTCTTAGTAGTATTCTCCCAAACATTAATCTGGCGTGAATTCTTATCACATATAATAGGTTTATATATAGCTAAAAAATTGTTATACTCCGTTATACCAAAATTCTGTAGGAAAGAAAAAGCTATTATAATCCGAGGAATTTTAGTAGGAAGTGAATTACTATTAGCTGATGGTACTACCCGATAAGTGTCACTGTCAAACTCTTCCACATTTATATTCATGACAAAATCCAATCTTTGAGAATCAATTTTTTCTACTAGATCAAAAGCTTCTTTCATTGATACCACATCACTAACAATTAGAAGATTTAGAAGACACAAAATTATCCAATCTTCTAATTCTTCTTTTACTTGCTGGTGTTCCTGATATCGGATAAGAAGATAGATGATTTCATAAAGTGGTCCAGTATCTAAGTGATTAAAATTTAAATCTCTAATTATTTGGGCTATAAAATAATTGTAGTCAGGAAATGTCATTCCCAGGGACTTTTGACGGATCTTTTTAACATATAACAATGCTAAAAGATACAAGACAGTGTGAAGATGTTGTTTACTCTGCAAACATAAACGGGTTATATGTTCAATGGTAAATGGCTGAATTCGTTTCAAGAAAGAATTGGTATCTCGACTGGTATTGCTACTGGCAACTGTTCCGCGAATAGATGTTTGCCTTAAAGGTTGAACTGTAAACACTTTTTCAATACGATTTACTGTCATTTGTATTTTATCGTAGTCAAAGTTTGCCTCAGCGTCATTGTCATTTTCATTTGTAAGAAGAATCAGGTAATGCGGAATTTCGTTAATATGTATAAAACTATTTGGATATTTTTCAAGTATAATTAAGAGTTGGTTATTCTCTTCTTGTTGTTCCTCTTGAAAATGAAGAGATTTATATATAGAAAGTTTATATTCCTTACTAAGTGTAACAAAAAATAAACCCACTATAATTTTATTGATAATATTGTTAACATTGGAAAACATGAAAAAATCTTCTTCTGTTATATCTGGTATTTTTTCTTCATCTCTCTCCCTAGAATTATCATAATTTTCATATATAGTAAAATAATTTTCGGCGTCATCAATATTTTCCTTGCTTTGCATAAATGTTTGAACATTTTTCTGAAAAACATCCAGAGCATATGTATCATCATCCAACCCGATAATAGTTGGGAATCCTCTAATGGATGAAGGTTCATGATATTTACAGATATTAAATAAATAAAAAACTTCACCCATACTTGATAAAATATATGAGGGTGGTGAGTTCGATATATCATAAATATTATTTTTGTGGAAAACCGCATATGGTAAATAAGTGCAGTCCATTTCGTTTAAAGGTGTTTGCAGTTGAATTTTTTGAGAGCCAAAAATACTATAATTGGTAGTAATATCTACGAGGGTAGGTAAGAGTTCTTTACATGAATTGGACATTAGGGCAAAATCATAATGGGAAAGAGTTAGGTGGGGTATTTCAAGATGAAATCCTTGAGTAAACGTTTGTGATTTACCTAAAATATAAATTGGTAGCCAGTCTAGACCTAAATAATAAACAATATGAGAAACAAGTTCATATATGACATAATTTGTATTATAATAGATCTGTCCATTAACAATGGATGTTGTTAATTGTAAGGATGACCCTGATTGTTTAAGTGTTAGATATTCTAGGTACTCAGCTGTCGATAAACGAAATGATTCAAGAGTACACATTTTTTTAAAATCAACATCCAAGATAAAATGTATATAATCTAAACTAGGTAGACGTATGACATGGGAACCACTTATAGTGTTTGTCTCCCAAAATCTACGATATAAATGATGAACTGTTCCATTTGTTAATAAAATCAAATCAATTTCTCTTTTCCCACACATATCTGTTAGTGATCCAAAACCATATAAACTCGTCTTATTTTTTCTTGATGAAGTACAACTTATAGTTTGAAGATCACGAGTTATTTTATTGAAAGTCCCAGTATTGGGATTGATATGTGAGTCTTGATAAGTTCGTTTTAACGGATCATAATTTTGAATAAGTGGATAAGTATAATATCGATCATTCATTTTAAAGAGCAACATAGTGAAATTGTAGTATACTTATAGATGGGAAAATCTTTTTTTTTTTTTACTTTAAAATAATATACGTCCGTCTTTAGCTAATAGGGAAGCTTTTGTGAGCGTTGGTCGAAAGGAATTTTGGTATTGACATTGCTCACCGATATAGTGTCCATTATCCATACAAGCACATATGGTGGCTATTAAATTAGTTTCCCCAACATAATTAATAGGAAATCCTCCATTTAAACATTTATGATCAGTGTCATAATTACAAACACTATTAATGCAAGTAACTCCTAAAGAAGAAGAGCAAAATGTTTGACAGTCTTCATTTTTCTGGCATGCTATATTGTTAATAGTACAATCCATCTCTCTTGTAATCTTTTCATATGGAGGGTGTGACATTAATATTAAATTAGAGTCTTTCTTTGGATTATTACTCATATTTTTCTTATAAATGTAATTTAATATTATTGAATAAAGAATTAAACATATAAATATAATATAAAGTTTCATTATTTTTTTCTGACCACAGATAACAGATAAAAATACATTCGCCAATTGAACAAGACACTTTCAATTACTAATTTGAGTATGTTAAGAGGTGGGCGTTGTTTTTTTTGTATTTAGTTTTCGATCATGGATAATAACCCGTTCTAAATTCCCCATAATAGATGTTGGAAATGGCATTAATTCTGACAATATATAATTGACTAAAAGACGTGTCAAACGACCATTTCCATCTGAAAAAGGATGGAGAGTAAGCATTTCTAGGATAAACCATGAAATTAATTTAAAAATCCATTCAAATTCTTCCTCTGGCCGTAAAAATGTGAATATTTTTTGGGTCAATGTAGAATTGTAATTGTCCAAAATAGCCAAAATACGATTTTCTCCATCCTGAATTGAATGGATATGTGGATATACATACAAACCCTTGACACTTGTGTTATTACTAATCTTTGTACAGCGTATATTGGTACTTACATAACCACATTTTTCGGGTGATAACAATCCTCTCATTAATATTTTGTGTAAATTTAAAACACAAGTTTCAAGATCAATTAAACCTAATAAAGTGTACATATCCTTATCTCCTACTATCTCTTCCTTAATCTTTTTATGACCTCTAATGAAATTTAAATATTCTATTGCTCTTAGTAAGTTTCTAACCTCTCTAACTTTCCAATTAGTGATTAGAGTTTTCTTCTGGTTGTGTGGCCAAATCCCAATATTTTCATGTTTCATTAAATTAGTTAAAAAACCATATTCCATGGTTTTTACAACTAACCCTTGAACTTTTTTATTATTATCTAGACCTAAATATATTTGTTTAAATTTATTAATTTCAGATACTTTATTTTTTAAGTTTAGGCTTAATTCATACAAAAAAAACATCGTTTATATATTTTTTAAAAAAGTTAATCAAGCGTAATATACTATTATTTTATCTCTATGTTAAACGAATAAAATAAAAAGTGACACCTTTTTTCTTTGTTTTAGGATTCGGATTTACTGTGAGCACACTGCACAACCTAAAAACTACTGTAAATGCCGATTTGGGAGATGTATCTAACCAGCTACAGCTTGTCTCAATGCCAGCTGTATACACATGCATGATTCTCCAGCCTGTGGGATTCTTCTGCTTTATTGTTTTCAATGGCTCCAATTAAGAACAACGTGAATCGTCGAGATCCTCTCCCTAAGGAGGCACCCACAACTTTTACATCAGAACAACAACTCTATGATGATCTCCCTAAATATTTTATATTAAAGGGGACTCATCTGTACTCTAGTATAAGAACACTGACTTATGTTCAAGAATACAATAAAAGAATAAAAAAAATTATCTCCCCATCCTATCCAGAATTGGAAGATAAACAAAAATATAAAATATGGATAACTAATGATCAGTTGGAAAAATTATCCACATTTTCTTACATGGATAATAACAATGGTTGTTACATTTGTATAAAATGTAATGCCATATTTATATCATTCCAGAAAATAATAGATCATGAGTGTAAGAGAGCACCATTTGTAGTATATCCAACTACATTAAATAAAATTAATGAAATATTATATATAATAAAGGCAATGAAAAAAAAGCATAACAATAATAATGATGATGATGATGATGATAATGATAATGATGATGATGATGATGATGATAAATCTTTTGAAGAGTCAGCCTTTTTATTTAAAACCAAGTATGAAAATTTAAAGACTCAAATATCAAGAAATAAACAAACTTTCATACATGAAGGGTTTAGATTGAAGAATGAAATCATTCCAATTATGGAATGTAACTGCTGTGAAGTAAAATTCCCACTTCCAAAGTATAGAAATGATATATTGAAGATAATCGAGTTACATAAGAATGAAGTGAAACCCAAATGTTCTCCAAAGAATATGAATTTGACAGAATCTTTTAAAATAATACTGAAAAGTTTAAATTACATAATTAAGAGCCAATTTCAGTATAAGAATTTTGATATAGATAAGAATAGATTATCTAGAATTATCCTACAAAAAATAATATCATCTGGTTTTATACATCAAGATAAACGGGAAGTTTTAGAAGACTACTTTTTAGGTATGCAAATCAGGAATTTATTCAAAAAAGAAGAAAATGAAAATATTCTTCCTTCAGTCATAAAGGTTAGAAAAAAAAATCCAACAAGCCCATCATCATCATCATCCTATCAAGTTGTATCAGGAGAGAAAATTAAAAAAAAAAAAAAACACAAGGCTAAAACTACTGCTAACATTACTGAATCAGCAACTACATCATTATTATTACTGGAGATAAATAATGATAATGATGATAAGGATAATGAAGATGATAGAAAAAGAAGAAACAGCAGAAGTAGAAGTGGCAACAGAAAAGACATCAGCATCAGAAGAGGCAGCAGCAGCATAAGAAGCAGCAGAAGAATCAGCATCAGAAGAGGCAGCAGCAGCAGCAGCAGTAGAGGCAGCAGCAGTAACAGTAACAGCAGTAGTGATGGTGGTGGCGGTGGTAGTAGTAGTAGCAGTAGTAGTAGTGGTGGTGGTGGTGGTGGTAGTAGTAGTAGTAGTAGTAGTAGTTGTAGTAGTAATAATAATGATGATGATGGTGGTAGTGATAGCAGTAAAGAAGATAATAATGAGCATGATACAGGCAATAAGGAAGAATTAGGGTCATTGACAAACAAAGATTTAGATAAATCTGCTACTTATACTACTACTACTACTACTACTACCACCACCACCACCACCACTAGTGCCACCACCACCACCACTACTACTAGTACTACCCTGACCACCATCGTTGCCACTGCTGTTGCTGCTCCTGCTGCTTTGGAATCTGATGATGAAGAATCAGTTTTGGAAAATAAGGTGAAGAAGAATACAACAACATTTAAAAGAATTGCAAACAAAACTCAGGAAAATGGAGTTCATCATGTTCAACAACAACAACAGCAACAACATAGAGAAGAATATTTTTTGGATCAAATTCCTGATTTCATTGATGTCTTCTTTTCCTCAGAAACTAACACCACAAGAGGAGGAGAAAAAAATAACAACATTTATTTGCCATCTACTTCAAGCTCAAATTATCAACTAATATCAGAAACCACCAATTTACCAGCAGCTAATTTGAAGTGTAATTATCATCAACCTAACATACAAATTGAAGAAGAAGAAGAAAAAGAAACAGATCTGACTTATATAATTGACAAATATTGTAAAACAGGTGAATCAATTAATAATGATTATCAACAACTAATGGTGTCGTTTCCTGAAAATACAATATCAAGTTCAGGTTTGAATGAAGATGCATATGTTAATCAACAACAACAACAACAATTATTGGTTCACGAAGATCAACAGTTTTCAAATACCTATTACAATGCACCTCCGGTAGATGATGTAAATTTATATCATGAACATTCATTGACATTCCTTGATCCAACAGTGTTACCATCTACCTCAGGAGCAGGAAATCCATTACCCACTTTAGGTTTATCTCTAAATACAATTTCAAGTTCAGATTTGAATGAAGATGTATATGTTAATCAACCACAACAACAACAACAACAACAATTATTGGTATCTAAAGATCAACAGCTTTCAAATACAAGCTACAATGTACCTCAGATACATGCTGATGGAAATTTAAAGCATGTACATTCATTGCCACCAACAGTGTCGCCATCTATCTCAGGAGCAGGATCCACATCTGGAAATTCATCATCCACTTTGGGTTTATTATCTCTTTCAAACCAAGATGAGAAAATAACAAGGAAACTGAGTTTATTATCTCTTTCAAACCAAGATGAGAAAATAACAAGGAAGTGGAAAAAGGAAGAAAGGAAAAAGAAAAAGAAGGAAGAAAAGAAGAAGAAGAAGGAAGAGAAAAAGAAAAAGGAGGAAGAACTTTCTGCAAAGCGAATAAAATATTTGGTTATACAAACTATAAAACAATCATTCCCAATATTATCTGAAGAACCTCCAACCCCATTGACTTTGTCAGTCTCCTCCTCATCATTATCAACATCATCATCATCATCCTCAAAAAAAAAAGAAAAAAAAATAATGTTAAAATTTAGTTGGTTTTGATTGTTAAATTTATAGACATGGAAAGTAAAATTTTCTTCATTGTCAGTAGGATTTATAAATAAATAAAAGAATAATTTGAATAACAGGATGCATTGTGTAGTTAAACCATGTACTGTATATATTTTTTAGTACAAATTAACAAATTTATAGTAATGTATCTACTAAAGAATTGGAATCTGCTAAAGCTCAAGTGCAACTATAATAGTATGAAATATTTTTACCATATGCAGCAAAATTAGAGCTGTATAGTCCTTCAAATGTAGAAGCTGGGTTGGTATCCGAAGGAACATTTGTTTTATAAAAGGGGTTACTACTACTCGGTGTAGTAGAGTTTCGAGAATATAATAAGTTTTTTTGTTACAAAAGAATAAAATGAAACCTTTTTTTCGAGGAACATTTACTTTCATCATAGACTGAGAGAGTGTGCTAGCCAAAGCTCCTCCGTTTTAAAGCTATTTATTATCCTTTATGGATGTTTTAATGATTGAACTATTGGTTTTAGTTGAAGCTCTGAGGACAGAATTAAATTACCTACGGGACGAAGTACAGCAGTTGAAAGAGCATCAGGCGAAAAGAAATAAGGAGACCAGCTTTAAAAAAACCACTTGGAAAGTTGTTAAGGATAGAGGTCTTAAGAAAACTTTGGTAATAAATTATCTATCAGCTCACCCACAAGATGAACTTCATTCAGATTACAGTGCTTAAAGTAACAGTTGCCTAATTTTTAATTAAAGCTCTTCTAACCTTTGATATATATTGATGAAAATATCCTTGAAACGTGCTTTACAAACTTACAAAAAAAACAGCTCTTCTAATAAAATTTTAATCATCACAAAAACTTGGCCTATTGGGTGGGGCCTTGCATGGCGGGCAGGGTGAAGCACGTGAATTGACTAGCATTTACATCCACACGTCACAAACGGTTTATGTCAGTGTTCGTATTTCCGTATAATGGAGACACGCCCTGTATTTAAAAGCATAACCAGCCTGGATGAACATTTGTTTGAACAGTTTACCAAAGATACATTAGCTTTAGATTTGATAACTCCGACATTCATTTTCAGACCTGGTGAATTAAAAAAAATAAAATAAAATAATGTTCCATTAAATCTCGTGTGGTTGATAAGTACTTAAGTAATGATGTTTTTTTTATATCTTATTTTGAGTTAGTTAAAAATTTATGACCTCTTGTTCTTTTAAGCTTTGTATAACAGCAATTATAAAAACTTAGCCCAGACTTGTCACTGGCTGTGCTTGTTCTGCCTGACTTGTCATTGGGTGTGCTTGTTCTGCCTGACTGACTTGTCACTGGCTGTTCTTGTTCTGCCTGACTGACTGACTTGTCATTGGCTTTACTTAAATCATTATTACCATTGAGATGTTGTGGGTAATTATAACTGTATATAATTAAAGTCAGAATCATCCTTTATTAACTTATTTACCTTATGAATAAATTCCTTATTAAATTAAACCTCACATTAGTACAAGCCAGGAATTTTTTGTGGGTGCATAATTTTAAAAATCAAAACTATTATTAATGTCATCAATTCTCATTATATATTTCCACACAATAACAACTCCAATAATCATATGATATTGTCTATTCTCATATAAAAATGAACAGTAGACCTAATAAAAATGAGCACACTGGATGTTTGTACATGAATGTATTTTTCATTTAAAACACTTTTAATAACCATAGGAAAGTTGGAACCAAACATTATCACTAGTCGTCCTTTGAAACTTTCAAGTATACTAACGATAGTCATATAAAAATTCCCAATTGGTTCATTGATTATAAGTATATTGGCATTTGAATATTCTTTATTAATACAAGTTTCTTTAACTATATGCCTAATATACCCATTTGGTAACCATTTAACTGCAGTTATATACTCTAATCTTTCTGTGTTTTCTGTTGGAATAATGCTCACAAATCGATCCAGCAAAAATCTCTCAACCCATCCACCACGAGCATAAATAGACACCACAGTGTCCTTTGGGTTTATAAAACTCATTATTTCATCAAGTTCCTTCTTGGTAAGTATATGCTTTCCAAAAATAAAAATGTGCTCTTGCCAATAATAATCGTTAGCATGATTACAAATATTTTGAAGATGTTCTAATCTTATTTTTGATGCACAATTTAAGACAGTAGATTTCGGCTGGAAATAAGCAATCTCACCTTGCCAAGATAATCGTTCATCTTCAGAAAAGAAAGATGAACGTGGATAACCATCTATTGGTAGTTCAGGGTGGAATTGAGGTGAAAATTTATTATTTATATGATGTCCCCAGAATGGAATATGTGCAACTGAAAGATCTTGCAACAGAATGTGATCTAAATCAACTTCAATATTTACTAACTTAGGTAGAGAGGATTTCTTTTTCTTTGGGTGTATCATTAACACTAATAAATGTAAAAATGCACCATGAAATAAATCTGTTTGGTTGCCTTCAGCAACTTCTTTGATTATTATGATATATGTACTGTAAAATAGAATAATTAAATAAAATAAAGTTAATATAACCTGATAACAGTTCATATAAAAAAAAGGAGTAACATTAATCCCATACTTAAACCATATAATAACCATGTACTCCATAGATTAATTTCCACATAAAATAAGTAATCATTAAACATGTTACTAGAAATAAGACATTTGTGTCATCTATAGTACATATACCAATTCCTAAGCAGAATTATATAACCATATATTGAACTTGCTTCCTGCAAACTTCTCTGTTTCTTTCACATATTAGGCAAAAAACAAGTGCAACAAAATTCACTTCTCTAAGCCCTGAATAATACCAAAAAAGACCACAAAGAACTGTCCACAGGTTAAATATGTGTGTACTATAAACATCATCTAAATACAGTTGAATTTCATATGAAAGTGGTTGCCAAATGAAATCTTCTAACAGCAACATCATGATGATAATGATGATGATGATGATGGAAGCCAATCAATAAGTCTATTCTTACTTAAACATCCTGTAGACAAAAGAAAAAAATGTGATTTAGATTATTTCCACACCATACAACACACACATACATAAATCAGCGATGTTTCTTATATTTATAGACTTCCCCATCTTTATATATATGAAGATCAATAGTTCGAAGAATATCCCCTAAACATTCTAAATTGTTTTCAGATTTTGTTTTAGGAAGGCAGTTTAATCTTTTAAGATTTTGTTTGGGGAGAGAACAGAGAAGAATAGTCTCTAACCAATTTACACATTTAAATTTTTTCATAAGTAAATTATACAAATTATAAATAACAATTCTTGTTACTTCATTTACATATTTTACAGTAGGTGATCGATTATATACATTACTTAAATTATCTTTTAGGTCATATATATCGGTATGGGACAGAAGAATGGGTTTAATACATCTTTCATTCAATATAGGTTTTCTAATTAGAGAATAAGGTATTTTTCCTTGTATAGTCCAAATAGATTCCATAAAGCCCATCCTTGATATCGTAACGAATTTTCTAAGAGAATAATGTATAATTTGATATTATGAATTCTTTTTAGGAGTTTGTATAAATAATAACTGAATTGTCTTCGAATAAAATCAAGAATAAATTCACATCGGTAATGATCCCATTTTCCATTTATTATTAAAAACCCAATATTTTGACATATATCTATATATGTGTCAAACATAACTGATATAATATTATTAAATTCACTATCTAACATATCAAACATAGGCAAATAAATATGCTTTATATTATAATTATAAAGATTAATTGAATAATTTAATATATCAATAAAATATTTACCAACTAAAATTTTAACTTGTGATTCAGTAATAACATCTCCCATTATTTTTTTATTTAATAAAAAATCAAATGGTATGGTAAATAAATTTGTTTTTGGTATACGACTACACTCAGGAACAGTACTTACTGTGATTACAGGAGCAGATGAACTGGTCTATAAACCCTCATAATTTGCCTGTTTATATACCTTCCATCCCAGGTATACAATAATTACTATCTCTATTATAATCTCATTTGTGTTATTATTATCTTTCCATAAATATAGTGAGACTAAGACGTGGAGGTGGGGGAGGGGGAGGGGGGTGCATCCAAGAATCTCTCTATCAAGTCGATAATATGGCCAGATTGTCACGTCCTTATTTTTGCAAGCGTCCATGAACACATCATCTTCTTCATCAGTGAAGTGTCGCCACTGCCATCCTTGACCCCGACTCAAAACTTAATTTAACCCCCCAAAAATATAAAAAATGGTGTTCTATGATAATGTATAAACACTATAAACCTCATTGAGATGGTAACTAAAATAGAAAGTTAGTTGGTATAGTTTAACAACCTGTTGTAACATATCTATATTTATAATATAATAATTAATATATGGCCAGTTTAAATGTGCATTTTTTTATATAAAATAGGATGAAATAAAATATTAATATACAGTTATTCCTCATCATTGATATTTGCACATTGAGCACATATTAAATTAAAACTATTAAAACGTGTAAATCTTACCGCTACCATATCACACCAATTGATTTTTTGTTTTAGAGCAAAATATTCATCCTTTAGAGATTTAGAACAATGAAGACAGTAGTGGCATTCACTTATATTAATTTCATTAAATGTCCCCAATTGTTGTCCAAGAAGTGTATTAATATCTTTTTCAAATGAATTATTCAGTTCAATTTCCAATACATCAAATTTTAAATTGTTAGTGATTGTTGCAATCATATGATGTTCACAAATTACATCTTTTCCTTTAAATAATCGAACTAATGAAAATGTTGGCATAGTTTGAAATGTTATTAACATATCTGTATAAATGATATAATAATTAAAACTTGGATGATATTCACCATTAAAGGTGCATTTTGTTTTTAACCAAAATATAAAATCTGGTGTTCTATGATAAGATAATGCATAGGCACTATAAATCTCACTGTAAGTTAACGGAGGTGGTAACCAACAATTGCATTCTCCATCATATTCATGTCGGTCATATAAATTATATATAGAGAGAACATCATCTAGAAATCTTTCAAAACTCCCATCTATTGTAATAACACAAAATTTTTCCATAGAAGAATTACAATAATGGTCATAACAGTACATATATATACTTGAAATAGATGAACAAATAACTAAAACATTGTCTTCACAACTCCTTTCTTGCACCTGACACATTTCAGTACTTACAGGAATTATAAAGTTACGTAGTCCCAAAATACAATACATAATCCAACATAAATCCTGATTCCTCTTACTTACCATTAGTAGATATACATTAATATTTAAATTATAACAGGGTTTATTTTGTTCAGATAAAATGTTTCTAAATTTGATTACTGAAATTTCTTTCACTTTTTTTCACCAGTCTTCCTCCCTATTAATATCAGAAGAATCTGGCATAAGCACCAATACATCAAAAGAAAAAGAAAAAGAATTAAACATAGAAAATGAACAAATAGCATTTTGCGGTAACTGTTGTACAAGTGGTGATTGTGGCTGTGATTCGATAATTAAGAATTGCAAAGATGAATGCCGCTTTACTATCTTCAAAACTATACTGACTATATCCACTCCAGGAACATAATCGACACGTGTAATTTCACATTTACTTGGAACATGATTGATTAGAAGGGCCTGTTCACAATAATATGTTTGTTCTGACGATTGAAGAATTATATTTTCGGTCAGATAGAGTGCAGAATGTACCTTATAATGATTAATATTAGACTGCTGTAAGTTTTGAAAAGAAAAAAGAAAAATAACTGTATATCCATAAAAAATATCCAGAACAGTTGACGTGGGATACATTCGAAGACAAATATTTAACAATTGTAAAATTTCATCTGTATCCCGAGAGAACATTGTCATAGCTGTCACTAAAGACCACACTTTGTTTTTGTTTATCATACCTTTTAAAGGATGATTAACACTCGTCATTGTTTTTAATGTTGATGTAAACATAGGATGATCATTCAATAACTCAAATAGTTCAGTCTTTTTTTTTCTTGACCCATTTTCGACCAGGTATTCATTTTAGTCTCGATCATCTTTAGAAGGCCTCTCATACAGAATCTTCCATCGGTTATGTTGTATTTGATGTAACATAATTGTTCCACAATATAGGATGCATTGTAAAGAGACAAATTACGGTCTTCATTGCTGTGTAAAAGTGGACTAGGGAAAAGAGTATACGAATCCCATATTAATCGATGATAAAGAGTGCGGAATGGCATGTATGATGAGTCAAGAATAACATGGCTCCAAATTTTACAATCTCTGGAACAAATAATTAAAAGATGACGATATGGAACGAGTGCAAATATGTTTTCTAATAACACCTGTGGTAGGGACGACATTTTTTGGATTAGAGTTTGCATCAACACCTGTTGTATTACAGTGTTCAGTAAGCAAAACAGTAAGTAATTTAAGTAGGGGTAGTAGTAGTAGTAGTAGTCTTTTTTTTTTTAATCAGGGACTCAATCTCTTTTTTTCAACTATCCATCAGGGTGTTTGTGCTGTTGTCACATCTGCACACGTTCAATGTTGAATATACTCTCCAATATCATTGGATACTAACCAGAAAACTAATCAATATCGACATAGTATAGAGTTTATAGTATAGTGCTGGATATTGGAAAAGAATCCAACATTGAATGACTCATTCAACATTGATTTACTCATTCAATATTGAATGGTATTCCAATATTTAATATAATATCCAATATCACTTGATACTGGAAAACTACTCAACAGGATAAAAACAATAACATATTTGACTTTGGTTGAATAATTACTTTATTTTTTAAAAATATCTAAATTAAAAATTATATAATTAAAAAAAGAGAAAATTAAAAATAAGTAATCTACTGTCAATAATTATTATGCTAATAATATTAATTATTTTCCTAACAGTTATAGTAGTCATTAATTCACGGAAAAAATTTAAAAATATTAAAAAATTATATAAAAAGGAAAACAATTACAATTCCATTAGCCATGACACAACACCAGAGTCTATTGAGCTATCTCAACAATCTTCCCTCGGTCCAACAGAAGCTTCTAAAGTACCTCAAGAATCATTAACGTCCATTGAACTATCTCAACAATCCTCCCTCGGTCCAACAGAAGCTTCTAAAGTACCTCAAGAATCATTAACATCAGTCAGCAGAACATTAACAACTGAGGCCTCCGAACTCCCTCAAGAACCTCAAGAAACATCACAAACTGAGGCCCCCGATCTGCCTCAAGAAACATTACAAACTGAGACCTCTGAAGAAACATTAACAACCGAGGCCTCTGAACTACCTCAAACAAGTGAAAATGAGTCCTCTGGCGTTCCTCACGTCATCAGTCAAATGGAATCCGTCGAACAACCTCATGAATTACTTCAAGAATTATTACAATCCTCCACAGATTCGTCTGAACTTCAAAAATCCCAAATGAAATCCAAACTTATAGAATCATTATTCTCGGCATTTATCGAAGGCATAAAAACTTATAAAGGTCTCTTTATTGTTCCCAAACCACCAATTTCATATAATCCTAAAACTATTACTGAAACTGATAAGACACTAATTCAACCCTTTAATAAATTCCTTAGTTATTATGATGAAATCCACAAATACTTTACCAATGGTTATTCTGCATATTACATAAATAAACTATATACAAATTCTAATATTAATAGGGGATATTATACAAAAAATCCAATTATATTAATATTTCCATTGAATTTCCATAATTTCACACCTGATATTTATACAGATCTAAATGAAATAAAAGACGTCAAATTAAAGAACAATTTAGATGCATCACGTAAAAAATTTCGAAAGGAAAGAAAACGATTTTACATGAACAAATTGTTGATATCATGTACCCATGCTGCAAGTCAAGATATATTTAATTGTGGATTTTATTCGGACAGTTTCCCAATGAAAGAAAATTCACTACCCCCATTCGTGGTTATGAAACTTGAACTCGAAGACGGTCATAATGAGGTGGAATGTAAAATGTTAGCTAAGAATATTAATTCCTCAGACACATTTGCTAGCATTAAATTTAACATTTATGTGGAAGTCGAGAAAGAAGAACAAACAAAAGAATCACATGGAGGAGGAAAATTACAAAATGCAGGAGAAGGAGTAGGAAAGGTAAAAACTTCACAAACAGTAGAAGGAGGAGGAGGAGGAGGAGGAGGAGGAGGAGGAGAAGAACCACAAACAGTTGGAGGAGAAGGAGGAGGAGGAGGAGGAGGAGGAGGAGAAGAACCACAAACAGTTGGAGGAGGAGGAGGAGGAGAAGAACCACAAACAGTTGGAGGAGAAGCAGGAGGAGGAGGACCACAAACAGTTGGAGGAGAATGAGGAGGAGGAGGAGGAGAAGAACCACAAACAGTTGGAGGAGGAGGAGGAGGAGGAGGAGGAGGAGGAGAAGAACCACAAACAGTTGGAGGAGGAGGAGAAGAACCACAAACAGTTGGAGAAGGAGGAGGAGGAGGAGAAGAACCACAAACAATTGGAGGAGAAGGAGGAGGAGGAGGAGGAGGAGGAGGAGAAGAACCATAAACGGTTGGAGGAGAAGGAGGAGGAGGAGGAGGAGGAGAAGAACCACAAACAGTTGGAGGAGAAGGAGGAGGAGGAGGAGAAGAAACACAAACAGTTGGAGGAGAAGGAGGAGGAAGAGGAGGAGGAGGAGAAGAACCACAAACAGTTGGAGGAGGAGGAGGAGAAGAAACACAAACAGTTGGAGGAGAAGGAGGAGGAGGAGGAGGACCACAGCCCCACCGAAAAAAAGATAAAAAAAACTGGATTCAGTTTAAAGGAAGAAAACGTATTTATCTTGACCCAGACGCTGGTCTTATAGGGTCATTTTAATTTTATTTACTCTGATATATAAAAGGCCCGGAGATTTTATATACTCTGGTATATAAAACGTCAAAAAAGTATATAAAATTATCAATTGAATATAAAATTAAAGGTTCCCACCGAACAATACTTGTCTATATCAGCAAACTGGCTATAGTCATCCTTAAGAATGATTTGACTCTAAAATTCAGGGATGGTCAACTTCTTGGGCTGCTCCCAAGAGAACTGTTGCCGTCCAAAATGTCCATAACACGAGGTATCACTGTAAATTGGTCTCTTTAAGCCCAGCTCCTTGACAATATGTCCTAGTCATAGATCAAAGTTGTGGTTAACAATCTTCAGAAGCTGTTTTGATGTGTACTGTGAGGTGCCATAGTGGAAGATGCTGATGCTTATGGGGTGCACAACACTAATGGCGTAAGATACCTGAACCAAACAGCGTCTGCATAATTTGTTTTTCACCAGTGACTTGGCAACCCATCGGGCGGCATAGGCCGCTGAGCGGTCAATCTTTGTGTAATCTTTGCCAGAGAACGCTCCCCCGCCGTGAGCGCCCCACCCACCGTAAGTGTCGACGATGATTTTCCTACCAGTTAGCCCAGCGTTACCTTGAGGTCCACCCATGACGAATTCTCCGCAAGGGTTGATGTGGTATTTCGTTTGAGTATCTATATATTTTTCAGGAAAAATGACCTTGATGACCTTCTCTATAACCTCGTCACGCAAAGCTTCGACAGTAATTTGTTCCGAGTGCTGTACAGAAGCGACTACAGTGTTCACTCTTTTGGGAATAACAGCTCCTTGATCGAAGGCATACTGGCATGCGACTTGAGTCTTACAGTCAGGTCGCGCCCACCAGAACGTCCCATCTCTTCGCAGCTCTGCAATCTTCTGATTGAGACGGTGTGCCAGCATAATAGTTAAGGGCATGCACTCATCGGTCTCATCAGTGGCATAACCAAACATCAGTCCCTGGTCCCCTGAACCAATGTTGTCATCACTGCGCCCAATGTGTACACCATTAGGAATCTCCGCACACTTTTGCTCCAGGGCCAGAAGAATATTGCAGGTCTTGTAGTCAAAGCCCTTTCGTGAATCATCAAAACCAATTTTCTTAACAATATCACGCACAATTTGTTGATAATTAACTTGGGCCTTGGACGTAATCTCCCCACAGATCAGGATCATACCAGTTTTGGTACACGTTTCACAAGCAACTTTGGCGTCAGGGTCCTGGCTAAGATGGGCATCAAGCACTGCGTCGCTGATCTGATCGCAAATTTTGTCGGGGTGACCTTCGCCTACGCTCTCACTGGTGAAGAGGAACGTCTCTTGATCTCCATCCATGCTCTCAGCGCACTATCCTGGGGAACGAAAATATTACTTCTAAGTACTCTTGAATTTGGGACCAGGTTTCCTTGGCTAGATTTTAACTAAATAAAAATCCGTTATGTAAAGGAATATTATTAAAAACATTGACCTAGTTGTGTGAAGAGAGAGAGAGAGAGAGAGAGAGAGAGAGAGAGAGAGAGAGAGAGAGAGAGACAGAGAGAGAACGCTAACCTGGTCACGTGGAGAGAGAGCAACTGAGCAGCTGTAAAGCAAGTGTGCAGCTGCTCTGTCTTATAACAAAACTGTGGGTCAAAAAAGAATATGGATCATTTATTTTATTTTGAAATGATTATAAACCATTAAAAAAACCATTATTACTCATTCTAATTGGAAGAGTGAATGTATAATTTGGTAACCTGTAATCCTTAACTCTTAATGAACATAATAATTCCATCTGGTGAAAGGGATAATAATATTGTGTCAATAATTATAGAAGTATTTATTATAGTTATATAATTGTCATATATAAAAATGTAATAGAAGGAACAATAAGATTTGAAATTCAATTCATATATTTCCAACCGGTCTCCAAGGTAAACAGCCTCTGTCAAATGGTAAATAAGATACATTATAAATCATCCTTATTATATGTTGTTAACAAAAAGCTGCTGTACGTGTGGACATTTGTATCCAAGATGTTTTTTCTCTATTATTGATTCTCTCCCGCAACCACCACATTCTCTTTTTTTTGGTTCATAATGATTGAGATGACGATGATGTTCCCTAATAATACTTCTAATTTCTAGAAGAGTCTTGGGTCTGAAGTATTCAATATGGTCTCCCTCAGCGCCTTCAGCTGCCAACACATCTGCGCGTTCATTTCCATAGATTCCAACATGGGAGGGAATCCACAGGAACTTGACAACTCTTCCCTGGTTGGTTAGTACCTTCACAACTCTCTTAATTTCAGCGACTATTGAAAGATTCTCGCCCATATCTTTATTTAGGCTTTGCAGTGCTGCTCTCGAATCGGTGCAAATCACTGCACCAGTAGTATTCTGTTCAATAATATACCTTAACGCCATAGCAATGGCAGTTAACTCTGCTTGTGTTGAAGAGGTATAGTTCTCAATGCGCGCTTTTTCCTCATTTTTTGGTGGAAAAAATACATCATCCTTCTTAATTACCGTGTATGCTGCACCTGCCCGGCCATTAATAGGATTAGATGACCCATCAGTGAAGATTTGATCTAGTTCATCTCCAGCTTCATTATAAATTTCCTTAAGATACTTGTTGCTTATTTCTTGGGGTACCATGTTGGTTTTTTCTTTACCATATCATTGATGATAATCCTGCACGAGTCATTCAGGGGATCAACCCAGGGAGGTAATCTTTCTACAGGCATGAGCTCACGAGCTAGTTGAAGTAGGTGAAGATCTTCAAGGTAGCAGACTGCTCTGTGATGCCATTTTTTGCTTCTCTTGTTTCCCCCTGAAAGTAGCACAGAGCTCAATTTTTTTTAGCCATGTCATTATAATGGGGATCTCTGGCAATCCTAATTGCAAGCTTAGCATTCAGTTCCACAATTCTTTCTTTAATACTGGGAAGGGATAACTCTTTTTGTAGATTGGACATTTCAGCAGTTTTTTTCTTTGGAACTCCAAGAATGATTGAAATGGCTTCATCCTGTATGCTTTCTAGCCTATTCATATCGCTTTGTGAATAAGTACATAAAACAGGTGCTGCATTGTCAATGACAGAGCGTACATAGTTTGTGTACATCATTTTAAGTACAGCAATAGAGGCTCCATGGCCATCATTCCAAGTCATAGCTTTCAGTTTCAGTTCCCTGAGTCGACTTTTGCATGTTCCTATGATTTGATTGAGCTCCTCTTTCTTTCCCTTGTTTGAGCCGACGGTGACGCCAAGGTACCGATAGTGGTCAACCCATTCAAGTGTTACACCATTAATTTGCAGTTCTTCATTTTCTCTCCGCTTGTGATGGGAGTATGCTTTTGTCTTGTTTGTGGAGAGAGTGAAACCGAGCTCAATACATTTCCTTACAAGGAGTTCAATGGCCTGTTTTATTTTATCAAAGGTGGGAGCTTGTATTAGGACATCATCTGCATATCCCACTAGTTGTGTTCCTTCAGGAAAATCAGTATTGGCAATTGCATTCATAAGTACATTGAATAGTGTAGGGCTTAAGACTCCTCCTTGGGGGGTCCCGAGTTCCATATTCATTGTTCTTGAGACTGCTCCATTGAAGTAGACCTTAGCTTTCCTCCCTGTGAGGTAGTCTTCAATCCATTTCATGAGTCTCCCCTTGACACCCATACATGCAAGCTCGTCCAGGATCGCAATTCCCTGGGCTTTGTCGAAGGCTCCTTTTATGTCAACAAATACAGAGTACCTAGCCGTGTCATTAACCAGGTAATTAATTATACAATTGGCTGTGCTCCGTCCTTTGACATATCCATTGACTCCTTCCCCAAACCTACCTATTTTGTGCAACAGTCGTTTTAGGATGATCTTTTCCAGCATCTTGCAAGTACATGACACGAGACTGATAGGTCTGTAATTGCCAGGGTCATTGGGTTTGGTATGGGAACAATTTTGGCGTGTTTCCATTGTGTGGGCAGAACTCCATTTAGGAATGATTTGTTAAACAATAGGAGTAGTAGATTCCCAGACACTTCACACAGTGCATTAAGTATGTCGTAGGTAATGCCATCCTCACCAGGTGCTGTAATTTTACCTCTCGTAACAGCCGCCCTTACCTCCTGGGCTGTGATAGGTTCTCCATATTCGTCCTCACTAGACTGTGCTCTCGCTATTCTGATTCTTCTGTCATTGTGTAGCAGGAGCTGTTCCATGACGATTTCCGTTGAGAGGGAGGAGGAGGATGCTGCCTTACTCCACATGTGAATTAATTCTTCAGCTTTACTCTGTGGATCTTTGCCTCGAGGCATTTTCTTCTGAGGGGGTCTTTGCCGAGTCGTACCGTGCTGAATTCTAAGACAACTTTCAATTTGGTGATTAAGGTCATCAACAAATGTATCAATATCTTCTGGGATTTGGTATTCCCTGAACCAGTCATTCATCCTGTCTATGAAGATTGGCTTCATATCTCGTCTGAGTGATAACCACCTTCTTCTTTTATTTGACTCATTCTTTCTCAAATTGTTCATTTCGACAGTGGTAATCAGTGTGCCCGGTGGTCACAACATAAACTTTTGCCCAAGGTATATAATATGCTACTGACATCTGTGTCAAGTGAATTGAGCAGGAGAACATCATCTTTTATATCCCTCTATAAATAAAATATATATATATAAAAATATTTATTTTAATTTGTTTTCTTTTATTAATCCAATTATCCTTCTTTAATTATCGAATATTGTAATTTGTTAATTATATATTGTTTTGAATGGGAAAGATGCTTACATACATACATATATATCTCAAAGGCATAGATTAGTTTAGTAAAGTTACTACAAAAAATTCAATATAATAGTAGTAATTAGGTTACATTTGTATACTACAGGACTTTAGGACTTTCAAATTGAGCCTTGTTAATATTTGTTGCAGTTGTGTGGGCCTAGCTAGTTTGTTTCCCCTTAGCTGGCAGAATACCACCCCCCTGCAACAGCATTTGTAGGCTTCATGGGGCATAGATAAGACCAAGGAGTATGCTTACCTCGACAGTTACAACAAAATGGAAATTTTTGTTTCTTTGTACACTCTTTAGAGTCATGTTTATTACCACAGTACTTACACCTGGGGTCGTACTGACATTTCCAAACCAAATGCCCCCAATAATAACGCTTCAGACATAATTTTGGCTTCTCTTTGTATTTTGAAACTTTTCTATAGCCTAGTCCTTGTACAAAATTTTTTTTAGGAGCCTCACCTTTTATTAAAGCTATAACCTGACTTTGTTTTTTATAATGAACAATGTTTCTCTTTACCCAAACAACACTATCATTGTAAAGGAGATGATCGGGATCCAAGTAAGTTGGATATTTGAAAAGTATGACCTTTGTGAAAATACCTTCTTCTGGAACAAACATCACAATATTCTGAAAGCCATCTGTAGTTAAATGTTTAACGGCCTCTTCTGTTCCAACTGTGATATATGGCTGATGAAGACCCTGACCCTCCTGGAACACTGGTTTGAAATCTGAATACTCCATAGCTAAACGTACAGTCCACACCATCTTTTCATTGAAGTTCAGTAGGCATGTTTTAGGAAATAACAACCGCCTCCTTAGGCAGACCGCCTCAGTCATTTCGTCAACACACAAGTTACCCACTCTTATCACTGTAATCGTTGAGAATCACTAATTCACACTGTATATTTAGCTAGTTGTTTGACTACTACTACTACTACTAATTTCTGTTGATTCAAAAAAAAAACGATATGTGGCACAGGGGCATTTGGTATGTTCAATGTCCTAAACATCCTCTAACAAATCAGGAATAAATATTCGTTCACAAATTAGTTGTGAAATTCGATCTCTCTTTTTCACATTAAAATCTACTTTAGAATGATTGAAGAGAACCACAGAAACATTTCAACATCAATGACACCACCTCTAACATCAATGTGATTAAAAAAAAAAAGCAAGACCAGATCGTGGAGCTATTCTTCATAACAACCTTCTGGTACTTTTACTTGAATATCTATCTTGATTACACCTTTTCCTTGTGCTGGCACAGTAACATCGTTGGCAGCACTGAAGCAAAAGGTAGATTGTTAATTAAAATATATTTAAATATATATGGTAACTAAAATATATTTAAATATAAATAAGTCATAAATTAAAAAAAAAAAAAGTAAATTCCAACTATACCTCATATCCAGCAGCTAGTGTAGATCCAAAATGAACCTTAACAAGTTTACGTATTGTTCTTCTGATATGATATAAGCCAAGAAAATGTGGTGGTAATAGAAAAGAAGTTCGGGTAGGAGAGATATATATCTGTGTTTACTCTCACTCCGACAGAATTAATAATCTCATTAATATTTCTACTCCTTTTATATGTTCCTTGACGTGCCAGTTACCATCAAAAACAAGTAAAAAAGTTGTTTAAAGATTTGGTCAATGTTCCAATACACTTATTAGTTTTCAAAAAACGTCTGAAAATGAATGTCTGGAGTTATCAAATCTAAAGCTGATATATCTTTGGTAAACTGTTCCAACAAATGTTCATCCAGGCTGGTTATGCTTTTAAATACAGTTCCACATTCAAAACAAGTAAAAAAGTTGTTTAAAGATTTGGGACTGATTTGCTGTTTGTTTCCACATATATCATATTTTTTGTCACTGTTTGTTTTCAAAGGCTGAATCATGTGGATTGATTTCAAATGTTGGGTCAAGTTATATTCATCCCTAAATCTATTCCCACACAATTGACATTTTAACCGTTTTACTCTGTGTGTTCCCATATGTCTAGTCAAGTCACATTTTTTAATGAATTTTTTTCTACATACTTCACATGAAAACCATTTTTCTCTAATGTTTTTTTTTCACATTCACTGCACTTTGGAGTTTTACCGGTATGAATTGTAAAAAGGATAGTCTTCTTTGTATGATTTGTGAAATGGATTGTTAGTGTTCTTATTGTACTATATTTTTTTCCACATACATCATATAAAAAAAAGTTTTTTGTCGTATGGGTTTTTGTTTGATCAAGTGACATCTCTAAGAGAATTATCTCACTTCCACCTGAAAAGAAAACAAAATTAATTAATTTATATAATTATTCTGATTTATAATATATACATTGACTCTTATTACATTATAGTAATATGATATACTTTATTTGTATTACTTAATAATTAACTTTGTTATAATAGACTTAAGTAAATTATACAACATACGTATGGGGTTGGGGTTGAAGAAACATTAAATGTTGAATGTGCTTTAGATTGTGTGATTGTTGTTTTACTACTCAGAATGAAGTGTCCATGAAGTATGGCGAACCTGTAATGATTTGCAGAGCCTGGTAAACTCTATTATATACCAATCCAGTCAGACTGATACAGACTTGAGAGGCTATAGTTACTTATATTTAAAAGATTATTTTTGCTCATGCTCATGAAGTAATTAAAAACGTTTCCTCAGTGATCATCTTACTCAGTTATTTGTGACGTATTTTTCATTATGTTTTTGTAATTATTTAACTGATCAATAACCATTTGAGAATATATTTTTCTCTCTCTCTCTCTCTTTCTCCTACCCTATGTTATATATTTACAATGAAGGGAAGAGAAGTGGATGGCTCACTGGGATGTGTTTTGTCAAAGAAAAACCCAGCACAATAACACTGCCTGAGTAGTAGGTGACTGCCCTCAACAAGAAGAGCAAGGGTTTATTTAGACCTGCTCTCTCTCTCTCTCTCCAAGTGTTAGTTTAAAATATTATTTGTTTCTTCACAATCAATCAATCATCGTGGGAGTGTGATTCTTTATTTATGTTTTCTTTTCAGACCTGAACCTAAAGATGTACTTGTCAAATAGATGATAATGGAGGAGAGAAAAGAAAAAATGAAAAAGGAAGTTCAATTTAATCCACATATAATGATACGATATTTATATGTATGGGCATATGCCTATCAGAAAGCTGGAATAGATGGTAAAATGTGGAACACAGCTGCTGCAGATCGGGATCGTTTCAAGATGCGATGTGTGAGCACTTCAAAAATACTAAATGATGCAAGAATATTTTACAAGGATCATAGAGAAAAGGTTTATTTAGAGCGAATAAAAGAGATATATAAATGAAATATCCTTTATTTAATTCCTATCTTATAAAATTTAGTAGTATAGAGGGGGGGGGGGCCAAAAAATGGTTGTATCATTTAAACTATTTAAAAGTTTGTTAAGCAAGCAAAGTTGTACTTAGATTCATATCTCCCAAAACAGGCAACCACCTAACACTAGGACAATTTGTCTTAACATTATATTATATTGATCATGTCTTCGTTATCCATCTGACCATTATTATAACACCAATATATCAACATAATAATTATTAACAAAGCCAAAACTTTGTGAATTTTACACATCATCTCATTTTCATTGATTGATTTACTTCACACATCTTGTTTGTTAGATGAAGATTGACTGAATACAGTTCCAACAACCAACACCCACAATACCACCAACATCACCATCATTTTATAATTATCTGAAAATGACAAAAAAAATAGGTCTTTGTATATTATAAGCTCTGAAATATATATATAATACAATGGTAAATAACAAGATTATGATTTTGTAATATAAATAATGTAAATGTCATACAATACCTTCAAGAGATGATTTTAAGGATTAGCTAAAGATGCGCGTTGGAGTAACTCTTAACCCAGCTCAGACCAACATATCTCCTCTCCGTCCCTTATTAGAATGCACAAGACAGTGTGGGTATCTCTTTTACATCCTGTCATCATATACATCACAATAGACTTGCCCAGCTGATAAATGGACCGACTCAGCCGGATTTCCTTGAAAAATCTATATATGATTTGATTTACATACCTTATTTTTTAACTAATTATCTTTTTAGTAATAATATTTAAACAAGTTAGTATATAATGCTTTACAGTATTAAATCCTACAAATAACAAAATAATCCCAATATTATTAAACATTTTTTTTTTAAATCACTGTTAATTTGTTCAATGTCTATATAATGAGTAGGACCTTGAATTTCTATACCTAATTGTAAATCTGAGAAATATATATCAATTTCAAATAGTTTGTTATTTTTTAATAGTCCTCTTTTGTTTATATCTACTTTGATATTATTATTTTTTTGTTTTTTTGTTAAATGATAAAATATAGATTTATATACACGATATTCTAATTTACTCTTAAAATTTCCAAAAGGAATATTTCTATATTTTTTATTCATATTTTTTTATATCCCATTTACAATAGATTTTTCTTTATAAGAAACAATCACTTAAAAAAAAACTTAAAACAAAAAATATGTTACATTTTGAGGAAGAAAAAGACATAGGTGGGAAGTTTGAATGTATATAATTGAAACAAAAAATCCTTGCATAATTTTCAAATAAATAACAACAGCGATGATTTACAAGAAGAAGATGATGATGGGGGTTCTGGTAGGAGTTGTCACTGGTGTGGATATAGTGTGAGTGGTGGTATCTATGATTTTCCCAAACTTCATCTTAACAATGTAAGATAGATACTTTTTTTATGGAACTTGCACTTGGCTCTCCACCCCATCCTATCTGTGATTAATTTCGTGAAACCATTATAAATATACAGATAAAGAATATCTTTCTCTCATTCTATCACAGATTACAATGGATAAGCTGGTGCTTGCAGCGATGGCCTTAGTGGTGTTGTTCTTGGAGGCGCAAGTTCTGGCGGCGGTGATGATGGCGCTCTTGGATGCACTGGTCCTGGCGGTAATGGTGATGCTCTTGGTGGTTCTGGTCCTGGCTGTGGTGGTGGTTGTGCTTTTTGAGGTTCTGGTCCTAGTAGTGCAAGTATTGTTCTTGAAGGTCCTGGTCCTGGTGGTGGTGGTCAAATTGCTTGAGGCCATATTAGGACAACCCCGGGGCCCAGCAACCCCTCGGTCCGGTCCGCAACCAGTCACCCTTTTTTTTCTTACAAACCCGTCATGGAAATGTTCACCTGACTTGTCATGATTTTCCTCTTACCAATCACACATATATCATATTGTCGAATATTGTAAAAAAACGACTAAGCTAGCTAACTAGCTAGTTAGGAATATAATTTCTAAACTGTATTAATATGGAGTATAATAATAAAAATTATTTATAGTCATGGATTTCATTAAATCACAATGATTCCTCCCTGGACAACAAACCATCCACCATCCTTCTTCTTCCAGCACAAGCGTTCTCCTGATGCTCAATGCAAATATTCTTTCTCATCTTCTAAGTTATCATCATTGAGCGAGGGCTAGGGAAGGTGCCAAGATCTTTCCCCATATCTAACAAAACTACCAATTCTGCCTCACCTTCATCCCCCCATAAATGGGAGGATGATGATCTTCACCTTCAATCGACAGCTTCATTATCCAAAAACCTTACATCGCAGCTCGTCACAACCTTACCTAAAGCATCTAACAACAGCAATATTAATCAGATAAGTACAACCCTCTCCTTGCGCCAGAGAACCAAGAAGATTCATCGTCACTGATATTATGGAATTCAGACACAGAAAGTTTATCAGAAGGAAATGGTTGTGGTAAGTAAGTGTGTATTTTAGTTTTAGTTTTGGACATCCAAATATATTTATTATTTGAAATTTGTTGAAAATTAAGCTATTAAAAATGAATGTTCCTGGTTTCATGGGTTTACGAAAATCCTTGAAAAATCATAAATTCATTATTTTAATTTTCAGGGATTGGTGAACAGATGAAGTTAAAGATGTAAAGTCCAACAACAGTCTTTCCGAACTTCACAGAAGCAGCTCTTCTCCCAACTATATGTGATGTGTAAATACTTAGTTATGGTGTTTTTCTTCATGTTACTTGATTTGAAGATTTTTCAGAGACTGACTCTGATAAGCACCTCAATCAATGGCTATTTGAATGATAACATACTGTTTTGCATAGTACTTTAAGATTGATAGAAATATTTTTAATATATGAGAGAAGGAGCTTGAAAAAATAGAGAGACTGATTTCATTCCACATCCTAGTTATATTGTATTTTAGTAAGCAATATAAAATTCGGCAGTTTGGTCGAATACAATTGAACAATTTAAATAAATGGCAACGAACATATATAATCATGGTTTTATTGGAATTTTGTCCTAAATAATTGTATTTGGAATGGTAAATAGAAAACTAAATTTCTATAGTAATTTTTTTTAGAAGGGCATAAAAGGAGATTAATTCTTTTTTTTTTTAGTCTTATAAAAGTGAACAATGAATCGACGTCAACAAATTTGTAAAGACTTTGTCGATGACATAGTTCAGGAGGTGATTGAACCATTAAGTAATCTAGGTTCTGGGTCTGATAAAAATGTTGATAGTAATTTTATTGTTTTAACAATGAAAGAAGATCCCTCTAAATTTGTAAATACATTACTGGATTCTGTTACTAATAATATATTAGACTATTATTATAATAGAAGTCAAAATGTACCATTGTCAACTGTTCCATCACCCAAAAGAAAAAAAAAAAACATATATTATCAAATGAAGAGGATGAATTAATTAAAATTGAAATTTTAGGGAAAGCAGTTTTAAACATTTTTTCTCTTCATAATGAATATAATCGTATTAAGGATAGTATTGTAAATCAACATATGAAATCAAAATCACCAAAAAAACAAAAAAATACAGTTACCATCAATATTAAAGGACGATGAAACTGTAGATATGATCAAACTCTTCAATTCCTTCCATTCAACCGTTTTGAAATACCTTTTGAAAACAATACATAAAATAATTACAGAAGTTTATGGAATAAAACTCTGTGAAGATTTAACTAAGCTAGTTAATTCTAAAAGTTATCCATATTTTTTATTTGAATATTTTCTTAGACATCAATCATCAAGCGACGATATTAAACATCAGTTAGAGTGTCTTAAACATTCAAGTATACTAGTCTATAACTGGATAATTCAAAATTGAATTGATATTAAAATTAAACCCGAAAATGAAAGTTAAATGTAATTTAATAATCGATGAAATATTAGCAAATGCTATTTTTGTGAATGGTAGAGAAATTCTACAAAATAAAATTTTAATGGCCTATGCAGCTCATAAATATTCGATGTTTAAAAACAATGGTAAATTGTATTCTGCTACGGAAATTATACATTCATGTATCAAGACTAATCGTAACCTACCCCCTCATAAAATTTCTATTTCATTTGAGGCCATAATGACGGTAGGACAGAATACTGACCAAAATTTAATTTGTAAAAATACTCATTTTGTAGAAGAACGTGAATGTCGGCGTCATATGGATATTGCACATCCACTTGTTCAAGCTCATTTAGCTCCCTTGGGTGAACTATCCATGCAATATATTTCTAGGGTTTTAGAAATGCGGATTGGAGACTATCGCCTAATTATTGAACCACAACAGAATAGATATTTTATTCAATATAAGAAATTCCGCAACAAAAAAGTGGTTTTTCGTTTAGATTCCCTCACATTAGAATTTGTTTATATTAGTGATGAAGGGGAATCTTTTTACGATGCCCAGTATATACAACATAATAGTAGTGATGATAGCAGTGGGGAAAGCATGTTAGTAGGTATGGCTAGCTTTCTTGATGGAAGTGACCTTTGTATAAAAACAACTTACCTCCTAGATTATTCAACCAAAACAGTTCTATATCATGGATACATTCCTAATGATCATACCCAAATATTCCCTTTCACTTTAGAAACAGAAGACTTACAACAAAGTGAGACGGGACCTGCTTTAACAATGAATACTGAGGGTGTACCTACAATATCACCGCCTTCAGGAACTTCAATTTACTGGTATACTTCTTGGAGATTAGAAGCTCAACTTCCTTTAAATGTTAGTATGTATCAACATGTTCATGAAGATAGTACTCCCAATCATCCAACTCCGTCTGAGAGTTTGAATCAATCTCCTGTTTATATATTCCCTAAGTTGGATGGTAATAATGGAATTTTACGTTTTTACCCAAGTCATTTTGTTATTTCAAATCCTCTGATGTTATCGACATCACATCCACATTTAATACCCCAACATATTCTCCATTCTTTGATCGATTTCATTTTTACAGTAGAAACTGATCTATACTCTATAAACAACAATTCATCTTCCTTTATGGTACATAATTATCGACCAGTTGCCATTATAGACATTGTCTCTACAGCTTTTAATGCTGCAGAAAGGATGAATATATTACAAGTATTACGAGCCCATTTTAGAAATGATTTAGCGCCTTATTACATCTTCTTTCAAGGGGAATCAAGCATATCCAAACCATCAATATCCCCATCAATACCATTTGAAAATTTTCATGATGGTGAGATATATGAGGTGTTGTTAAATAACAACAGAAACATTATAAAGGTTTGCCGACATCGCCCAGATAAATCCCGAGCGAATCCACTTAAAACAGTTAATATTATATTGGGTATTCAAAAGTTAGAAGAAAGTTTTTTGGAAGTATAATCAAATAATAAACTTTAACTTTCCTCATCGTATCCCTTCTGCCTACCCACCACCCACACCATCCCTCCTGTCTGCAGCAAGTACACACTCGTTTTGGTTCTACCTAAATAATAAACTTTACTTTCCTCATTGTATCCTTCCTACCTACCCACCACTCACACCATCCGTACACACACTCGTGGGTTCTACGTAACTTTTTTTATAATATAAAAAATAGGAAAACAATGACATTGGACACACTAAGTATACCACCCAATTAAATCCATGAAAATTCTATACGAACAAGAAAAAGAAATCTCACACAATCTTCATCACCATCGAGAGAAAATGAAGATCTATTAGAGACTGAAATTATAAGTGACCATGAAAATGCTGTAATAGAAACTGAAATTCCTTCTTTTAAAACAGAAATAAGATCATTAAAAGAAAAGAAAATAACTTCATACATAAATTATCAGATGGAAAAAATATTAATAATAACTATTTTTATTCTATTTTTAGTAAGTCTTTGGGAAAATAATTGGATTTTGGGAATAAATATTTTACTAACTATATTTTTGATTAAACCTATCCTTAGTAAAATAATAGCAGGATGGCTCATTGATATTTCAAATCGTAACGACTAAAAAAAAAAAAAAAATACATAATTGTTTATAGGCCGAATTAAAATTAAATTGTTACACTTTTATTTTATTTACGTTTTAAGACTTTTGTTGTAATAAAAATCTCAACAAAATCTATTTACTATGTATTTCAATTCCAGGGATAAAAGATACTTACAATATATATTTTTTTTTATTAATTAAAATATAAATTACATTTCATTTCCATATAATTATTATATAATAATGATTAACACAAGAGGTATTTTCAATTATCAGCATCGACAATGGGCTTTACCTGGTGGAAACCTTAAACCCTGTCCTAAATGTTCGATCATTGATTCAGCCGATGCTGAATTAGAATTAATTCTTAGACACAGTCTCTACAATAAGCTTCAAATCGAAAATGATAGTTTTGAAAAGTTATTTAAAATTTACCCTGGCATAATATTTCATCTGAGTAATCAACCATATCTACTAAAATCCAAAAGTGATGAATCCCAATTTATAAAATATTATCTAGATCGCAAATTGGTACTAGGGGTAGGACTACAACTTCCTGAATGGGATAATGACAAGCGACTAGCAGATTATGCCAAGTATAATTTTGCAGTGCCTGTAATGAAAAGTGGTCAAATGTGGCAAATGTTGGTAGAAGATCCTGAGAGACCTATTGATTATGAACAATGGAAGTGCTGGCAAAGTAATCGGCTAATCCAACCCCAAATACACATTTCCTGTTTAAATGTCTTATATGTGAAAACTTCCCCTTTGACTTTTATCCGGGCAATTTCATTGTGAGTGAATCTGTATGTTCCATCAAGTCGATAATATGGCCAGATCGTCGACGTCCTCATTTTAGCAGAAAAGAAATAGCAGTTATTATTTATGAAGAATCTAAGATTAAAAAATGACTTTTTCTCTCTTCCTATATAAACCAGGATATTAATCATTTAGGAAATATGGCAATCTTTACAACTGGTGAAATATTTATTAATTGTTTTTTAAATCTAGCTATACGCAAAGTAAATGCTACACTACTCCATAACAAGGTGGTTAAAATTTTGAAAGATCTTAACCATCCACTTTCTCAAGAAAATTTAACAGTTTTAATGGAATAGTATCGATTAAAAAGGAGCGATGCTAACAAAAATAATCTTAAAATTCTGGAAAATTATACATCCAATAATAATAATAATAATAATAATATGAATGAAGGGAACAATGATATAAGATTAAAATTATCAGGACCACGAGTAGCTATGATTGCAATTAATCCTTTGAAAGTTAAAGCCACTGCTATTCGGTGTGGTCATATTGATGAGAGTATTACGCAAACAAAAATATTAAGCTTTTCTGCAAGTATAAATACTTTAAATGAAAATAATGGTGGTAATTCATTTAATAATAGCGGGAATAATGAATGGAATAAAATTGGTCGGATTAGTTGGAATTATTCATCTAATTCATATGCCAATATATGTCTGGTGGCATGTGGATTACAAAAATTATTGCCTAAAGATTCCAAAGCCAAAGAGCCTAAATCTATAACGGTAAGTGAGGTCGGTTTCATTGATTTACTCAATACACCTGATACTCCTCAACGATGTGGTATCATATTAGAAATGATACCTGATGTGATAATCGCCTCTACCAGCATGTGTAATTCACAACCTGATAAATTCTTATTTACATATCTCCCTCAACTAAGACAAGTGGGAAATCCTTCACAACTTGATCAGTTAGAATCTAAATATGTCTACATAATTATTCATAATAAACTGTTTAATTTCCCATTAGATTCGATCAAGAATGGTTCTGCAGCTCAACATTTTTTTCCTCATTTGCCTCTAGTTCAATGGGAATATGTTTGTTTATTTGGAGTAGACAATTTATACCGATTTGTTCAATATATTTTGAAATTAAACATCGCCTGTATAGAATTATTAGAATACAAAAAAAATCAACTGTGGATATGCACCAGTCTGCCACGTATGTCTTATAAAATTTTACCTAATGGCCAACTCTATACGTCTAAGGAAATAGACACTTTTCAAATGGAGGCTAATCCATTTTTTTATTTACCACCTCAAATGCAACCACAGATTTTTCTCACAAAAGAAAATAGTGATCTCAAAGAGGATTTTGAATTACTCTATATTGGTTATGACCAGGAAAAAATACCTAATATTATGGGGCCAAATGCTTGAGCGATTAGCCGTCCTAATGCTGCCCATCCCCCTCGAATTAGTAACAGTCTGCAATCGTATCGTCATTATGCTGGTCTTTCTGTCAATACTCATTCTGTAGGTGAAATTCATCAAAAGACAGTTATTCATACATTATACACAACATCTCGAATGAGTAAACTTTTACCCATTCCTTGTCAAAATCCTATGGTGGCAGTAGTAAACTGGCACAATCCCGAAGACAGTATTACAGTAAAACAAGATAGTATAGACCGTGGGTTATTTTCAGGTGTTTCTTATGAAACATCAATTGTTCGATATAATTATGGATCAGGACAGAATGCACTACCAACTTTTTGTCAGACCTATTTTGATCAGCATACCCCACTTCAACGTGGTGTTCAGTTGGGAATTTTAAAAGGGGTTAATTCCAAGTGTCAAGAAGATAATAGTTTGCTTAATTTTACAAATGTAGAAATAGAATTCGTTCACATAGATGCCAATACTCTTGCTCTTATTTGGAATGGCAAAATTGGGGATTTAAAAGAGCCTATATATGACGATTCTGTTCCAGTATCCACAGGGACGAAGAATGGAAAAGGGAGTCGAAATGACTACCGAGTTACAGTAAATGGTCCACACCACCCTTCCCTTGAACGGCAACAGCGGTTGAAGAAATCTCAATATTCTTTAGCTTTTAAAGAACATCATCCTAATTACATTACATTTAGGTATTTTAAAATTGATAGTGTAGATTTACCAGTACTACAAAGTTGGCGTTTTTCTCTGATAACAGTGTCACCATATATACCATCTTTAGGTGATAAGTTACAAACACCCACTTCACAAAAAGGTGTAATTGGGCGATTAGTTAGTGAACAGGACATTAAATTACATTAAATTAATGAGTCAGGGTGATATGTTTTCATCGTATGTACCCATTGATGTTTTAGTTAACCCTCATTCACTTAAAAGACAAGCTCCAGATTTATATTGCAATACCTTTGATAATTTGAATTACATGGATGCAGCTTTTACTGTCACTTTTGAAAATGTTATTGAACATCTACAGTGGGGTCGAAAAACTTGTACTGGAATCCTTATGAATCCCTATACGGGTGAACCATATTTAAATAGAGATAATGAGCCAGTTTTAGCTAGTTTATATGAAGGTTCTTATATGTGTGTTACCAATCACCGCGCAAATGCTACGATGCACACTTCACGAGCAGATGAAATTGTATTTTCTGAACTGACTGGAGCGCCAGTTCGAGGACGACGTGGTGGTCTTTCCACAGGACCCATGGAACTTGTATCATTCCGTAGTATAGGAGCTGCTCGAATTCATACAGAATTGACTCAAATACGCTCAGACATGAAACACATTGAATTGGAAACTATTCAAAATAATGATACAGAAACAGAAAAAATGAAAATGAAAGAGGAATTATCTGTGGATCAAAATACCTTCAACGTTATCATGACGATTTATTGTTAGCAAATATTAACTTAGCATACAAATGTACATCCATGGTAAATATTGAAGAAATTTAAAAAAAAAAAAAAATATTGTTATTGTTAAATATGCTTGTTTAATAATATACATTGACCTAAGCCTTATTATTTATTAAACTGACTCTTTGCCACAGGGAAATAATTGTTGTGACACTAGTAAACTAGCTCTCTAAATAACTTGCAGTGACTGGAAATCACCTCAGCCATAAAAACTGGCTCTTTGCCACAAGGAAAAATAACTACAGTGACTGGAAATCACCTCAGCTATAAAAACTGGCTCTTTGCCACAAGGAAAAATAACTGCAGTGACTGGAAATCACCTCAGCTATAAAAACTGGCTCTTTGCCACAAGGAAATAACCTGTGTTAGAATTGGAGTAAGTGAAGAATGTGTGTTATGCAATCGGTAAATAAATTTATTCTTCCTTCTTCTTCTTCTTCTTCTTTTGCACTGGGGAAGCCGGCCGAGTGACTGACCAGAGATACAGAATCATACGTTGCTGATAGAAACAGTCCTGTAAAACAGATAATAAGGCGTAAGTAAGGTTAATATTTTGTCTCTCTTATATAGAAATTACCCCTTGATTTGTGTTATCTTACTTAATGTGTCTAAGAATATGGTCATAACTATTGACTTTAAATAAACTTTCAATTGGAGTATGTGTGTATATATGGATGACTGATCTTACCTGCAGCTGATTGTTGGTTCTGATGTCCAACAATGAGGTCATTATTAGCAGAGATCTGGATGTAATCGGCAGTGTCCCCCTTGACCTTGATCTTCTCGGGACCGACCATTGTGTCAGCCGCAACTCTCGTGGAAACTAGTAGACACAAGACAATTATCTTGAATACTTCCCCTTCCATGCTCTACAAAACCCAGCACGAGATGGCGTCAGAGTAGCAGGCGCCGGCCCTGTCAAACGTGTATGAGCAGGTTTTTTTTTTTTGCCTGCTCTCTCCACGGTGTGGGTATTCTTATTATATTCTACAGTAGATAATTAATTCTTTCAAATAACTGGATATTCTTATTATTCTACTGCAGATAATTAATTCTCTCAAATAGCGGGTGCTGTAGCTGTAGGAGAATGAGTTTTCTTGTAGGATGTTGGTTAGACTGCTGTGGTTTTTAACACTGTGGTGGCGACGACGGCGACACGCGCCATCTTATATACAGCGAGGCTACCTCAGCCAGACTCCAGGGCGTCCGGTTGTGAAGAACACTTTCCACTATCTTTTTGGTCGAGTTTTATATTAAACTAAGCTTAGGTTGACTTATTCAGCTTGTCTTATCAGCCATAATGTTTATTATTTTTTTTAGATCAGGTGACCCAGAGTACATCATCAACATTAAGAAAGAAGTACCCCCTAATAAACTTCGGTCACACTTACTTCACACTACCATCCATGTTCACTGGTCCAGATCCTAAAAATCGTGTATATTATTACTCTTGTTAACTACTGATTTTAAATCTTCCACAGCTCTTAGATTTTCGGGACCTTCAGTGAGTGTGAGTATATCAATCTCTTTATACAGTCTATTTCAGCATCACTACAAAAATTATACAATTACAGAGTGCAAACTATAACTTATCCTCTGAGATGATAATATACCTTTATCTTATAAGATAAAACTATAAATTATATCCTTTTCCCCAATTTTAATTATATCATAATGAGTTGGGGATTACAGATTACTTTTCTCCCTGAAACACCAATTATTCATCTACTAACTAGGATATAATTCAAAATTTAAAATAATATACAAACTATATTATAATGTTATTGATGAAAATATTTTTATCACATCAGTTGCTAAAAGAAGATAATCAAACTTTATTTTCACCACACATATATATTTAAGGAATCTGATATAGATTTATGTTAATTATACTTTTGTATAAGAGGAGGCAGGAAGTTCCAAGGCAATCATAATAGTCATGGTATCATCATCAAAAAAACAACAACAAAAAATTGTCAAGAAAAAATGTATCCATAATGAGAAATTCTTCAGAGAAATAATTACAGACAACGTGAAGAAAATAGTGGACATGCTTATTAATGTCCATGGTAAAGGAGATAAAATGATTTATAACCTCTTCAATTTAGGTATTGGGAAAAAGTATCAACGGTTCCTTTAACCCAAAATACTTATGTAAACGCCTGTTTGTCTTACTTGAGAGATCCAGTGCACACATATGACGCTCTCATCAGAATGAATGTTTTATCTCATAATGAAAAAGGTGATTACATGTTTGGTCATCCAGTAATATTACATGATAATCATCTTGCTGGACGACAGCTTCAAATTAAACGTTCTCATGTGGATGTGATTATTGGGACTGTGACAACTGAACAAGGATTGCAAAATGGTATCTATAATACTTGGCCGATTACTTGCCAATCAGTCACATGTAGCTTCCGTGAATATCACTTAGCTAAAAAAATTTATAATAAATTTGTACAAAATTGTATTTAATAAATCAAATTATAAAAACTGAAATGTATTTTTGTTGTATCCATCTCATTATGCAAAGTAGCTACATTCCAACATTCGGTTTCAGTATCCCCAAAATTTTATCCTTTTCCCCAGTTTGAAATATTTTCATAAACAGTTGAAGATTTCAGTTCAAAACAAAAAATAAATAATACATTCCCTATTATTCCAAGAAAAAATGCTGTATAATCATTTCTAAATAAATGGATCCATATTTTGGGCTGTGTTTGGCACAAGCCAGCCATTGTTCATAAATTTCATATTCTCTTGTTCAGCTGACACAGTGCTGCCATCTGCTCTGGGCAACCAGCTAGCTATGTCGCAACCTTATTATTTAGAACGGGAACTTTAGTTTAGGTGGACGTCACCATGAATTTAATGAATAGTTCAGATTGGAGAATTATCAATTACCACAATACCATCATTACAGCATGAAGCGACTTTTTTTTTTAAGTAAAACGAAAGTTATAAAAGATTAGTTAGTTAAACCAAAAAATATATTTCATTTGTTGTTTTATAAATCAAAGAGATATATATTTTTTATTTCATTTTTAATAACTCCTTTACTCTAAATTATTTCAGATTAAGAAAAATATACTTTAGTTACGTGACTAATTAAATTGCGACATATTGGACAGTTACTAAGTTGTAAAAGACACAATTCACAGACACAAAAATGTTGACAGGGTAAAATGAGAACACAACGTTCTTTATCTTGGCAGATATTACAGCGTGTATTCATTAAATTCTTATCATGTTGACAATCGGATGAAACTGTGGGTTGTTGACGTCCTAAATTCTTTATAGTAAAGCTCAATATCTGATCACATTTGGGATCAGATATACAATAAGTAGTTGTATTAGGCTCATTATAAGTCCTGGTTAATGTTACTGTGTCATTATTCATTGAGGTTAAAAATATATTTTCAACTTCATCTTTTTGGTTTTGATTATTTTCTTCTATGATTTTAACCCTTTTAAATTTTCTTTGGTTAATATATAAATATCTTGTTATAATAGTTATAGCTTGATCATATGATTTAAATGAACGTCCAGAGTATATTACTAGGTCTTTAAATACTCTTTTAACAATATCGCGTTTGTAACTTTTAGATAAAGTTACTAAAATATCTAATTTGTTCATCATTTGCATAATTATATCATTAGAAAATATTTTGGGGGGATATTTAGTGATTGTAGATGAACGTATATTTTTAATAAAATCAGGCCCTTTCATGATCAATATATAATAACATTGTGTTGACCAACACCCATGTTCTATCCATGGATCATGACCTTCTTTCCAATTTCGAAAATGCATATTGCAATAGAAACAGATTACTTCATCTCCATGAGGTGTTTTTTTATAAAAAACCCAGCTTGGGCTAACTCTTTTGGGCTGGGATGTTTTATTGAAAGTGGCCAGGAGTCTTTGAAACTAGACAAGCGAACTCTAACCTCACTATATTTTTCATGATGTGGAGTTTTATGCAAGAGTATCTCCTTGGGTAATATGTTATTTTGATCTAATTCAAATTCCAAAGCATTATTATACTTAATATACTTGGGTTCTATGAGATAAGATGAAAATTCAATAGGAATATTACCTACTGGTTCGCCCTTCAAAAATGGACATTCAGGGCTTATTTTACTATGAAATTCACTAAGTTTAATAGTGTTGTTATTTAAAATGAGTATTATATCTTCATTGAAATAATCGTCATCATTTAAAATATCATCCCAAGAATTTACATAGACATAACAAATGCACATGCGCATTCTATTCCTTTTTTCAGATAGAAGAAGCCATTAGTTACCAACTCTTTGGGCTTTGGGTTACCTACAGGCCAATTAATAAATGTTTCTAATCGCTCTTGCTCGTATTTTAAATCATTGTCTATACACAGCATCTTTTATACTGATTAATCCTTGTGTCTTTTCTTCTATATATCAACATAAAAGAAATATTTTTTTTTTTTACTGAATAGTTAAAATAGCTTTTATTTCATCACTAGTAGTTAAAAGATGTATTTTTAATTTGGTGGATTCTTTATTTTTTCTTAGTAAACCTACCTCCACATATGAATTTATATTAAATATATTTATTGGCAGAGGTTTATTATTATTATTATCATTATTATCTATTACATATATATTTGCTTGATTTACATTAGCTTCACTAAATAATTTTTGAACTAAAATACTCACACAAGCCATAATATTTTTCATATCTTGATTAAAAGGTGAGGAATATGATGATGGGGGAAAAATATAAAAAAAATTTATTGGTTATATCGATTAAATCTGGAATAGTTTGCCCAGATATATACTGCATATTAATATTTTTTTTATATACTATTAATGAAACTTGGTTCAACTAGAACCATACACACAAATCCACATTCACATTACAAAGTAATATATATGACACAGCATAAAGTATTCTGTGATAACATATGCTATTGACCTCAGAAACATTAACAGAGTTTATCATGTTATGAATTCAAAAAAATTATCTTAAATAATCATATAATTATTTATGCAACCTTTATTCCCATTTTCTTAATAATAGAAATTAATTTCTCCTTGTTTCTAAAGATTTCCTGATAAAGTGACACTTTATGTTGAAGAACATGGTTTTCTTGGATCAGATTATTCATATCCAGCATAAGTTGTTCTGGGGTTAACGTATTGGCAAGTAATTGATGAACCTGTTGGTGGGTCAAGATTAAAATACGGGACCGTTTACTTGCAAGAAGAATTTCCTTCATTGTTGTTATGGGTTGATTTTCTTCACTGGGGTCTTGGGGACAAGGACGCTTTCGGGAAGTTGAAACAGTCTTTACTCCAATGTCGTTTCCTTGGGAAATTCTGGTACGTCCATAGGTTCTGGGTCTGGTACTTCTTCCAGCATTTTCTTGACCTATTGCTCCAGTTGAATTTACTCCAATGTCGCTTCCTTGGGAAATACTGGTAGGTCCATGTGTTCTGAGTCTGGTGGGTCTTACACTTCTACTGGCATTTTCTGCACTGAGTTCATGGAAAGTTGTTGCAACAACAGTCTGACCTACTGTGGAAGATGATGGAGTTGCCGCTCCAGTTGAATTTACTCCAATGTTGCTTCTTTTAGATAATTGCTGTTGTGTTCTGGGTCCTGCTAATTCCGGAGGCAATGGGTCCACTGTAACTCTAGCAGCGAAAGTAGATGTTCTGCCTAAGTCTAAACAAACCGAACCATCAGTTGTTCTGTTATAGCCACTGCCTCCGACTCGTACTAAAGACCTTATTAGCAATTTCATGTCAAATTCATATGGTGCAACCATTATGAAAAACACTGTGCGCTCTCTTATTTTATATGATCAATTGTTATCCACTTCCCTAGAAAGAAACTTCCAACAGAAAAAGGGTGGTTGTAGACCAGTTGATGGATAGGTTGGTTGGGTGGCTGTTGACCAGTTGATGGACAGGTTGGTTGGGTGGTTGTAGACCAGTTGATGGATAGGTTGGTTGGGTGTTGGTTGAGCAGTTGATGGACAGGTTACTACCGTGAAAGAAAAAAAAAATTATTTGAAAAGGATAAGACACATACACACATACATTAGTATAAAATATCTCTGTAGCTGAGAGAACCATCTATAATAACCTTTCGATATGATGCGGAGCCTGGCCCGAAGGTGTGGACCTCTTAGCAGGAGTTGAGTAAGACTAACTGCAGTGTTTCCGTCGCCACCTACCATCACTCGCTTATCTTTTGCCCTTCTAGCTCCCCCCCCCCCCCCCCCTCATCCCCCAACTCAGCATTGTTGTATATTGCAGTTGTGACTCAATAATTAGAGAGTCGCTTAGTTGAATGCCGCCATACCATCTTCAAAACTACACTGGCATTAACTTCATTAAAGTAATCGACATATAAGCTCACCTTTACGATGGATGTGTAACGGTTCTATTGTTACGTAAAGTATGGTGACAAATAAACACAGACACTAAGATACTATATATATATTTGGTCGAATATACAGAAGTACACCGGTGATACTTTGGTGTGAGTTGAGCGCACTGAGCGTCGGTACAGTATCTCGCAAGTGTCTGCTCTAGACCACACTTGAAAGTAGACTAGCCAATGTTCGCTACACCGCTGCTTATATGCTAGGGCAACACCTCACCGTGTTGCCCAGGCAACACCTCACCTCATTCATCTCCAAAGGTTGACAGGAATATTAACAATGCATTTGGAGCGAGTATATTATTGGGATAATCTACTCGCTACAGAACTCCCCCTCCCAGGGGATGAAAGGAAAAATACTTGATCAAGGAACTTAGCTGGTCAGCGAATTGTACGCCCTGCTCGCGTTACATAACCATCAAAGTTAACTTCCTCCTCTTCGCTGATGTCATCTAACTGGGGTCGTAGGGTGGGAGGTCACACAGGATCGTCCGTCGTCGCAGGATCAGGTTGTGGTGCGGCTGGTAACTGGGGTTGTAGGGTGAGAGGTCGTACAGGATCGTCCGTTGTCGTAGGTGGCGGTGCTGCTGGTAACTGTGGTCGAAAAGTGAACTGCGTAGTCGGCGGATGTGTCTCTAGAGGGATGTCTGGGGCAGCGTCACAGTGTGCTGGTTTAAGGCGATCGATGGAGATGTTTACCCGCTGTCCTCGGCGTTCAATGGTCAAGAACTTCGGTGTTCGAGAAACCACTTTAAATAGTCCTTCGTAAGGTGACTGTAGAGGGCGTCGAACAGCGTCGACTCTTACAAACACGTGTTCAGATGTGTGGAGCTCATGAGGCACATATGTAGCACGAGTTGTCGGTTGGCGTGGTGGTGTAGGCCGAATGTTTGTCATGGCCGCCCGTAATTTCTGGACAAAAGTGGGGTCTGGGGGTGTGATAAGTGGCGTTGGGGTTAAGAATTCGCCCGGAAGCCGCAGGCTAGATCCGTATACTAAGTCTGCTGCCGAGAATCCACTGCCCTCCTTCGTGGCCGAACGGATGCCAAGCAAGACTAATGGAAGGTTGTCGATCCAATCATCAGGGCGTGCTTGAGCTCTTAGGGCAGCTTGTAGTTGTCTATGAAAGCGTTCTACCATTCCGTTCGACTCAGGGTGGTATGCTGTGGTTCGGTTATGTGTGGTGCCGAGGAATTCCATAAGTTCCTTCCATAGATATGATTCGAACTGTCGTCCTTGGTCGGTGATGATGACAGAGGGGCTGCCAAAACGGGCGACCCATCCAGAGAGGAAAGCCTGGACCACTGACTCAGCTGAGATGTTGATTAATGGGATTGCTTCCGGCCATCTGGAGAATCGATCGATGCAGGTGAGTAGATAAGAATATCCTCTTGCCGACGGTAATGGTCCAACGATGTCTACATGCACCACCTCGAAACGGTCAGAAGGTAACGGAAACTGTTGAAGAGGGCTCTTTGTGTGACGATGTGTTTTCGCTCGCTGGCACTGGAGACATGAGCGAGTCCATCGTCGAACATCGGCATTGATTCCTGGCCATACAACACGCTCCGTTAGTAGTTTCTGGGAAGCACGTACTCCTGGGTGTGCTAGGGAGTGAAATACTGAGAACGTTTTCCAGCGAAACTGGGCAGGAATGTAGGGCCTAATTGCTCCCGTCCGTGAGGTGTCACAGATTATCCTTCCGCCACCTTCCATGGGAATCTCGATGAACCGGAGAGCTGTGTCAGATGTTCGTAATCGCTGCAGATCAGGGTCTTCCCGTTGGGCCTTACTGATTACACAATAGTCCACCTGAGCTGGGTTTGTCACGACGTGGTTTATGGTGGGTCGAGACAGTGCATCGGCTATGACATTATTAGTTCCTTTGACATGACGGATATCCGAGGTAAATTGGGAAATAAATCCCAGGTGGTTGGCTACTCGAGGAGAGTGAGCATCACCCTTGGCCGCCAGCGCATAAGTGAGAGGTTTGTGGTCTGTGAGGATGTGGAAGTTCCGCCCCTCGAGAAAGTGCCGGAAATGTTGTATGGCTGAGTAGATGGCGAGCAGTTCCCTATCAAAAGTGCTGTACTTCTCTTCAGTGGGTGACAGGCGCGCTGAAAAGAATGCAATTGGGCGCCATTCTCCTTCAACGAGCTGTTGTAGTACAGCACCAATTGCTGTGTTTGAAGCGTCGGTAGATAGATTGGTGGGAGCGTCAGACACTGGGTGTGCGAGCAAGGTGAATTCCGCCAGCTTGTGTTTTATGTCGGTGAATGCTGTCTCTGCCTGGGGAGTCCACTCCAACGGAAGACGGGACGTGAGTTTCCGACCACGTAAGAGGTCGTATAAGTGTCGCAAGATGTCCGAACAATGTGGGATGAATCGATGATAAAAATTCACTACACCAAGAAATTCTTGCAACTTCTTTGGAGTAGATGGGCGCGGGAATTCCTTGATTGCCTCGATTTTCTTCTCTAGTGGTTGGACCCCTGCTGCTGACACACGGTGTCCCAAGAAATCCAGCTCTGGAACATGGAAAATACACTTCTCGGAGTTGAGCTGCAAGCCGAAGTTGCGCAGACGGGTGAGAAGGAGTCGGAGGTGTAGCAGATGTTCTGTTGGTGATGTACTGGCCACCAGCAGATCGTCAATGTAGGCGTAGTAAAAAGGAAGGTCCTTAACTACTTGGTCGATGAAGCGTTGGAATGTCTGGGCTGCATTCCGTAGACCAAAAGGCATCCGGACGAATTCAAACAGTCCAAAAGGTGTTGTGATCGCTGTTTTCGGAATGTCTGCCGGTTCCACAGGGATCTGGTGAAATGCCCGCACAAGGTCAATTTTCGAAAAAACGGTTGCGTTGCTCAATCCCTGTGAGAAATCCTGGATGTGTGGTATTGGGTAGCGATCCGGCAGAGTGCGAACGTTGAGAGCCCTGTAGTATCCGCAAGGGCGCCATTCCCCTGGGGCTGTTTTCGGGACCATATGGAGAGGTGAAGCCCATGGACTGTTCGAAGGGCGGATTATTCCCGCCTCCTGTAGCTTATTGAATTCAGCACGTGCTACCGCCAGTCGTTCCGGTGCCAGGCGGCGTGGTCTGGCGAAGGTAGGTGCTCCCGTTGTAGTAATGTGATGCGTAATCGTATGTTGCACCTCTGGTCGAGGGCTGGCGGGTTGGGTCACATCTTTGAATTCATCCAGGAGTGCTTGAAGTTCCGTAGATGTGACTGGGGTGACGATGTTAACTTGTGTAGAGGTACTAGGAGAGGCTCGAAGTACTGCACCTGCGGGACCCACCATAAGTCGATGGTGTTGCAGGAAATCCCATCCAAGAATGGGTTGTTCCACATCCGCTATGAGGAAAGTCCACGTAAAGCGACCCAGAGAGGCGAACTCGAGAACCAGGGTGCGGGTCCCATATGTACGGACGGACGTACCATTGGCGGCTCGTAAGTCCAAACCAGGAGTATGGGTTGGTTTGACTAGTGGGGGAGGCAACACGCTAGCTGCTGCACCTGTGTCAACGAGGAAACAGCGTTTGGTTATGACGTCAGATATGTAGAGCAGTGTAGTGTTTGAAATGGCGGGGTCACTGGCCGTTAACAGTCCCCGCCGAAGTAGTTTCCAGACCAGGAACAAGGAGCCCTACAGTTGCGGGCTTGGTGTCCGAACTTCTGGTGGTAAGAACAAAGCTTTCCCCGACGTTCTCGCTGTCGCCTAGAGACTGATACTGGATTCGCATGGTACGTTTTCCCTGGGTGGACGAAACGCCGGTTCTGGAGGACGTCGAGTTGTTGGGTGTCTGTAGTCTGCTGTGTATCACTGAGGTGGGACAATATAGTGTTATTAGACGTCGTATGAAGCCGGTCTGCCAGTGTAGCCAGCTGGGCTAATGGGGTGTCGTCAGCCATACTGAATAGGGCCGGTTGAATGTGTTTTGGACAGAGTTGTATCCACAGTGATCTCACAATCTCGCTGGGGGCTGGGCCAGTTGCAGTATGCATCACATACTGAATATGCCGCAGAAGCTGAGCTGGTGTTTTGTCTGCTAATCTTTTGTCAGTGAGGAGTTAATCCCTTTGTTGAATGCGGCGTTTCATTGCTGCCTGTAGAAGAGCGGCCTTCAATGCAGTGTACGTCCTGGTGTCCGGTGATGGCGCGGTGATGACAGCGGAGGCAGTGTGCATAGCCTCCGAGGTAAGTGTTGGCAGGGTACAGGCATATTGGGCTTTCTCAGTCGAAATTTCGTGAAGGTCGAAAATAGCCTCCATCTGCATGAACCAAAATTCTGGCTCATCTGCGTTGTATGCTGGAAACCTGGTAGATAAATCCATGGCGAAGATCTAGTTTGTGACTAGGTGTTCTTTTTCACTCACTGGGTCACCAATGTAACGGTTCTATTGTTACGTAAAGTATGGTGACAAATAAACACAGACACTAAGATACTATATATATATTTGGTCGAATATACAGAAGTACACCGGTGATACTTTGGTGTGAGTTGAGCGCACTGAGCGTCGGTACAGTATCTCGCAAGTGTCTGCTCTAGACCACACTTGAAAGTACACTAGCCAATGTTCGCTACACCGCTGCTTATATGCTCGGGCAACACCTCACCGTGTTGCCCAGGCAACACCTCACCTCATTCATCTCCAAAGGTTGACAGGAATATTAACAATGCATTTGGAGCGAGTATATTATTGGGATAATCTACTCGCTACAGATGTGATTGATCAGAAGCTCATGTTCATTTTCATAATAAATATATTTTTGTGATAACTGAAGAATCATAATTTTATACAATTCCCATTTTGATATAGGATGTGACATAAAATAAAGCGTGAAAATATCAACAATGTTTTCATTGTTTTTTGGGAATTGCCTGCTGATCTTCCTTAGACTAGTACCACGTAAAGTCCCAGTTCTGACTAAGCACTGTGTCAGCTGAGCCATAAATAAGTATTCGTGGCCGCCGGCCATCCACTGACGGCCAGCCACACACTCTTCGCTGCTTTTCCAAAGAAAAAGTGGTACGAAAAGCTCTCTTCAGAAAGAACTCACACTGTTTCCTCAGATGGAATTAGAATGTAAGCTTATTCCTCATACAAATATAATATGAGATATTATTTTTTTTCAAAAGTATCAGACACCTGATCTAGATGAAATCCAAAACAATTAAAATATACCTTGTCATTTGAAATCTCGGTTAATTACAAGGTTAGTAATGCCTGTGTGAAAATTGGCCATAACACCAAAGATCCTCATCGAGTTGATTTGGCTTATTACACGCTGGAGAATGGTGGCAAATCTTAACAAACTCACACTTACTATGAACTTGAACCTCTTTTCCAATATCTGATGTCTCTTATTTTTTATTTTTTTTGAGGGGGGGGAGGTATTTACAAAATTCCTTTCTCTAATGAGTTAACTGCTTACCATCGACATCCTCTTATTTATTTTCAACTATTCCTCCCCTTATAATGTTTATATGTCTATCCTTTAGATTCTTTTTCTCTGTTAATGCCTCGACTTGTCGCCTGCCTTGAGTCTTATCTTTTGCCCTTTGTTTTGCGTCTTTTAATTTTGCTTTATCTCTTTTTTGTGTGGTTGTTTTCTCAACAGTTTCAGGCGAAGAAACTTTCTGAGAGGCGATTGCTTTTAAAATGCTGTCATCAGCCAATACACTTTCGTACTTAACTTTTAGGTTTTTAAGGAACCAAGATTTTTCTGCTTCCATATTAGCCTCATGTAATAACTCAATCGATTTTAAATTCTTCTTTTCGTTATCGATAGACACTATTTGATTATTATCCTCATTGTTGCTTATAGAATACGTACCATTTTTCAGGGTTAATTTACTAATATTGTATAGAATTGGGAAAACGGGGGCTATTTCTATAGCTTCATTTATCATCGGCATGTTCAATATTTCAGATAGCATATCTTGGTGGTTATACATTTCTCTTGAAAAATAAAGGTTTAATTGAATGGAACGCCGAAGAATATTATCGTTTATTACCGTGACAAGATTCTTATAGAACTGGGCGCAGAATATAAATTTGAAGATATGATTTGAAAGTGAAATAAATAATTGCATCATTTCAGATTTTGCCATTTCATTCTTGCAAAATATTTTTCTCATTGAGAGTTTTTCGAATGCTGATCTTAAATACTTATTGTTGCATGTCCCGGCCAAGTAAGCATCGAGCTGAGTAGTGACAGCTTGGATGATTAATGTGAATTTATTCATTTGAGTTTCTTCATATTCCATGGGGTCCACCGAAGTCTCATCATGGTTAATCATCGACAAATGCATTCTTGTCTCACTTAATTCTGAAAGCATTTGTTTGTTGGAATCCTGGAGACTAGCATTTGTCTGTTGAATGGTCAACAGGTTAGAAGTTATTGTTTCATTTTCTTCTTGTAAGGTCTTAACATGTAAATCATTTTGTTGTTGTAAAGCCAGTATTTCATGAATATTATCAGAAGGAAACTTGCGAATCACGTTCAAGATAATGTAATAAAAACGTTTTACATTATTTATATTCAAATCTTGCCTTATTTCCTTCTGGAATAATGTATATATATAATAGTAACGAATGCATAAACTTTTATAACTTCCTCATTCGTCCCTTTATAATTTCTTTCCAGTTCAACAATTCGTTTGGTTATAATCTCTTGAACTAAAACTATTGATGCCACCGCATCTATTAACAATTTAGCAACATAATTAGGTTCATCTAATTGACGTTTTAAATTATCATATTGATTTACATAAGGTATTATTTGATATTTGTGTTTATGTACTGTTTCATCGATAATATTAGTTATAAATTTTTCTAATATTTGATTAAATAAATTTCTTTCTTCCTCGTTAGTAAAAATATTAAGTAAATCATTATTTTGAAGTGATTCAATATTATTAATATAATAATTTAAACGGGAAATCCTATCTTTAATGTCCTTTTCACGTTCTTGGTAAATGTAGTTTTCGCGTTCGGTATTCAACAACTAATGAACCGATTTATTATTGCTTCAATTTGTGATTTTCTTGTTTCCTTTGATTCATTATCATCATCTAAAGGAAATATGCTTAAAAACAATGAATTATATCGCTATTCGATAATGTAGGTTTTTTATAAAGTCGCTCTAATGTTTCAATATTATATTTATTTGCTTCATTTATATTCTGTACTAATGTATTATATTCATCATACTTAGTTTGTTTAGAATTTTCACAAGCTAGTAGTTTTTGTTCGCATTCCTCAAGATAATGGTTTTGGGATACTAATAGCTTATTATATTCTTCTTGGTCTGATTGTTTATCATAGTTGCATTTTTGTAGGGCTTCTTGGCATTCCAGAAATTGCATATTCTGGATCCTTATATCGTTTTCACATGCGGCTAATTTTAGTTGGTATTCCTTAAGAGACATTAAATTTATATTTATTTCCCTATTTAATTCTTCTTGTTGTTGACGACTTATACTAGAATTATTTGATTTTATTAAATCGGTTAGTTTTTCTTTTTCATCAGCTAAGTCTTTTATTTGTTTGTCTTTGTCTTCGGAGATATGTTGAATTTGTCTGTCTTTCTCATCTAACATAAATGCATATTTTGTTTCATAGTGTTTCTTTTCATCATCGTATTGGATTCTAAGCTTCATTAATTCAGTATTGTTTCGATCTTCTAGATTATTTTTCAATTTATTTTGATTATCTTGAAGAATTAAATTTTCCTTCTTTAAATTCTCTATTTCATTTTCTTGGACTCCTAATTTCTCTGTAAGCTGCACAATAGTAAGTTCTAAATCTCTCACATTTGTATTTAAATCTGTTATTGTGGCATCTTGATTTCCACATTTAATTTCTAATTCACTTTTTTCATTCTCGCATTCATTACATTTTTTATTCAAAAGAGCTATTGTTTGTTTTTGTTGATTCTGACTCTTAAGAGGATATGTTTTGGTTATTAATTTAATATATCGATCAGAGATAGTAAACAAATGAAGCATTTTATTCAATAATAGAATTATTCTTTTATCATCATCATTCACAACAACAAAATTGTTAATAAGAGTTTTTATGAATATACGTTCTCTCAAACCCGAGGAACCATTGTCTGGGAATGTTATAGTATTCAAGATTATTTTAACAATTTCACTCATTTTTTTTTAAATTATTGATTTAATATAATTCTACGATCAGGTGACAAAAATTAAGCAAGAAAAAGAAGGATGAGTGGGGCTTCATTTTCAAACAGGTAAAAGAAATTATTTATTTATTTACCTGATTCTCATAGAAATTGTAGGGGACGATGGATTGAGAGAATTAATTGGAGGAGATGGTGGGTGTGTTGAGTAAGTAGGAGGAGATAGTGGTTTCGGAAAAGGAACTTTTTTGGATGCTCCATTCCCTTATACCCCTTCTCAACATAGAAATTTGTCTCTCCTGTTCTTTAAACATTTTATACAAAACTGACAAATTTTGTTGAATAATATGGTTTTCATGTTTCAGCTTATTAATATTCAGCAATAGTTGCTGTTGTGTTCTGGGTCCTGCTAATTTCGGAGGCAATGGGCCCACTGGAACGGTAGCAGCGAAAGTGGATGTTCTGCTTAAGTCTAAAATGACTCCTCTGTTATAGGCACTGCCTGAGACACGTACTAAAGACCTTGACAATTGCATGTCATCAAATTCATATGGTGCAACCATTATGAAAAACAGTATGTGCTCTCTTATTTTATATGATCAATTGTTATCCACTTCCCTAGAAAGAGACTTCCAACAGAAAAGGGGTAGTTGTAGACCAGTGAATGGACAGATTAGTTGGGTGGTTGTAGATCAGTTGACAGACAAGTTGGTTGATTGGCTTGACCAGTTTGTGGAATGGTTGTTTGCTTCTTCAGTTTCGCCAGAGATTGAGTAGTACTGCAACTACCACTGCTTGTTTGTTCACTTTCACTGTCTAGAAAGTTATATCAAGAGGTAGTATGTGGTGTAGTGTGCTTGGATTGCGACTCTACCACTAATTAATCCATAAACTGTGTTCTGCTGCAGGCTACCTTAGTGACACTTTTATACTACCTTAAACACAAAAAAAAATATCTATTTTGAAAGGACACACACACACACACACACACACACACACACAGGTGGAAGGTGGAAGGTGGAAGGTGGAAGGTGGAAGCTGAGTACCCAAATGAGCCACAGAGACGTTAGAAAGAACTTTTTCAGTGTCAGAGTAGTTAGCAAATGGAATGCATTAGGAAGTGATGTGGTGGAGGCTGACTCCATTCACAGTTTCAAATGTAGATATGATAGAGCCCAATAGGCTCAGGAATCTGTACACCAGTTGATTGACGGTTGAGAGGCGGGACCAAAGAGCCAGAGCTCAACCCCCGCAAGCACAATTAGGTGAGTACAATTAGGTGAGTACACACACACACACACACACACACATTGGTATAACTAAACTACAACTTTTCCTCATCTGAGATTATATCTGGGGAAAGGAATAATATTTCGTCAATAATTATAAGGTATTTATTATAGGAATAATAAGATTTGAAATTCATATATTTCCAGCCGGGTTGATAGATAGGATACATTATGTTATGCAAATGGTCTAAAATCATCCTTATTACTGTAGGTGTGGACATATTTTTGTATCCAACTCAACTTTCTTGACGATGATGTTTTCTAATTTCTTAGAAGAATCTTGGGTATGAAGTATTATCAATATGGTTTCCCATATTGATAATACCTTTCCCATACCTTCAGCCGCCAGCACATCTGTACGTTCATTTCCATAAATTCCAACATGTTAGGCTTTGTAGTATTGCTCTCGAATCGTACATATCATATCATTATCACTCATCTAAAACATTCTTTACTATGATATAATTGCTTTAATAGTATATTTTATCTCAGCTCTACAAATTGGACATGTGGATATGTTTGATGCACATTTGAAACAAGTGCATATGTGCTTACAAGGTAAAAACATTAACTCTCTCTCATTCTCCATACAAATCTTACACTCAATCACTCTGTGTCTAATTGTACCTTCTGACTTTGGGAGAGCGGCAACTTGATCAGTTATTCTACCAAATAATGGTTGTGGGTTAGAATCACCAGACACTGGTGAGCTTGGGACAACATCAACTTCAGTCAATGTCAATTCATCAACTATTGTAGATTCTACTTGCTGATTGGGGTAAGAAGCCAACTCAGTTCCATCAGACATTGGTTGGCTTGGGACAACATCAACTTCAGCCAATGCCAATTCATCTACTATAGGCTGTATTAAAGTTGTAGATGATTCTACTTGTTGGTTTTGGTCAGAAGCCAACTCAGTTCCATCAGACATTGGTTGGCTTGGAACAACATCAACTTCAGCCAATGCCAATTCCTGTATTAAAGTTGTAGATGATTCTACTTGTTGGTTTGTGTCAGAAGCCAACTCATTTCCATCAGACATTGGTGGGCTTGGGACAACAACAACTTCAGCCAATGCCAATTTATTTACTAGACGTTTTCTAACTTCGTCTTCTATGTACTGTAAGACTGCTTCAATAAATGACTCAATGTTAAAGAAAGGTAACCCCTTCTCTTTGAGTTGATTATGATACGTTGTCATCACATGATCTTCCTGGAAACCCATTGAAATAAGGTGCTTAGTTATGTCTAGTTCCTTAATAAGTTTGTGTTGATCTTCATTGATATGGGTTATTGAAAGGTTTGTCTCATAAGGTGGCCTTTCCCCTTGAACCTGAAAAAAAAGAATAAAGTTAATGTTACAAATGGCTTTTATAATGATTATAATAATAGTCAACCTTCATTTCAAGTTACTGTAGCTGACATACCTGATCAATGAATTCTTTTCCTTTCGTCAAGAAGAGGAAGGTACACTCTGGGTACCAGCGAGCATGTTCATCCCAAGGTATATCATCAGTTTCCCAGTTTCGAAGTCCATTCCCACAATGATAACAGCGCACATGATCACTTAAACCACAATAGAAGAATCCAGCTTCTGACAATTCAGTTGGTTTCTGTGTTACACGTTCAGGCCAATTGTTAAAGCTTGCTAGGCGACTTTCAAGTGTTAAGTAGTCTTCTCGCTTGGCGATGGTATGCTGGTGAACTCCATTGTCTGTCATAGGACTTAGACCACAGACATCTATTCCTTGTCTATAGGACGAATTTTTACTATTTCTCAGTGGAAGGGAATAACCCTCGAATTTTTCATTAAATAACAGTGGAAAATTTCCCACTGGTTGGTTTCGAATGAATGGACAATGGGGAAAGTGTAGTACTATATACCAAATGTCGATTCATAATATCCATATTATTCAATGTATCCCACAGTTATCTGGCCACAACCTTAGCAACAACATAACGTTCTCCATCATACCGCTCAATGTCTTCCCTTTCTCCAATTAACATATGAACACTTTTACTCCCAGTAATTAAAAAAAATTTACCATTAATGTATCTGTCACTGAAATGAGCTGATTCACCATTCACTTTAGTCATACAAACTACTTTAGAAGTAGTAGTACTGGGATCTTCTAAGCAATATTGTTTCCATAGATCATTTGTTTCCGGTTGTTTATCATCCTCATCACCAATACCACCAGTAAATTTTTTATTGGCAAAGATCACTAAATCAAACAGTCCCTTAAACTCCAAGAGTGTTACACCACGAGTAACATTTTTTCGAACTTCCGGATCATTGTTGTAGATTGTGTCATCAGCAGTTGACCTTTATGTCATGAAGAATAGCAGGGTCATCTTCAGGGGATAGGATTCCATGTGGGACATTTGCACTTATTCTTTTTATCTTCTTTTTTTCTTTCAAATTTTTTAAAAGATTTTCATACCTACAAACAAAAGAAAAAAAAGAGTAAATAAGAAGTAATAATTTGTTGGGGTATGGATATTATAAAAATATATACATGATATATATTATTAACATATTATAATAATGATACTTACAATTCCGAAGACTTAAAACTGTTTTCAGTATAACAAATCATCTTCTGAAGTGATGCTCCAAATGTATCTGGAAGTTTTTCTTTCATCTTTTTTTGGTATATGTTATCAAGGGTCATCATTAACATATTTATAGAAAGTGGTGAATCCATAGTTGTTGTATATGTCATTAATTAAATAATATTAAATAGTTATCACTATGGACATATGCATGCAGCATCAGACCACTTAACACTGAGGTAATAATACTAGGCATAACGCTTTTATATACTTGAAGGCGATTTAACTATGCTTTATGGGAAGACACATTCGGGCCTGCACACCCCACACCTCACCCCTCCTCCTCCTCCACAAGTCAGAATTGAAAAGATAGATATAAAAGAATTCAACTGTCAGTTACAACCCTAGTCCTGTGCTGTATCTAGTGAGTCCACTTTGATAATATTATAATATAATAAGATAATATAATTATATTGACTTACTTTGGGTAAGGTAGGGTCTTGTTTGGTCTTATTTATATAGCAGGCCCAATACGACGTTCTGGCTGCTTAAATCTCTAATTATTAGTCCTGCATCACCTTATACTATCTTAGATAAAAATGTTGATTGATCAGTTAAGTTACATATGCCTTAACATATTTTTTTTTTTTTACATTCACAGATTTGAAATAGATCACCATTATGACTGATATTAACGAGACAACAGCAAATTTTGAAAATGATCAGACTCTGAGTGAACCCAACCCTACAGGCAAAGCAATGAACCCCAATGAAATATGGGAAGCTGAATCTGTAAAGACTGAACCCAACCCTAATAACCCCAATGAAATATGGGAAATTGAATCTTTAAAGATTATGTTAATAAAACTTGAAGAAATACTACTAAAGTGGGGAATAAAATATGAATTATTCATGAGACAAAATAATGGAGTCAAGCTTGAAAATACCTATCAAGTGATTTTGATGTCGAAGGCCTCATCACAGGAAAAAATTGAAATAAACCATATTAAAGTAGTATTTCAAGATGATGAATTGGTTTTGTTTAATGGGTGTGATGACAACTTAAGTTACCACCTGAAAAAACACAAATATGTTGTGTGTGAGTATACTCTCATCCAATTAACTATCTGTAGTTTTTTTAAATATGAAGAAAAATTACCCATTACTTTGTACATACGAATTTTTAAAGATGAATGGGCATCCAGCCCAGCGTGGGATAATCAGGTGAAGTAACTTTACACACAAAATTTAATGATTATTTCCTCGGCTCCAAATAGATGTTTTCCTCCTCCCCAACTTCAATGGAAGAATCACTTGATATATCAATGAGATAGCTTAAATATCATGTCTCCAAAAAGCTATAAATGTCTCCTGTCCCCCCTCCCCTCTATTTGGAGGAGGTGGGTGCAAGGCGTCGTCCTCGTTCACTCCAAACCCACCTTCACGTATCTAGACAGTCTTCACAATACCGACATATGACAACTTGTACAGTGAAATTAAAAGGTGCCCCCATTCCCCTACCTATGTACACTAGAATAATAAAGGCAAAATTAAAAAAAAATAAAGCAATATATTTTATAATTCATACACACTTTTATTTAGTGAAAATTACAGTGGAATTAAAAATGAAATGAGGCAGCCTTCAACTGTTCGAAAGTTTTTTTTTTAAATCAGCAATCTCCTGCCAGAGGTTTGTATTCTTCTTCAGATCGGTGATGTACCCACGTCAGTCACTGTGCGGGACTTTTGAATAACATTGGCTCTTTGGTCCCATTATAAATTAATATGACTTCCAAGTCGTTGCACATATCAATTCCTCAAAAGAAAGGCGGGTTGTTTCAGCCTTCCAACTCTTTAATTTCATTTTTTAAATCATCAATCTCCTGCTTGAGGTCGGTGTAGTTCTGCTTCAGGTAGGTGATTATTTTTAACAACTTTTTCTCTATCATCTTCAATAGTGTGTTGTTCTGATTGATGTCGGTGTTGTTCTGCTTGATGTTGGTGATTATTTTGCTGATTAATTGTAACAACTCTTGGTCTGTCTTCAAAAATATTGTCTCGTTCTGCTTGATGATGTCGGTGTTGTTCTGCTTGAGGTTGGTGTTGTTCAGCTTGATGTCGTGGATTATTTGTAACAACTCTTTCTCTATATTCAATATTAGTTTCTCCTCTTCCTCTTCCCAGCATAGTTTCAAGGTTTTTTTTCAGCGTAGCTTGTGTCCTATTCTCCATCCTGGGGTTCATCTGAGGAGAGAGCATCTCGGACAACTTTTTTCTTTGGAAGAGCAGCGAAGCTGGCCATCAGTGGATGTAATATAAGAGTGAGAGTGGTCGGTGGCAACGAATATTTATATATATGGCTCAACTGACACAGTACTGCTCCGGGCAACCAGCTATTACATTACTAGGTGGACTTCGCCGCCATGAGTTTGATCACATGGTTTTCCACACTTTATCTAAAATATCACTTTTAAAAATGTTGACTTCAACCTTCAACGGTCCAAATTTTTTTATTAAATCAGTATTCTTCTGCTTGAGGTTGGTGGTGTTCATCGTTTTTTCTAATCAATATTCTTTTGATTGAGGTGTATTGATGTTCTCTCTGTGACATCAATAAGCATTGTTTCAATTTTTTTTTTCAGCGCAGCTTCTTTACCTTAACCTGTGGGCGACAGAAAGCTAATGAAATTGGGAGTATGACTGCTACGGGACGCCCACTCACGGATGCGATCCCACTATTGCTCGACACGGGTGCTTTTGGCTGCTGGGTTGAAGAAGTTATGTAAAAAAGTGAATTTGAATTAAAAATTGCCCAAATACTAGAAAAAGGTGGGGGCCTGGGAGCCGGAGAAATTATTTCGTGTATATTAATGATATTAAAACTGCCAAATTGAAATTGACCACAAAGACATCTCATGAATACGATCATAGGCATAATATATTATTTAGCATTGGTGGTTTTATTTTAAATCTGTAAAAAAAAAAAATATATAATAATAATCTGTTGTCCTTTTGTTAAAATTTGGGTTGGGGTAGGATAATAAAATAAATTGATTTGTGGAAATAATATAATATAATATAATATATTCAGTATCTCATTCTTTTACCCCAATTATTTATTTAGAGTGATTAACAACTACTACTATTTTCTGATTGAACTGTTCATTCATGCTTATTTTGTAAAAGTATTTTCTGGGGGAAATAAGCCACCACAATGCAGCCAACAACATTCAGAAACCGGTTTCAAGGTTCTGCTATACAGGCATTCCTCATATTTTTCTCCAGTCTGTGTGATTTTATCCATGATGGCTTCGGTAAAAAAAAAAAAAAAAAAAAAAAAGGATAACTTCCGAATGGTCTCAACAACTTCTATCTTCCATTTAGTTTCTCCGATGTCACTTCGACATCTCTTTTTGGGAAGTTGCGGAGCTGTGTAGTAGCAAATAAGAAAGACATTAATATATTCTCTACTGAATAAATTTTAACAAAGCATAGGAATTCACAGATTTAAAAAAAAACTTTTAATCACGAAAAAATAAATAACGTACAATTGAAATTAAAAGGATTAATTTCAGTCCATCCTAGACTAACTAGGTCAGACCTAAAACGTCATAATTTTCACTTATTAGTAAAGTTAATTACAAATACATACCTGTGCCTGTTGTTGTCTCCTGACCGAAGACACGTTCCTCCACATTCTCCTGCTTCTCCCATTCCTCCCCTGACTTGGTGTCATCATCTCCATCTGAAGACCATGACCATTTGATTTTTCTAGAATCAAGCTTCCTTAGTGCCTTTTCTTTCTTCTTCATCTTTCTCTTTATGGCCTTATTTAGTACCAAGCCCTTTAGTTTGTCAATGAACCGGTCACTTTCGAATGCGTCTGAGGACGACGATGAGGACGACGATAAAGACGATAACGAGGAAGAAGATGAAGAAGATGACCTTGCTTTTACCGTTGATTCAACCAAACAAGACATATGCTCAAGTAAGACAGATGCAGCTTGGCCTCTTTCAGCTTGTTCTTTTGCTTCCCCAGAAGAGTTAGTAGTTATCTCGAAACCTTTCATCAGTTCGGAAACAAGGGGTGGGGGAGGATAGAGGGAGGAAAGAACGAATAACAATAAATTAAAATTACTATTATAATTGTGTTTTACTGTAGTATAATGAATAAAAAAACAATCTCTAAATGTCAATTTAACTGAAAGAGACAAATAATTACAAGTCAATCATATTACACTATGCTCTCTTTATATGTTTCCAAATGGCTTAGGAAGTGGTATTTTCTGACTTGTTCCTTCAGCTGAGATAGCTGGCTGTACCTGATCATTGTGCACATAAGTAGTTAATGTAGGTACTATAACAATAAGAAATAGAGTGTGTGGTTTTTTTATGATTTGATTCATAAACTGAACTGGTAAGGAATTGATTATTGAAGCTTGTTGTTATGTAATTCTTGATGGACTAGATGACTGCATATGGATCAACAGTTATACTGTAATGACGCCCGTCACTACCCTACTGAATGATAAACTGCTTAATTTCAGTAGACTGTATTGAACCTTACTTGACACCTGACACTGGAGCTGGAGAGAGAGCAAGGGGTTGTGACTCTTAAATAGGCAGAAATTCTCCTTTTATACCACTATCCCATCCCCCTTCCTCCACCATAGGTTGCTGAATCAATACAAGTTATTTTAATTAATATTTTCTATATTTTTATTAATATAGGCCGATTACTAAATTCTAATTCTGATTATTTTGTTACATCATAAACAAATAATTTAATGGATAAGTAGTATATAATCAAAGGCTGAATGTTTTCTTAAAATCTTTCTATTCTCTCTCCCTCTTTTTTTGGAGTTGAGTTAATTTGCCTACTCCCTGACCTGCTACTCCTTTTTTTATTTTTTTTATTATTCATCCCCCCCCCCCAAAAAAAAGTCCTTTTTATCATCCTTCTTTTCGTCTAGCATTATTATATCCTCTTCTATTTCCTTTTCATCCTCCTTCTTTTCTTCTAGCACTATTGAACTAATGTCATTTATTGGTTTAATATCCTCCTTCTTTACCTTCAACTGATGAACTGGTGCCATTTATTGGATTAATATCAACTTCCTCTTCCAATTGCTTTCCTTCTGTTCCTCTCCTATTCATGAACCGTTTTCCTCTTTGATTCTTTTTCAGAGTCAATATTTCATTTTTTCGTCTGTCTTGGGTATTTAATTTTGATCGTTGTTTGGCATCTTTTTGTTTTGTCCCCGAATCTGTTGTTTTATATGTTTTTGATGTTTTTGTTGTTTCCTGTGATGAAACTTTCTGAGAGGAAATTGTTTTTAAAATGATTTCATCGCCGATTACATTTAAATACTTCTTTATTATTTGTGTTTCAATAAACCATTTCTTTTCTTGTTCAATATCATCACTGTTCAATAATGTAAGTAATTTTAAATTGTTATCCTTGTTATCAATAGACACTATTTGGTTTTTGTAAATTTCATCGTCGTTAATGTTAATTTTTTCTCCAATCAGTGTTAAACCCTTAATATTATATATAATGGGAAAAACAGAGGGGGTTTTAATAGCTTTCTTTATATTTTGGGAGTTTAATAAAGCTGTTTTCATAGTATCGATGTCATATAGGTTTTGTGAAAAATATAGGTTTAATTGAATAGAAGGCATAAGAATTTTATCGTTTATTACCGTAACAAGATTTTTATAGAACTGGGCGCAGAATATAAATTTAGAAATATGATTCGAAAGAGAATAGAATAATTGTTTCATTTCATTTTTGGCAACACTATTCCTACAAAATATTTGTTTTACTTTAATCTGATCGAATGCTAATACCAAATACTTTTTTCTGCACTTCTCTGCTAGGTAAGCATCGAGTTCATTAATAATAGTTCTGATAATAGAAGTGAACTTTTCTACTAGAGTTTCATCATAATCTGAAGAAACGTCAATTGTATTAATCATCAACAAATGTATTTTCGATTCTTTTAATTCAGAAGTCATGACTAACATTTTAGATCTCATTTCTTTATTTGTTTGTTTTAATATCGAATTTTCTGATTCCTGCATTTGTTGAATGGCTAATATTTCAGAAGTATCACCATATGATTTGCGAATCACTTGCAAGATAATTACATAAAAGTGTTTTATATTTCGTATGCTAAAATCTTTTTTAATTTCGTTCTGATAAATTGTATATATAATTGTAATAAAAGTATATACCTTTATAACTTCATAATTTGTTTCTTTTGTATATTTGTATAAATCCGCAAGTTGTTCTATTATCTTTTCTTTAACTAAATCCATAGATGCAAGTTCATCTACTAACATTTTAGCCAAATAATTTGGTTCTTGTAACTGACGCTTTAAAACAACATTTAAATCAACATAAGGCATTAATTCTTTTTTGTATTTTTCTACTATTTCATCAGTAATATTATTTTTGAAACTATTTAGTATATGATTAAATAACCCTCTTTCTTCCTCGTTAGTAAATAATACATTTGCTATATTTTCCGGTTGTAGATCATTATTATTATAATTACTATTGTTAATAATGTCATTTAACTTAGCAATTCTATTTGTGTGTTCTTGTCGAATATAATTCTTGTGTTTTGTATTAAAATGATCAATAATCTTTATTATTATTTTTTCAATTAGTTTATTTGTTTCACTTGAATAACTATTATTTATAAACAATATATTTGAAAAACATTCAGTTATATCATCATTTGATAATATAGATTTAAAAAAAAAATTAGTAAATAATGTATTATTAAAATTATTTATTGTGTTTATATTCGCCAATAATTCATTATATTTATTTAGCATTTGGTCCTGAAGTTGTTTATAAGTTTCTTCTTCTTGTTGATGTTTCTCAAGTTCTTTTGTTTTGAGTGATAATAACTCCTCCTCATATTGCCGTTGATGGGCTTGTTTTTGTTCCTCAAGTTGTTTCATATAGGTTTTTTCTAGTTCATGTTTTTCATAGTTACATTTCTCAAGTTCATTTTTGTAAGTTTCTTCTAGTTGATGTTTTTCATTAATATGTCTATAACTTTGAGTTAATTCTTCATTTATTCTATTTATTTCTTGTTTTTGTTCAGATAATTGTGTGGTACATAGTTGTAGTTTTCTATTGAGTTCAACGTTTTTAGATTTTATTTCAGTATTATTTGAATTAGTTAGAATATTTAGCTGTTTAATTTGATTATCTAATTCTGTTATTTGTTTTCTTTTTCTGTTAGTTGTTTATCTTTTTCTATATTTCTATTATCTAATTCTTTTATTTGTTTGTCTTTTTCCTCAATTTTATCTTCACATTCATTTAATTGATCTAAATTAAATATTTGGGTTTTCAATTCTTCTTCATATTTATTGTTTTCAATTTCTAAATTGTTTATTATATTTTTTTGTTTTTCTATTTCAGTTGTAAACTTATCAACTTGTTTATTTAAATCGAGTATTTCGCGTTCTTTTTCTGCTTTCGCAGTCTCTAGGAAACTTTTTTCCATATAACACTCATTATATTGTTTATTTAATAAAGCTATGGTTTCCTTTTGTTGGTATTGACTTTTAATAAGAGGATATGTTTTAGTTATTAATTTTATGTATCGATCGGACAGATCAAATAAATGAAATAATTTATTTAGTAATATGATTATTCTTGTTTCATCATCATTTTTAGCAGAAATATTGTTTAAATAAGTTTTTATATTTATACGTTCTCTTAAACCTGAGGTTCCATCCTCAGGGAAATGTACCATATTCAAGATTGTTTTAACAATTTCACTCATTTTTTATGGGGTGAGAAAAAAATACCTATTTTGAAGTCCAATGTTAATTTTATCTTATTGAAATGAAATGAAACAGTCCATCAACCAATGTACATTATATTGAATAGGACATTCAATGTTGATTTTTCAGCATTCAAAATAATTATTTCTTGGATAGTATATTCAACACCGAAGTCTGTTCAATGATTTTCAACATTGCATACACGATACCATAATTTTACATTCTCTCGAATATTACGTTTCTGGACTCATAATCGGGAACCATATCAGGGAGGAGTCCTGATCTTCCTCCTGTTTCTTGTTCTTCTTCCGAGACTTCCACATAGATATTAAATTTATTGCTAGCAGAGGTTTCTGAGGAATTAATGTTCTTAGCCACCATTTTACATTCCACCTCATTATTACCATCTTGAAGTTCAAGTTTCATTACCACAAATGGTGGTAATGAATTTTCTTTACTTGGAAAATCATACTTAGAGAATCCCTGAATAAATATATCTTGACTTGCCGCATGCGTACATGATATCCACAATTTGTTCATGTCGAATTTTTTCTTTTATTATGTAATTTGGTCCGTACTGCATTTATATGGTTCTGTAATATAACATCTTGTATTTCACTTTGATCTGTATAAACATTAGGTTTCAAATCATTAATATTCCAAGGAAATATTAAAATAATTGGATTTTTGGTATAATATCCCTTGTCATAACTAGAATTTTGCCATACATAATTTGCGTTATTTGAGACAATATTATTATATAAATATCTGTGGATTTTATTGTAATTTAAAAGGAAGCTATTAAAAGGCTTAATGATTGTATTCTCACTTTCGATTCTATTTTTAGGATTATACGAAATTGGTGGTTTAGGAATAATTACGAGACCTTTATAGGTATTTATATCTCTGATAAACGGGGAGAATAATGATTCCAACTTTGAGATGATTATATTAGATTCTTCAGAGGACTCTGTTGTTGTTGTTGTTGAACTGATGGTGGATGGTAATGTTGTTTCTTGAAGTACTTCAGAGGACGTTGTTGTTGTTGTTGTTGTTGTTGTTGGACTGATGGTGGTTTGTAATGTTTCAGAGAATTTTGTTGTTGTTGGACTGATGGTGGATTGTAATGTTGTTTCATGAGTAAGTTAAGAGAATTTTGTTGTTTGACTGTTGACGGAATGGTATGTTTCTTGATTGGAGGACTCTGGAATCGGATCATGTCTGATAGCCTTACTGACATTGATACGTTTTCCGCGTAAATAAATAATTATTATAACGACTACAATTAGGATTATAGCAACTAAAATTTGTATTAACCCCATTGCTACTTTTTTCTTTTTTTCCTATTGTTTTTTAGTTATAATAAATTCATAAAAAAAACTATTTTAACAGAATATCAAACATATGCTGGTTTGAACCCTCAAAAGCATTAATTAACGGTTATACATATAATTTTTGAACAATAAGTTTTACAATTAGACCAGCAGGTATTGTTATTATAAACAACGCTATGAACAATAAACTAAACTATATCATCTGATAATATTAAACTATACCTGTCTTTATTATTATTATTATTATATATACATTTGTTTCTTTAAAAAAATAGAAGTTTAATAATAATGGAAAATTGCTTTTTATTAGCTTTTAATTATATACAAACTTTTTCTGAATCGAATGGATATGTCCATAAACGACATATCCTATACGAAGCCTCTGCTTCAGTAGTAAATATGACTAATGGTTATTGTTATGTAGATAAATCGGTCTTTCATTTCCCCTTCAAATGAATTGATAGGTATCTAGATATAAATACAAAAACGAACAAAGATGAAATAACAGATGAAGAATTAGACCAAAATCAAGAAGAATTAAATAACTTAAGCAAATATCTAGAAAGTCTGGTGTCAGAATATGATACAAAATATGTCTGGGTCTATGGAAATAATCAAATCTTATTCCAATTACCTGTTTTACAAAATCTGGCAGTCTTCGATATCCGAAATAAGAACATCCACACATTTGGAGACAAAATAACAATAAATAAATCTTTTAATGAATCTCGAAATGTATTATACCATCGGGGTAATATTTATACATTTCCACCAGTTTTACATAGTATTACAAATCTTTCTCATTTACTCGCCCAAAATTTGATTAATGGATACCAGGATTCCACAAAGAGTATTACCTTCTATACCACAAACAAAAACAGCAATAATGATCTACAGTGTAATTTTCATTTAGAAGGTGAGAGTAGTTCAACTTGTGCTTGTCTGTTGAATGAAATAAACCGACTTACTCTTATGTTCATATCGGCTAGTCAAGAGCTATATACGACAGAATATAAAGACTACATTAATAGTAATCATAGGGATAAGGAACGAATGTGCCAATATATGGCTGAACGTGAAGTCGAATACAAACTGCAAACGCTGTTGCTCAGTATGGTTTGGCCTGAGAAAATACATTGGCAATGTAGGAGAAACATAAATGGAATGGATGTAGGCGTAACAATTCTAAACTCTCTTGTTAAAAATAAATATAAATGGATTCAATGAAAGGTTAGGAATTTTAACAAACACATAATGAAGCAAACAAGGGTGAATCATCAAGATTCATACATCATAGCAAATATTCTGATCTTTTAGGGTATGAAGAAACACATAATATATGTAAACTACCATAACAACAATCCTGAAACATTTCATGCTAAGAAGATAATAAAACTCTAAATTATTTTCAAATGCATGAGTTAGGAAAGAACCTGGGACATTGTTTAGCTTAACAATATGAAAGATGCAAGAATAAGGATTTTTTTTTTTCAATGGTCACCAAGGGTTGACATGTTTCATTCCATATTAATTCCACTGTAATTTTCATTAAATAAAAGTGTGCATGTTTTTATTTTTTTAAATTTTGCCTTGGTAATTATTATTCAGTGTATTCAGTGTAGGTTATCGAAAGGGCAGGACTGTATGGGACATATGATGTTTTTGTTGTGTTTGTGAATTGCCTAGATAAGCTAGATAGTAATAAGTACCACATAAAAGTCCCGGTTCTGACTAATAGCTGGTTGCCGGAAGCACTGTGGTAGCTGAGCCACATATATAAATATCCGTGGCCACTCTCACTACATCCACTAACGGACGGCCATCCAGCCAGCCCGCCACACACGCTTTGCTGCCCTTCCAAGAAAAAGTTGTACGAAGATGCTTTCCCAGATTAACCCTAGGCAGAGACAAGCTGAGTTGAATAAAAACTTGAAAAGAATGGAAACACTCTTGAAGAAGAAAAAGAAAGAGTTGATTTACCTCAAGAACGAGAATAAGATGTTAACACAGAAGAATGTTGTTATCTACCAGAAGTTTCCACCAACCAACAAGAGAGTGAACTAGAAAATAGAATATATAAGGGGGGAAGAAAAAGAAAGAGTTGTTTTACCTCAAGAACGAGCGTAAGATGTTAACACAGAAGATTCCACCAACCAACCTATAAAATAGAATATATAAGGGGGAGAGGGAAGTGCGATTGCCTTTTCCACTATTATTAAAGTGTTTATAATAAATAAACATTGTTTATTTGAATGCCTTAATGTTTGTTTGTTTGTGTGTGTGTGTGTGTGTGTGTGACAGATTTAACCTTGTTTGTGTTAATATGCTATAAAGTTTGTGTGAAGAGGCTCTGGGAAAATGAAGGAAATCAACCATTCCAATAAATATATTTTTCCAACTACATACATAAATACAATAATTATATTATATAAAAAAAACAGTACCACCCAATTTAATATCATAAAATTGTGTAGTGAGTACAATAGGGCATGAATGATAGATACTACTACTAACCTTAAATATGGCACGAGCCAAGTTTAATTAATAAAGCTTAGGTAGGGGAAAATCAACAGGGGTGGTCACGGCATGTGGCACTTGGGTGGTCACAGCAATAATAACAATTGAGTTGGCCCACCCACATCGGGTGGCCCTGGATGAATTATTAAATAATTAATCATCAGTAGGGGGCCATTTCTCGATATATATTTTGTAAAAATGTAAGGTCCTCAATGAAAGCATTATCTAATTGAGACTTACTAATAGACTCTTGGTACAAGATAGCAGCTGGTATGTCTTCATGCCTGCAAAAATAGGCTGCCGTGTGCAAATAATGAGGATAATTTGAAGAATAATGACGTGCTACAGGTAAGTGTTGATTATACCTTTTACTGGGTATCAGGTAAAAAGGACAATCTCGACATTGACAAGCATTACTCAACAGCTTTGCATTTGGTCGGTATTTCTTATACACTTCTTCAAAAGTATCATTTGTTACCTGAACTCCTCGTCCAGAAGCCTCTATTAGGATTTGTGACCTTGTCATGGGGAGCACAATTTCTCTGTGTGTTGATAAATATTCCTGCAACCACAAATCCTTTTTATGTTGAACAATTATATTTTCAAACTCCTTGTAAATATTGAGACAATTCTCCTGGTGAACCCGCTGAGTCACTAAAGCTTGGACGTTATCACTAACATTTGAAGTTAGCCGTTCACGAGAGTCTCTATACTGTAGGGCATGTGCAGTATAAATAAACACGTTGTGTTCATTACACATATTGTCAATAACCTCTTCCTTTAGACCAACTTCTTTAGCAAAAATTCGCAATGAAAACCAAGATATATCTCCAGCCAGAAAAACATCCCATAGCTTCTCTACCTTCTTCATATCCACAGCTATGGGGATCTGTTCAATTAACTTTTCCTTAATATTTTGCATGTCCTCGTCTTTAAAATGTTTTCTGGCTTTCTTCTCAACCTCTTCTAAGGTATAAAAATCCTTAAGGGTCAGGTTTTCTGAGGTCGCAATGTAGTTCTTCACCCATTCTTCTTTAAGTTTTTCATCAACAAGTGTTTTGGCAAAGAAATCAGCGAAGGGTGTGGAATTCTTTTCCTGTTTCTTATATTTAGAAAGGCAACGACCAATGTATTCTAAGAGAATCATCCTCACAACTTTGATAACAACTTTATCCTCTAGAGGAGTCTCATCACTTCGTTGATGTAAGTAAAGTATAAACATAGGTTTAATTAGTGACTCACATTTTATGGGGTTTTCCCCAAAATTTCTTTCAAAACTCTCTGTCATGAGTGCTTGGGCCGTGTCATTGATAAGCACTTGCCAATATTTCTTAAAACTTGGTCGGTGGAGATACCCCGATGTTGCTGTTGCTTCTATGTGTGCAATACGCAATCGCACAAACTCGGGCCTAGGCTGAGTTGGGTTTTCAAACAGAATCCTCATCCAGGTCACTCCTAAAGCTGCCATGTGAATGTCAAAATCAATAATGTGTGGATTTTTTGTGATTGCATAAGTCGCACACATCACATAGAGTCTTGTACCCATTAATGGGGCCATAATTTGGGAAGCATCTTGAGAAAAGATCGGGATTATGGCATTAAAGTTATTATTAGATACCAACTCCACTACTTTGCTCTTTTCTATGGCAACCTGGCTCATCATAGTATATGGCCATTTCAGTATACTTCTAACACTATATGACCGTGGATTGATTGTTACAGAGTCACTATGTGGAGCATACACAGGAATGCCAGAGATCGTAAACAGTTTTAAAAACTCATATTTATTATTACTATTCAACATCGTGGGGAAATCTCGATCTTGCAAGTCAGATATAGTGGAGGTCATTGTTACTTGACAATAATCATCTGGATCATTTTTAATGCGCATTATCAACTTTTTTTGTTCTTCATAAATCTCCATGAACATTTTACAATCATTTCTATAATCTTCATCTGAATGACCTTTCATCTGAAGACATTTAGTTTCATATTTTCCACCTCTTACTGTTGTACTCAGAATATTTTTAGCCAGATCTATTTCATTTTGGAATTTTTCAGTGGTTAATATTACTCTTATTTTATTAAGCAAGGATCTTAACTCTAATTCATATTTGTTAAATTTTTTTTGTTCTAACCGATCTCGAATAGATCTACTACTGAGTTCCTCACTAGCTTGAATTGATTTCAAAATTCTTTCCATCATAGGTAATACATCTGAAGGAACTGGTTCTTTCTTATTATTAATTTGAATAATAACAGAATTCCATTGTCGAAATACTTCATTCAACTCAAATAATGATATACGACGAAACTGGGGTGAAATGTGACATCCATTATTACCATATATTAATCAAAGTTGTTTCACTTGTTCTTGTTCACAGGGAAAATATACCCACTCATTCAGGTAGAATTTGTCCTTGGCTATACCCCCTGGCAGTAAGAAACCTTTCACTGACAACTTCAGGATCGGTGAAGTTCCATCAGATATGTATCCACCAATTTTCTTCATCTCTTCCTCTAATTCATCTGACGTTTTCGCCCAGAAAAGTGAAGGCATATTGGTACTACCATTGTGCAAACGCGACCTTATATCCAGACTATACTGAACGGGAAAGTCACATCCCACACCTAACACAAAAACCTCACAAATCTTATTCTCAACCTCATTCATTTTGTCAATAGCATGACTTGGCTCAATCAATGTTGTATTATGATGGCCGTCAGTAATAAGAAACACTTTGATATACCTCTCCTTATATTGGTAAAGTTCATGTACAATAGTTTGTAGGGTACCAGTCAAATCTGTACGACCATTAGCAAAATCACTATTTATTAGGTCTGTTTCTGATCGTTTTAATTCAACTTTACTGCCAAACACGAACAGATTCGTTCTCCCTACCAAATGAGGTGCCACATATTCGTTCCACCCTGTCATTACACCATTCCAGTAAATGAACATGGATCCTGACACATCTGCCATGAGAATATTGTAGGTACTTGCTTGATGAGACACATTATTCTTTGGATCCGCTCCCGTTAATAATAAATCTGGTACTTTAGCTGGCATCTGGAACACTATGTGAGTCTTCTCTTCACCTTCGACATTCTTCTCTTTAATAATACAGAGTTCCATTTCCAATATCCCAAGATCATTCGTCTTTTGTTCATCATCTTCCTCTATTATAACCATTTCAGGCGGGATTAACTGCTGTGTAGATTGTTCTAAAAAAAAAAAAAAAACATAAACATATATTAAAATAAAAAAAAAGGTATATTGTAAAAAATGTATATAAACATCTATATATTCGTATTATTACCTACCATCCATTGTTTCCTCTTCTAAAAAGGGACTTGGACTTCTAGATTTGGGGTTCGTTTCAGCTTTCTCCAAGTAATTTCCCATTATGTCAGTTTGTCTTTAAGGAGAGGATGCGGAGGGCATCCTGACTGCTAATAAACTGAAGGCTCGAATGATATTCAACTCCTTTTATATAATCATACAACATGCACTTCACTTCTGTTTCATTGTCACTGATGTATCCAAGATGGACTGTATAGTAGGCATAATGTATTGTAAGATTTTTCTAAGGTACCTGATGTTTGAACACATATGATGTTTAAATATTTTTTTTATGAAGAAGGTTTGAATCTTTTTCTTATTGGATTATCATCATTGTCTTCAACATTTTCCATAATTCTTCATCATGTTCTTTTAAATTAAAGAATTGATTGGCATCGTATTCTGCCTGAACCTTACCCCGATTATTAATAAATTCTATTATACCACACATAAATAAACTTATTCCAGTTTGAACCAAGGCATGTATTATTATTGTACTAGAAGAAGTTGGTTGATAGTGTTTCATATCTTTCATGTCTAATGAAAGAAGCATTAATAATTTGTCAACATGTTCATTCTTGTTATTTTCATTGCGTTGTAAACTAATTATAATCTGCTTAAAAATCAAGTTTATTGACAATAAATACTGAGGATATTTCTGGAGAGCAATGTCTTTAATTTGTTCAGAAACATTTTTAAATAATTGAAAGAAGTCTTTAACATAAGAGTGATCTCATAATATATTTTGTACCAAAGTTATTATATTTATAATATTTCTCAATTCTTCATCGTCCATATCCTCTAGATTTTGATTACCAAATTCATAAATAAATTTAGACATTTCATCATCATTGTTTTTAGGAGAACATTTTTGTTGAATGTATATTTTCAATAGATATCGTCGTAATTCTTTATTATTCTTTTTCACTTTATAATCAAATACATGACTGTATAAATACCTCTATCTTTTTGGGGGAAATGAGGAGACGAAAATGGCAAATCTGTTAGTTCTGGTTGTTTTTGTTGTTCTAGTTTTGATTCTGGTTCCATTTTAGGTTTAGGTCTTGGTTCAAGTTCAAGTATGTGTTCAGGTTCATGTATGGGTTCGGGTTCAGGTTCGGGTTCGGGTTCCGGTTCGGGTTCAGGTTCGGGTTGTAAAGAAATTTGTGAAAATAAAGGTAATGACAATATTGAATCTGAAGATAGTATTCTTGAGTAATCATCAGATGATGTAGGTAAATATAAATTACTATTAATAATAGATTCCATTTTTATTTACTAAGGTAATAAATGTACATTATATATTTCATCAAACCCCAAAAATATCATAATATTTTGAATGAAATTAGAATCTCGATGGTTGATTGATTTTTCCGTCATAATAAGTTTAGAAAATTGACTAGTTTGCCATTTAATTAATTTATATTTATCTATATTTTTCCTTGGATTATCTATTAGTTTTACTGACACATAAATCCCATTTTCATTTCTATAACAGTCCCAATGAAATTTTTCGGGATAAATCATACTGAGTAGTAGCGTTTGTAGTTTGAATTCAACTTCACGTCCAGCCATGAATTGACAGAAGCGTTCATTGTGATTTGGATTGCATTTAATATATTCTTTGTATTCGGTTAAATATAGATCTTGACTGGCGGATAAAAACATGAGAATGAGGCGATTTATTTCATTTAATAAACATGCACACGTTGAATTACTCTTGGTGGCTTTGAAATGTAAAGAACAATGTAAATGTCTACAATCTGGGTTCTTTTTACTATCTGAATAAAAATTAATAGTCTTCAAAGAATCTTGATATCCTATAATTAAATTTTTGGAGAGCATTTGACAAAGATTAGTTATACTATGTGAAGGTGGTGGAAAATTATTATGTTTATTATAAACTTGTATAGGTCTTGGTATGGAATATTCATCTAATTTAATTTCTTCTCCAAATTTATAGATAGTTGAACTCCTTATATTAAAGACAGTAAGATACTGCAATACCGGTAATTTAAAAAGGATTTGATTAATTCCATAAACCCAAGCATATTTTACATTAAACTTGGTTACTAACAATTCTAGGCACTTATTCAAATCATCATCGTCATCATCACTAATCATTTCATCTTCATCTGTGTTACGGACCCGGATCCAGCGTCCAAGCACGGAGCAGTGACGACCGCGCCATCTGTGGGTCAGCTCCCGAAACCCCCTCCAAATGGACGACGACACCTGGTGAGGACGAGGTGTACTGGCCACAAGGGCCAGTTTCCAGTCCTGTTCAGCTCACAACACAGCCGTTGCTGACCTCTGGTGAGGTGGTGCTCAGACGACAACGCCATCTATGGAGTGGATAGGTGGGCGTTTGGGTCTGAGCCTGTAAGTGAGGTGCTTTTGTGTGTCCCTGTTACTGATGATGTGTCTGCTTACAGAGTCGACCTGGGAATGCTGTGATGGAAGTTGAGTCAGTCTACCCAAGGCAGCCGTCTCGACACCAAGTGTTTTGCTGCAGCAGCTGTGAGTCGCCTCCCGGATGAACACTGTGGTGTTACCCTGCCTGTGAAGCGGCAGTTGAAGGATTGTCATACCCGGGACTGGCTGGTGGAGACGCTTAACCACTGGGGTATTGCGGATAGGAGAGTGATTTGTGGTATCACACGAGGCTCCTGACTAGGGCGCTACCCTAGTATCGCTCGTGGAGTGGCCTAACCAGCGTTGCTGATTCGGAACCTGCCAGCCATCTGCTGGACTTGTGGTTGACGGCCTCCACGGCGGTGCCCCCAGTGGAACAGTTTTTGGCTGACCTGTGGCCGGGGTAGACTCAGCTTCTCGAAGGATTCGTCGTGAGGCCACGAGACCACCGAGAGCTTGGCTCAGAGAGGATCCAGGGTCTTCAGAAGAAGACAACAGTGTATTATAGTGTTTATACCCCCCCCCCCCGTGTAATCGTTTATATATATTTATTGGTGACGGTGATCATTATATTATATTAAGTTTTTTACTTTATTTCCCTTCCCCTTTTAATTTACTTGCGTTACGGATCACATCCCTTGAAACCCACTACTGGCTTGGGGCCGGATACCCTTCCTCTAACAACATCAGAGTAAGAACCCAGTTGCGACCCGAGAGGGCCGTAACAATCTGCCTTTAAATGTAGAGATGTATAAATATTTTTAAGAGGGAAATGAAAAGCTGATTTATCTACATTACAAAAACCATTAGACATATTTACTACAAAAACAGAAGCTTCATAAAGAATATGATTTTTATAAAGACAGGGATTATAGTAACTATCATTTGGTTCATAAGATGTTTTTTGAATGTAGTTGAAAGCTAACAATAAACAATTATTGTCCATTTTATATATATATATATATATATATATATATATATATATATATATATATATATATATATATATATATATATATATATATATATATATATATATATATATATATATTATAAATGTTAGAAGATTGCATGTTATATATATATAATATATATTTAATTATTTATTTACATATTTTTTTTATTTATATATAAACGATTCGATTATTATTATTATTAATAATATTATTATTAATATTATTAACTGCAGCATTAGTTGTAGCAGTATCAATAGTAATAGTTGTACCAATATTATCAATAGGGTTATTTGTAATTGTATTAGTAAGTATATTATTATTATTATTAGATATTGATAGAGAATTATTATTTATGGTTGGTGAAGCCTCTTTAGATGCCAATGGGTAAGTGTGATCTTCCAAATTAGAGATTGTATTTACATTCATATGACGATAACGGTGTTGTAGGGCCATTCGTGCATTGCTACCCTAGTGAATACTTTCATCATTTGTAAGCAATTGGTTAACTTCACCAACGCCACCCTCACCACTAAATTCTTCATTTCCACCTTCCATTATTATTTCACCTTGATTAATATATCTTTTTAAAAATTCCTTAATGTTTGAATGTCCTAAAATTTCACTAATAATTTTAAAAGGTAAAATATGATTCTTAACTAATTGTCTTGAAAGACTGTTAAAAGTACGTGTAGCAAAATCAGCTCTGAGTGAATGGAGACCTGCCCCTTTTAAATCTTCTTGAACACTATATTCTTCATTAGGGGATAATTTCTGATTTCTTTCTTTAGCAACTTTCCAAAGATAACTTTTAAAAACTTTATGTGTACTCTGGTAACTAGAATAAAAAATAGGTTTATCCAAATGATCAGCTATATTTGTCCCAGGATATTTCAGTAGAGTTAATCGTAACATCTTCTTATTTGCATAGGGAATGAGGTATTGAATAAAAAAAGTGGAAGCCCCTCCTTTTAATAAGGGAATGTTGCGATCCTTACCATGTTTACTGTATACTACTGGCAAAACTACAGTCTGAGTGGCTGGGTAATATGCATCTACAACATTACGATAAGTTACATTGTTGGCTTCTTTGGCTCGAAGACCTGTATGGTATATAAGTAAAATTTTGTAAACATGTTCAGACTGAGAAAAATTCCATATTCTAGCAACCGTCTGAGCGATCAAACGGCTATCTAAAATAGGCTTATTGTTACGGCGTAAATTAACAGATGTACGAGGAAGACGCATTTCTTTTCCAAGAATGGGACCTACGATGTACTTGTTTAGTGTTCGAACGTTGGTTAGACGCGTCATATATTTTAAATTGGCATCCCGATTTAAATATACATTGTATATATTTATCAAATCTGGTGTAACCGGTGCCACCCGACCGACTTGCTGAAGCTTAAAACGGCCAAATTTTTCAAACGTACACTTGTAATTCTTCAAACTAGATGGGTTAAGTAATAAACGTTTTTTGCGCCTTTGTAGTGTGGATATAGGAGGAGAAGATTGTTGTTTATTGGTTTCTTCTTCTCCATTTTCGACATATGTTATAATTTCTCGTTGTGTACGTGGATTAAAAATAGGACGATTGAATTCCTGTTTTATACATTCTAAATCACTTTTGTTTAGGTATTTACTAAATATTTGATCAATAACATGTTCATCCATTTTTTATATATTTACCAAAAATTTTATATTAGAGGGGGTAAGTATATGTGTATTAGAGGAATAGTAATGAATAGGAATATATATATGCTGAAGCACAATATAATACTTGTATAATTTACATAAGTTAAGCTTACAGGCACAGAAAACATTTCACCCATATATTTTGTATAATTATTTGTTATAATTTCTTTCATTTGAGCAATTTTATCTAAACAAGAAAGACTAGGATTATTATTATTATTGTTAATATTACTAATTTTGTTATTAATTTTCCCTGCAGTTATCTCATGTTGAAAATTCCGAATTTGTCATATATCTTTGCTTATATTATCATAAATAAACTTTTCTAAATCAGGAATAATATAGAGATAATATACAGATACAATTTGTTGAAGTTTTTCTTTACGCAAATCAATACTAAACATGCTATTTAATGATATACCGAGTAAACTAAAAATTAAACTATAATTTTGTGATGGTAATAAAATAGATAGAAATATAGAGGCTATATTAAATATATTCATAATTTTAGAACATAACGAATATAATCGAGATATTGAACAAAAATTGTCATAATTTTTATAAATTATCAATTTCATCAATATATTGTTCAATTATTAAATTATCTAATTCTAAAAGTATGTTATTTTCATGTTGTAAGCCGTTATTACCATTCATTGTAGTTGTTTTTTGTATTATTTAAAAAATATAATGTTGGATATATCTAATACAAAAATTTACTATTGTTTACAATGTTCAGGATTTTTCTGTTGGATTCTTAATATTCCCATCGAGTATAAATATTGCCCCAAGTGTTTGTCAACAGCCACAATTAATGTCTACATTCAAGATGCCAAGTTCTTATTGGATGCGTCAATTACTAATGAAATTTGCGAGCGAGGAAATACTAATAAAGAATTCAAACTTCATGAATGTACTAAACACTCAGATTATACCTCATTTATGGAAAAAAGTTCCCAATCTGGAAGAAGAATGTTTTCTCTTATTCTCATCCCCCCCTGTAGCACCTGAGGGTAGATTAAAATTTCAACAGAATGTGGTAACACAACCAAATTTATCCTCATTACAAACAATATCTGTAATCTATTTAAATAAAAGTGATACAAATATGTTGAGTATCACCAGTAACGGTATTTTAAAAATAAATGTTTCTCAGGAAATTGGAGAAATTTTATTAGTAGCTATACTATTTATTAAATGAATTGGAAAAACATATGTTATTATATCGGTCGAAGACAATAGTATTAGTGTAGTATGTATTTTAAAAAATCATATTAAAAGAGGAAAATTTTTTAATCAACAACTTTCTCAATTTCGTAAAAGCTATATCTATACCAACTTTTCAGTATACAGCCACTTGGAAATATTTAAACAATTATTGAAAGGAACCAATACCCTTTAAAACTTGTGGATTATAACATCGACATATGGCACAAAATAACTTGTCAAAGTTATCCATCTGGTAACAAGAAATACATATACCATGCCCACAATGTAACATTATAAGATCTTTATCCCTATTTTCATTTAAACAAATTGGACAAGTAAAGCGGACATATTTGGAATATATGGCTAAAGCTTCTGGAAGATTTTGCTGTTGGAGATAACAGTCTTCCTGGTCTTCATTTTTTATAGTGATGTGATCATAATTCCATAAAATATATACTTCAGCTTCTACCAAGTTTTTATTATCAACATAACAATTATTGATGTTAGATAATTCATGGAATTTACTGTACATTTGTAATGATTATCTTTTTTTATCCTTATTACGTTTTTTTCGTTTTCTTTTAAGATAATGTCGATTTCTTTTGGGATCTTGTAAATAAAGTAAATAAATATTTTCTCCTTTAGTTATCATTTTTTATTAATTTTATACGTCCTGTGAGTGCGAGATGATGGAGAAGTTTTAGTGGATTTTTTAAATGGTGTGTCTGTAAACGAGATGTCATTAGTGTATATATGTTACTTTTTAAATACTCAAGAGGTCGGCGACACATTTTGTTTTTTTGGGGAATAGTTAAAGAAGTAGTTGATTCTTCCACAGAAAAAACATATGCTATTTCAGGAAATTCTGATAATGTACAACATATATTATTCTTTGGGGGGGAAGTAGGTTGATAGATGAGTTGGCCTTGTTCTACAAAAAAATGATAATTTTGAGGCATAATATGAACAAAAACATTTTCACGTTCATTTTTAGTATTTTTATTATTATGTTTATATACAGCCATGGAGTATGGTATGAGTGGCAAAGATTCTTTTTCTATTGTCTTTCTTTTATTGTTTAGTATCAGATTTTTACTTACTTCAATCTGATTTGGTGAAAAATATATAAATAAATAAAACCAAATAATAATACTAAGAATAGTAAGAATAACGAAAAATAAAATATCATAATACATACACATTTTTTGTATAATTAAATATTTAGTCTAGTGACTATTCTTCGCGATGGTAAATCTGGAGAGGTAAGACTTTTTAAAAATAATTGATAAAATATATTATCATTATCATTAGCATTACATGATGATATATCTGATAATACCATTTGAGCTTCTCGTGGAGTTAACTGTAATCCCTCTTTTTTTTCTCCATTCTCTCTCTCATGTGTAGGACAATTGTTTTTATTCATAGCACATCTCATACACTCTATATCCCATTGCACTGTACTAGGTGGACTAATAATACGGACGTGTTCCAACGAAGTTTGAATCATAGTTGTAGATAAATGTTCAATACCCTCCTTTATTTTCAATTCATTATCTTGGAAAACTTTTTCAAATATTTTAGTTATATTTTCATCATGTTTAGTAATTTTTAAAAACTTCTTTGGATTCCCTAATATCGACTGTGAGGTGGTGAGATTAGATGACCCAAAGGCTGGAGGAGGTGGTAACACTTTCATATTTCAAATATAAAAATAATAAGATCAAATAAGACAATGATCAGTTTATCAAAGTGTGATATTTTAAAATTACACGAGGCACAGAAACATCAAAATGTCAATACCCATTTGTTACATTTATACAATCCCCAAAATATTGGAAATAAAAAAAATAGGGATTTGGAAGAATTTCCGTTAGTTTATGATTCAAAGTTATATAAGTTTATCACATATGTAAAAGAATACAAATCTAAATTAGGAAGTAATGTTGCTATTATTGAAAAATTTGATAAACATTTTTTATCTTGCTCGCCTCAGTATGTATTAGGACATTACCTCATGGGTGATACAGGTGTTAACAGATATTATCAAGAATTTAAAAAAAAATTAGGTGATATTAGCCATATATCGGGAAGTTTTGCCCTAGGTAATATGTTAACTCCAAATTTGGATTATACAATGTGGATTAGGTCTGAAGATTTACAGCTCAATCGTATATTTGTTGGTCAAGTATTTCTGACAGTTTCACAAATGCGTCAACTAATAAGTCAGTCTCCATACAGAAAACATCAAATACTAGGTTTCAGTGATGTTACTACACCTTCGAATTTTGAAAAATTGGTTAACGAAGAAAATGCTGCTCAGTTCTTTGATTTTATTCCATTTCTTCGTAACCATTCAAAAACAGTTCTTGAAAAAGATATGGTATATATTACTGAAAAAATTGTATATTGTAAAACTTAAAGTAATGTAATTTCAAATAAAAAATGAATAAACAGGAAGAAACTAAAATTATTAATACCTTGGATCAATTATTATTGCTTCCTATAGGTAAATTATATGGACAAATTCAAGATATAAATGATACAGCTATTATAAAGAAGATTTTAGATGATTTTAATGATATTATTATTAAAGGAGATGAAAATATTAAAAAAATCATTGATCCAAATCTCTTAGCATTTTCTAACAAAACTAATATTCAAAATTGCAAAGCAAATATAGAAGCACTTCTTTGTGGTGACCTTTATTTTTTAAGAAAATTAACATTTATATATGGAACAAAAGTACGAGAAATGTTCCGGATACATATTCAGACTAAATATCCATATTATATTTATTGTAATTATTTAAAAGATGTAAATATGTTGCTTACGTGTCTTAATGATTGTGAAATATATGATGAAAAATCTATATGTACAATATTTAACGATGATAATATATATAATAATATCCAGGCAATTCTAATTTGCACAAGATTTAAAGAGTGGTTTAAAACTTATCCATACTGTTCCATTCTAAAACAAATTTCCAAATTAGAAACAAGTGAGAGTTTTATAGAATTTATGCGTTTACATAATAAAATTAATACTGGATGTTTTCGATATAGTCTTGTAAATTTTGGAAATCGAATTTTTCTCATAAGAGACAAATATAAACGAAGATTTTGTAATGAAAGTTTAGTAGACAATGAAAAAAAAAATATTATAGAAGATGCTTCCCATCCTTTAGCTACCATTCCAGATGAGCAGTTATATTGGAACTGTAATAATTCAATGGATATTGAAAGTTTATTGGAAACTTCATCTTTTGAGAAAGCAGTTTTTAATAAAGGATGTAAAGCTCTATGTAATCCACATAATTATAATTTAGCTAAAACCTACTTATATCCTAATTCAAAAATACATCCCATTGACCCAAATTTTAATAAAATTTTTATTTATGTTTGTGAAACTGGGTCGATTTTGAGGTTAATATCATTGGAACTTCAAGAACCTTCTCTTAGACATTACACCGTTATACATCCCACAAATATATTTAATTACCATAATACTATTATACTTTTGTTATTTATCATAATAATAATATTAATTGTTTACTTTTATTTATACATATATAAAAATATATAATGACTATAGTTAGTATAGAAACTATTACCCCCAGCAACGACCCTAACCCCAGCAACACCCCTAACCCTAATCCCAGCAACAACCCTAACCCCAGCAACGACCCTAACCCCAACAACACCCCTAACCCCAGCAACAACCCTAACCCTAATTCTAGCAACAACCCTAATAATTCAAGTGACAACCCTAATAATTCCAGCAACAACCCTAATCCCAGCAACACCAACCCAATCTCAAGTCTTACCTCCAACTCCACCAACATTAACCAACCTAATAATCAAAATTCAAATAACATTATAAATAATCGCCAAACAAAAGTTATATTAAAACTAATTACAATTACACTTATGACATCTGTTTTTGGTACAGTTTTATATATTCTTGGATATAATATGGTAAATAGAAAAATTTATGAATGTATAACCCCTTATTTGTTATCTCATATACAAAATAATTTGAATAATTATTCGATAATTTCTAATTAAAAACATACAAATATAATACTGTTTTGCCCACCTACTCTAGAACAAAAAACTTTTCAGTGGGATGTTTTTTTTTTTTGAAGTGTATTGCTAAGGGAAGTCATGTCATTGTAGTCCCCATAAACATTTCAAATACGAGACTAATGAGTCAGTACCTGATGTGAATTCAATTTTAATATTTAAAATAATTTTAAACACTTATAATTTCTAATAAAAAAAACAAAAAAAAACATGTGTCATACTTCTCAAATTTAGGTAGACTATGATATAAAAACAGCATTTATTACACATTTTTACACATCCAAAGTATAATAATAGCATTAAACTTCTAGTGTTCAACCTTTAAAAACTAATCCTTAATAATATAGTCTATTAGAACAGTTTGATCAATTTGTTGGTTTCCTGATATAGAAGTGAATTTTTGATAATGTAATTCCACTATTCACCTTTTCAAAATTTTCCTCTAGATAATGGGAAAAAAGAGTATTACACTCACAACAAAACATTTTATCTCCAACATAAATGAACTTGTTTCCCTTAAACTCTTCAATAGCATATAAGGCATCACTATAATATTCATACTTTAAAGGTTCTCTTTCACTTAAGTTGAGTTCATCTATCATTTCACAATATCCTGAAGTGCTCATATCAAAACTACCCTCAGCCATTGCACTTGGGATTGAACTCTTTTTTTCTAGTGGCCATGTCATTAAAAGAACATCTGGATGATATTTATTATTAATTGCCTCAGAGATATTTATATTATCAACCTCCATCCATGATATAGAATTTATGTTTGAGTAATTATCAGTAGCTTTCACGTCCACATTTCTTAATCTCAATAGATTTTCAATGAATGCAGTGCCAGCAAAAACACTTACAAGAGAACCTTCACCTGTGAATTTAATAATTGCATCTATTTCTATTTCTAGTGGCAAATGATGATCAAATACTCCTCGTAGCATTCTACACAAATCAGGAAAAATATGAAGACAGTTAATTATATACAAAATTTCTTCTTCCAAAGGGTAAATTGAAGAAAACTTCTTGGATATTTTATTCCTGTTTACACATAGTGAGAAATTAATCTGTTTCTCTAACTGCCTTTTTTCTTCATCTGGTGTTATTATTGTGTATATCTTCTTTTCATCTGCATTCAAGATAAAATTCCACCACTCTGCAGCGTTCGAAGATGATATTTTATCTTTGAATTTTCTTATAAATAACTTTGGTAACTTTCCACCACGAGTGGGAATTTCATCAAATTCTGAAAAAAAACTATCAAAAAGGACTTTTCGACAGCCTCTGTTCAATAAAACTGTCCCACACACATGGCACGGTATTTCATATGCATGTTGTGTGTTGAAATGTATTACTAAGTAGCACATTGCAAAGAACTTTTTCTGGCAAATATCACAGGCAAAAAATTTTCTTGTCAAAATTTTGGACAGATAATTACCATTGCAGATTTCTCTCTCACACCGGTCACATTTTGTATGGGTCAGGTAAGACTGATGATCAAATAAAAAAATAACTTTATCACCCTTGTATGTTGAAATATTCTTAAAAAAACTTTTAGGAGATGTCATTATCAGCACTTGATTATAACAGTCAGTTCCACCACTAGTAATCTCTTCACTATTCACAAAGGCTTCACCTCTCCATTCCAACTGACGTAGTTCTTGTTCAAGTTGAGTCCAACCATTAGAGGGTGATGATATGAGTAGTCGAACATTTTGATCCATAATAAATATTTGTATGGTTGAACCCATCTCACATTCTGGTTTTGTGTCTGGTTTCACTATATATTTTTTTTGTTTATAAGTCAGATTTCGCCACATAATCTTTGCAACCGGACTTTCCCATATTTTGCTAGTGTCTGTTATTTGGGTTATAATATCATTGCCTAGTGGCCTAAACTGATGATTTTCATTTTCAATAAACTTGTTAAATACAGAAATTACTTTTCTCCATATGTTGGTGCCAGTCATAATGTTCAATCCAATCTACCACCTGTAAAATCAAATGTATGATAGGTTAAATTTTTTACATATACATATATTATTATTTGTTTACAATAATTTCAAAAATTTAAGACCATATTTATTTTATCAAATTATCACAATTGTATGATGGTTTAAACGTTACTCTTCCTAGGTAAAGACATATTGTGCAAATTAATGTTTATATATATTTCATATTTCAATCAGAGGAAAAAAAAAGATAAGCCTTATCATTTTGTGCTGAAGGTCAGTTATTTTAATAGTTTATTTACATTGTTTATGTATCAACTTTTGTGGTAAGATATGATTAATTCCAAAAGATGTCATCCCTACCACATTAGAAAACATATTCGCTGGTTATGACCATTATTGTAATTTTTTATTAAAAAAAAATTGTTTAATATTAGTAAAAAATCATATGATTACAACAAGATTCAGAACAGAATAATTAATTAAAAAAAAAAAATAATAATGTATTTCTTGGACCAGTCTTCTGAAGGCTTTGTTGTACTGTTGTAGCTAGTTAATTCAAAGCTTCCATATAGAAGTCATCATCCAATGTTCATTTTCTCCATCTTGTTTTACCTCAGTGCAACATCCTTTATAATCAGGGTTGTAGAGAGCTGTAAACTCATTCTGTAAATAAACTTTCTGATTGAGTAATCTCAAATGTTCAGGTAAGCTTAAATCCACTCCTGCATATTTTTTGGCAATCTTTGCCATTGCCTTAACCCATTCTATAACACTTTCAATTTTACTGTAGCATACTTCTATTCTTCCCAAACCGAGGTGAACAGGCGTTATGATCTGTGACTCCAAACGGAAGTTATCATATAACATTTCTACTGCTCGTATTTTCATAATTCTTTCAACTAAATTATTGCAGTATGTTTTTTTTGGATTTGTAGCCGCATACTGCTGCTTTTCAGTCTCCGCTAAGCTCCTTATGCGTGCAATAAAGTCGGGGATATCTTCATAATCCACTACACAATGCCCAACGGCGATAGTCACAATCACATCATTAACAGAGGCTGGATAAAAAGAGTCATCCAGCACCTGTGGCCGGTATATCCCGTCCTCACTTGATGGTGCTGTCCATTTGGAGGGGGTTTCGGGAGAATCCTTACTTGATGGTGCTGTCCATTTGGAGGGGAAGGTTTCGGGAGAATCCTTACTTGATGGCGCTGTCCATTTGGAGGGGGGGGGGGGTTCGGGAGAATCCTCACTTGATGGCGCTGTCCATTTGGAAGGGGGGGGGGGGGGTTTCCGGAGAATCCTCACTTGATGGCACTGTCCATTTGGAGGGGGGGGGGTTCGGGAGAATCCTCACTTGATGGCGCTGTCCATTTGGAGGGGGGGGGGGTTTCGGGAGAATCCTCACTTGATGGCGCTGTCCATTTGGAAGGTGGGGTTTCGGGAGAATCCTTACTTGATGGCGCTGTCCATTTGGAGGGGGGGGGGGTTTCGGGAGAATCCTCACTTGATGGCACTGTCCATTTGGAGGGGGGGGGGTTCGGGAGAATCCTCACTTGATGGCGCTGTCCATTTGGAGGGAGGGGGGTTTCGGGAGAATCCTCACTTGATGGCGCTGTCCATTTGGAAGGTGGGGTTTCGGGAGAATCCTTACTTGATGGTGCTGTCCATTTGGAGGGGGGGGGGGTTCGGGAGAATCCTCACTTGATGGCGCTGTCCATTTGGAGGGGGGGGGGGTTTCGGGAGAATCCTTACTTAATGGTGCTGTCCATTTGGAGGGGGGGGGGGGGGTTTCGGGAGAATCCTTACTTGATGGTGCTGTCCATTTGGAAGGGGGGGGTTTCGGGAGAATCCTTACTTGATGGTACTGTCCATTTGGAGGGGGTTTCGGGAGCAGACTCACAGATAGCGTTGTCATCACTAATCTGTGCCATTCCTGACTGAAGAAGGAGTGATTTACAATTACACTGTTTATTATTATTATTATTATTATTATTATTATATTTTATTTATTTTATCTCACAATGCTACCCACGATCTGTCTGTCCTCGTTTAGTTCCATAGTGAGAATGAGCTTAGAGTTTTTTTTATCCCACTTAAGTACACATTCGAGAGTTGCGCCAGCATGTTTCTCTACACTTTGGTGGCCAATTTAAATCTGGCTCCCCCCCAAAAAAAGCAGCTCCCAACCACCTTGGTGAGATCACTCTAATTTATCATTGTGGGTCGGTTGTTTATTCTAGGAAAGTCTCTTAAGAAAGCAACTGGTGAAAGCGGCAAGTATCACTAATTTCCCATTCCTCAGACATCAGTTGTTCTTTGGGAGACTATTTCCATTATCAACTTATAATTATTTAAATACATAATACTTTAAATCTTCCACAGCTCTCTTCCAGAATCCAATCATTAGATGTTCTAGACCTTCATTAAGTATGAATTGTTTAAGGTGTAAATGGGGAATTTGGATGGTGGTATCTATCTTTTCATGCAATGTGGCTACATTCCAACATTCTGTTTCAGTATCCGAAACCAAAGAATTTACAATCTTCCGAGTGCATTGGGCTACTAAACTACAATTTTTCCTCATCTGAGATGATAATAAACCCTCATCTTTCAAGATAAAACTACGAATTTTATCCTTTTCCCCAGTTTGAATTATATTTATAAAGAGTTTGGGATTACGGGTTACAAAAATTATACATTCTCTCTTATAATAAGAGTAATAGATGATAATCATTTCGATAAAAAATGATCCATATTCTTTCACCCCCAAGCGAGCAATTAGTGCATTATATTTTTTAGTTTTTTCCACATGATAAACTCTGTCAATGCTTTTGAAGTCATTACAAAATTTTAAGTCAATGATGTATATATTGTCACAGTCTTCATCACCATCACTAAAAATGCAACAAGAATAGTTTTCATATTTAAACCATCTGTCATTAATTTAATTAACCAATGTTTCATATAAATTTTTCATGTATGGTTCCATATACGTTATAGTCTGACATTTTTTTGTTTCACATAAACTATATTGGTTGATTTCATACCAGGAATTATCAACCTCTTTTTCAAAACATTTCACCCATTTTTCATAAACATCATATTGTCCAGTTGATTTCCAATGAATGTGTTCAAACATCAGGTACCTAAAATAAAAATCTCGCTTGAAATAGTTTTTTGTTAACAGAAATTCTTCTTCATCACATTTGTAGTATGTCAACCAAAGTGGAATTGATATTCCATCGATTCGCATCATCTCTCTTAAAGTTTCTTTTTCCTCTTCTGAAGCTTGAACCATCTTTAGAGGGTCCTTGACAAAGGATTTATATCCATTGTTATTGCTTCTTATATTAAATGTTTCGTCATAAACACATAATATTGTATATCTTTCATCTATGTTTGAAATAAGTTCGATGAAGACTCCTTCGTTTTCTATTTGACATCGTATTATAAATTGAAATTGTGATGCTAGTGGTTTCCCTTCCTCGTTAGATCCCATCCATATTTTCAAGGAATACAGAGTTTGTATGTCTGTTTCAAACAAAAAATTTGATGGTAATTTTAAATCTCGTTCTAATGTAATATTTAGTCCACAATTATAAAAGTATTGAATATAGTTAGACAATTGTAAACTTGATGTAATTGAAGGTACAAAAGATTTGAAATTCTCACATTCCGTAGTAAACATCATCTTGTCGAAAGGATTCATTATGCAAAAAAAAAAAAAAAAAATGATCTCTAATAAAATGTCAATTTACCCCTAAATGGCCTCTCTGGCAAAAGAATGTTGAAAATTATCTCAAATTTTTTTTGTTAAAGCTGTGTATGTGGATATTGATATCCCAGATGGTTTTTCTCCTCTATTACTTTTGATTCTTTCCCGCATCATCCTGGATTGCTATGGGAGGGGAATCCACAAGAAAGTTAACGACTCTTCCTTAGTTGGTTAGTATCCTCACAGCTCTCTTACATCTCGGCCTGTCACAGTCTGTTAAATAAAAATCCGTTACAGTAGAATAAGGACACTGACTGACCTAGTTGCGTGAGAACCATGAGCAAACAATCGTCACTCTCCCTTTTTCAATATAATAACAGATATGACAGCCACACCATCAGGAGATCCACCCCCCCTCACAAATGAAATGAGAACACTGACCTGCTCGCGTGAATGGAGAGCAACTATGAAGCAAGAGAGGGCGGCTCTGTCTTATATTGACAGGAAACAGGAAACTCTCTTTAAAAAAAAAAAAAAAAAAAAAAGTCACTTCTCGCTCGTTGAGTCCTCCTTATTTCAATCAACATTTTTCATACAGTTTTGAGACTAATTTTTAAAAATTAAATGTTGTAAATTTATTCAAATGATTTTCAAATCTTGGATATTTGTATCCAAGAGGAGGTAATCCACTAGTTGGCAAAAGAACACTGACCTAGTCACGTGAATGGAGAGCAATTGTTGCTTTTTGAAACATGTGGAAGTCACAGTATACCACCACCTCACCCCCCACTCATGCATGCAAGGCCCGTCCTGGACTATTGGTGGAGACTGGAGGCGGCTTTCTAAAACTAGTCACCTTTTTTTTTTTTTTTTTTCATTTCCTTTAAATCTTCCACAGCTCTCTTCCAGAATCCAATCATTAGATTTTCTGAACCTTCATTAAGTATGAATTGTTTAAGTAAATGGGGAAGAATTGGAATGGTGGTATCCATCTTTTCATGCAATGTGGCTACATTCCAATATTCGGTTTCAGTAATACCCCAAAAAGAATTTACAATTTTCCGAGTGCATTGGGCTACTAAACTACAACTTTTCCTAAACTCTGTCAATGCTTTTGAAGTTAATAAAGCATATATTGTCACAGTCTTCATCACTGTCCCTAAAAATACGAAAAGAGTAGTTTTCATATTTAAACCATATTTTACCATAATAAAGTAGTTCAGTAATAATTTCATAATATAATTTTTTCATGTCTGGTTCCATATATGTTATAGTTGGACAATTTTTTGTTTCACATGAAGAAAAAAAGGATGATCATCCCTGGTATCAATTGTCCAGTGGAATTCCAATGAATGGGTTCAAACATCATATAACTAAAATATTTATCTCGCCCAAAATAGCTTTGTGCCTCTCTTAACAAAATTTCTTCTTCATAATAACTTTTGTAGTATGTCGACGAAGGTGGAATCGATATTCCGTCGATTTGCACTAAAGCTTCTTTTTCCTCTTCTGAATTTTATTGCTTGTTATATCCAATTTTCCATTAAAATTATAATCACATAATATTGTATATCTTTCATCTATGTTTGAAATAAATTCGACGAATATATCTTCATCTCTTTTGCATCGTACTATCAATTGTAATTGTGATACTAGTGGTTTCCCTTCTTTGTTTGATCCCATCCATATTTTCAGGGAATAAAGAGTTTGTATGTCCGTTGTAAACCTATGTAGGTCTGTTGTAAACACAATCTCTGATGGCTTTCTTAAATCTGGTTCTAAAATAATATACAAAAGATTTGAAATGTACCACCTCTTTGGTCTGCTTGAGCTGCCAACACATCTCCTAAAAATACATTAAAAATCACTAACCTGGTCACGTGGATAGAGAGCAACTGAGCAAGTATGAAGCTGCTCTTGTCTTATATACAGCCTGACAAAATTATCCTCTTTAAAAATAAATGTTCTATGTTTAGTTCCATATACCTTTTAGTTTCATCAATACCTCCCACTTATTTGACAAGGGTGAGAACTCTGTGGTCTCTATTTTCTCATGATCACAAGATTTTCCACGCTTTATCCAAATGGGATAAACAGGCAGGAACAAATGTGACTCTTGTACAACAATAGTATAATTAACATATATCTATATCAAATGCCTTAAATATTTGTGGTGAAAATAAATTTTGGTTCCCTTCTTTTAGTAACTGATGTGATAAAATCTTTTCATTATCCCATTCTATTACAATATGTGGAATTTGATAGATGAGTTTGATGAAAGATGGCATCAAGAAAGGTAGTGAATGCCCCAAAACAGAAGTTAACATGGATGATATACATGTTTCTAAGGATGGGAGTTTTCCTTTTCCTTTTTCTATATTAATTCTGAATAATAAAGTAGAAGCTACACTCACTAATTGTTGAAATTTAACCTGGTCAATAGGAACATAAGATTTGTGTAAGTACCAAATTATAATATATTGTAAATGAGGCAAAACAATTTTATACTGTTGTTGTCGTTGTTGTTGTTTGTGTTTATGGACATTATTAAAATTTACAGTTTCACAATCAATGTTAAATGAATTTATTGGAATGACATAGGCTATAGTTTTATATTTCTTTTTATTTTGTGTTATATACAAGTTAGTAGATGAGTTTAAGAGTTTATTGGAATAAACATAAATTGTCATTTTTTAATACAGTCATCACAAAAGTGATGAGATTCGATTGACTCATCTGCAAGTCTTCGTAATGTTGGTATTTGGAGGAGGTGTAGTGGTTTATTTGACTGGTGACATTTATAGCAACATGCTACATTCTTACTTTTTTCCAGTTGACGCCATTTTTCAACTCTCTGGTATATTGATAAATTCGGATGGACTGTGTTTAAAAGGTGTTCTGGAAAAATGTACTTTAAGAGAGGTTCCATCAAAGTATCAAGATTATCTAATTCCATATTATCGAAATCAAAATTGGCATTAATTTTTTATCTAAAGGGTTAGGTTTTCAACGATGTTTAAGGTTTTAAGCAATTCTATAATATTTTTTTTGTATCTCTTGACTTTTATAGACATCATTCAAAATCAATGTTGGATTATATGAGTGAATAATTTTTCTTAAAATGTGGCGTACTTTATCTCGTCTTTCACAACCCCACATTAACATCACACACATTGTCACGGCTAAAATGATACCATACATAGTAGGAATGACGCTGTATTTATCTCCTTTGGGCAAACGTGTAAAATATCGGTTAGAAAGATATTGAACATATCTTTTATAATTGAGTTTTGATTTAGATATTTGTTTAGAAAAGACATCACAGATATTTTCGGAATGAAATACCGGCATTGGTTCTGTGATTATAGAATATATATTTAAAGAAGGAAGAAAAAGGCCTCCGTAATCAATTAATTTAATTCGATGAATGTCATCATTGGATACAAATAAATTTTGAGGATTAATATCGTAATAAGTACCTGATATATATTTGTCAGTAGTATTATATAAGAATAATTGAACATCAATAAGCTGTCTAAGAACTGTAGTAAGCAATTGTTGACGACAATACTGGTCATTTTTCAATAAGTCGACTTTTTTTCTTAGTAGGATCCAATCGCGTGGGTATAAGTATTCCATTTCGATAAAGTAGCCTATAGATTTAGATTTGAAAGGACATTTATACTCAATATTATTCAAAGAATGAGGAACTTTAGTAGGTTGTCATGACTAGAAATTTACCTTGTGGACAGTGTATTACATTATAGGCAGTTTCGACCATAAACACACGATACACTTGAACAAAGAATGCCATTCTGATATTTTCATCAAGACGTGCAATGTTTTCAATCTCCATTAAAAAATCCCTTTTCCGGCGAAAACTCTTTCGAGCCACAAATGTTTGTAGATACTTTTTTCCTCGTTTGTGCTTCTTCTTAGAAGATTTAAAAAGTTTGGAAGCCGTGTGTGGGTAAATATTTTGAAACACATGTATTTGATGCGGTAATCTAGGATCAAGAAGTTCAATAGTAGGTACTTGAACAAGATCAACTTTACCATAGGCACCTTTCCCTAAATAACGTTTGTGGGTATTAAATGTAAAACGAATATGATTAGATATTCTATTATTTAGTATTTCACATTCATCAGGATTAGTCAATTTGTTTTTCCCCTTAATGACTTCCATTTTTTAATTATTTATGATATAATCCCAACTTGAAAACGGATACCAAACCCAACTCTTATAAGTCTTATGAAATTTTGATAGAAGGTATAAAAAAACAAAAACGTATATATATTAAATATATCATAACTATATATAATACAACAGTTTTTGTTTTTCATATATTATAATACAAACACTGTCATGACAAATACAACTGAAAATATTTGAAGTAATTCACAAACTATTGGACTGAAATGGAGGAATTTATCAAGAAAGGTAATCAAACATATCCTAATCTCTTAAAAATATATTCTTTGGCAACCAAATAGTTTTACTGTGCCATGTGAAATTTCGAACATATTCTTTAAATTACTTGATAAATCATTAAAAAAAAAAAGGAGAGCAAAAGATTGTAAAGATATTTGTTAATAAAATAAATAAAAAAAAATATAGAATACATAAATTTTTGTAGTATGTTAATTGTCTTTTATGACTAGGACAGGACAGGACAACTAATATTTAATGCATTATTATATATTAGAAGATAATTATGGACTGTAATGGTATAACCAATGTTTCTTTCTTCTTTGTAGATAACTTGGAGTTTATTAATGGAGACATTACTGACCCTGTATATAGAAGTATAGCACTTGTACAAATACTCAACTGTGTAGCTGTTAAATCTCATGGACTTTCTTAGATTCTTGCTGAGATATATCCATACTGTGGTTCTTATACACGACGCCGGGCAATAGGCACTCTAAACCGTGCTATGCTTGAAGATAGACCTCAACCAGGAAATATTGAGATTTGTCATCCTAACACTGTAACAAAGGGACCAGTAGTTATAAATGTTTTTGGGCAGTTTTATATGGGGAAGGAGAAAAATCAAAACCTTTATACTAAAAGACTCATACAGCAGTTACAGCAGTCGTGTACTGTTGATGTTGGACCTAAAGGAAGAAATCCTAGACATTTAGAACCTTTCGATCATCAACTTTTATCTGGCCTTTTAAAAGATACATCCCAAAACAGGATTTATTGGTTTAATGAAGGTCTAAATAAATTAGCAGTGCAAGTATCTAATGGAAAATACAGTTTGGTAATTTTTCCATCGTTAATTGGGTGTGGATTGGCTGGTGGAAACTGGGAAAGAGACTACTTACCAGCAATTATAAATTTTTCTAGACAGGTCTACCCCTTTGGTGTCAGAGTTAAAATTATAAACAAAATTATGTCAAAGATATCATAACAATCAAAAGAACAGTTAAACCTCCTGATTTATATATATATTTTTTTTCATAGGTCCCCCCCTTTATGACAAAAAAAAAAAAAAAAACAGGACAGTGTCATTAACATAAGCTCAACAGTGTTCTCCTCCACCTCCCCCCTACTCTCTGTAGGTGGCGGTGGCAGGCTCTCCACAATGTCCTCGGCCACGTCATCGAGTCGGGCCATGAATGTGTCCGCGAGGTCCACTTGGTTTTCACCACTCGGAAAGCTCCTTGTGACCTCGGGATTTACCACCTTGGCAAGCACAGGGCTGCCCTTACATTTAAGTCCCATAGGTTAGGTCACCGCGCACGCAGGGTACACAACATTATCCTCTGCGGCGGGTGGATCCAGGCAAACCTTAGGGGTAGGCAACATAATAGGCAGTCTGGAGTCCCCTACCTTATCCCCTGCTAAATCATTACCAACTATTACATCAACATTAGGGAAAGGTAGGTATGAAGTGACTCCGACTGTACAAACACCCTTGTGGAAATCAGATTCCAGGGTAACCTTATGGAGGGGTACTGCCCGAGTATCACTAGTGACACCCTCGACCAGTACCACCTCTCCAGTGTCGAGAGTGTTGGCACCTTGCAATGCACTCTCTAAAATTAAAGTCTGGATGGCACCGGTGTCTCGGAAGATCACCACGTCCTTCCAGGAAGAACCCTCAGACAAAAGTAGTCTCCCTTTCGATAAGAATGGGGTAAGCAAGTCCAACCACTGTGGGTTGGAGGTCTTACTCCCTAACCCTTCTGAAAGCCTCAAGCCCTGTGTCACAACTAGAGCATTGGGTCTTTTTTCAGGGTGCAGTTGCCAACAACGGCTAATAGTGTGGTTTGGACGATTACAGTGACCACAAAAACGTCGGGGAGAAGAGACATTACTAACAGAATTACCTTTCGGTTTACCTTTAGGTGCCGTTGGGCTAGACACTTTAACAGGGTTAGTTATGTCTGAAACAGAAGGTGCATTAGGTAAAGGGTTAGAATGAGCTGGTCTGGACTGGCTGTGGGTATAAGGTTTGCTACTCTGTGGGGTATAATTATTTTTATTGGGCCTTTTGCCTGCCAATTGGTAGTTTTCTGCCAACTTGGCCAAATCCCCTATTTTAGAATTTAACTCTATCCTTCCTTTAATGTACTGTGATACGTTCTCTGGCATAACATCTATAAAATGCTCCATTAAAATTAAGTTCCTGAGAGCCTCGTATGTTTCGGCTTTCGCCGAGCGAATCCATCTATCAAATAATCGAATTTGATCATTCACAAATTCAGTGAGCGGTTGGTTGTGAGTAGGCCTAAGGTTACGATAAACTTGGCGGTGAGCTTCAGGAGTAATTTCATATGCCCGCAAAATACATTCCCTGACTTTATCATATTCGAAACACTCGTCGTCAGGCATGTTTATAAAAATATCTTGTGCTTTACCCCTAAGTCTTCCCCGTAGGATTTTCACCCACTCTTCCTTTGGCCAGTTCATGGACGTGGCCACTCTCTGAAAATGGTTGAAAAACCTTTCAGGGTCAGACTCGGAAAATTCAGGCAAATTATGCTTTTTCTCATAATGCCTGGGGTTTGAATCCCCGGCAGGTGGAGTTCCAGTGGCATTCGCTCTAATTTTAGCCTCCTCGGTTTTGAGTCTTTGCTCCTCTAATTTTATTTTTGCTAACTCTAAAGCTAATTCACTTTCCCTATGAGTTGCACTTTCTGCTTGGCTAGGCTGGCATAAAGGTGTATCACTTGCCAATAGTTGTTCATCAATACAATGTTGTAATATTTCATTCACCAAAGTCCACTTTTTATCTGCGACATTTAATTCTAGGCCAAATTCCTGGCCTAACAATACTAAATTAGACTTTTTAAGTTTCTTTATCTCTACCACTGAAGGCTCCCTTGCCAGGTTCTGCATTTCAGAAGACATCACTAATAATTTTAGCTCCCAGCCAAAGAAAAAATTAAAAAATAAAAATTGGAAAAAACAAAAATTTGCACGGCCCCTAACACAAGGCCACACTAACCTTAATCGTGAAGGGATCCAGCTGGGTGTCCAGTCAGTGCAAGAATGTCCTTTGCTAGATGAGCTGGACCCTAGGCTAGCACACAACCGTTCCCAGGTCTCACCAATAGTTACTACCAGAGTAGGTACACTTACTGATGCCCCGTACTTAGCTTAAGGATACAGGAACTTCAGGTAAGGGAAATAAGTAAGAGGAGAAGGGAGAAGAGTAGGGATACAGCCACAGAGTAGGTCTTATCCGCACACACCAGCCAGAGAGAAGAGCGAGCTAGCCACCAGCTGCCTCCCTCATGTCGTGGTGCCGGGAGGAGCCTAATTGACCGTGCAGCTAAGCACATTAAAGATCTTCCCCTATGCAACGTATTGTTACTTTATGAATGATTAGAAAGTATTAGTAAGCAAAGTTGGTGCCTATGTTATTATTTAATAATCAACCCCCAGCTCAGTCTTTAAATGCTCTTTGAGAAACAATAATAGTCTTACGTCTGGCAGGGAAGATACAAACAATTGCCATTCCAAATGCGCCAACTGTACTACTAGGAAGTCTAATAGCTCAATTTTGACCTCTGGTTTCCACTGGAGAACCCAGGGTCGTAACATCCACCCTCCCTGGTCAATTGTTGTTGTGTGATGATTTAATCCTGACAACAGAATGAACCAGTCAGTGGGTTTAGATATGTTCCCTAAAACTTTATGAACTGATTGAGGTGAGAGAGACCACAGTTACTAATTGAAGAAATTTTATCTCTACCCTTCTACCACTACTACTACTACTACTTCCATCCTACTCTTATTTACCCTATCACTTTTCAGACATCTTTCTACACACCAAACCCGAGAAAAGTGTTGTTGTTTTTTTTTTATTTTTTTTTTAGAATAGTTAACTATTGTGGGACATTTGGGGCTTGACTCTATTTATTTAAACATTAATGTAATGAAATTCTATTACGAAGGACCACCCCCTTTTATAGTAAAGAGGGAAACTAATAAAACATGATCATTTGAAAATTCCTAGATGAACCAGTAACTATGGATAAATACTAGAGAATATGATCACTTATATAAATTAATGGGCTGTATAATTTAACTGAATCAAAGCCTCAAACACCTACATTGGGGGGTTATTACTGGAACTTCATATATGTCCAGGAACTAGTGTGGTTCATGCACCAGTCCATTATGCAATAATCTAATCCTATGACCATTTATAGAATCATTATATTTATCATCAATAAGAACATAGATTATAACATGGGAAATTAATAATTATAATAAACACATGTCAATCCAAAGAAACAGTGCTCTGCATGAATAATACTACAGATAATGGAATTTAAGGAATACGGAAAGGGTCTTAGCTTGAAGACGATTTCCAAGAAGTCAGTCACGACTCGTCCTCGGAATCTCCTGGACTCATTATGGAACACTGGGAGATGATTAACACGGGAAATGACAGCTCGGAGAATTCTTCACACACGCTGTAAATCAAATTATATTCAATAGCAACAGATTAAGCTGCTAGACATCTATGTTCAAGAAAATTAAATTAAATAATGAAGGTAAATAATAACCTGTGGTTTTTTATAGTCGCTCCGCGTAATGACAAGCTACCCAGCTATAACCCCCTCCTAGATGATGCATCAAATGGGAATAAAGGTACTTAGCTAATAGGGCACTGTGTAAGTTAAGATTTGCCGAAGTTCGCGTCCTAGGTTCAGGCGTCGTTATAACGAACACGTGGTGTCTAGCCTAGCCTAGATGTTGACGCGCTTCACTGGCCGGTCACGTTGGGCTACACTGAATCAAATTTAACAGGTTCCTGGCTGAATGTCAAATTAAATCTCTTGACAATTCAACACGTTGTGTAAAGTGACACTGACACCAGCTAAGTTATTGTCTGCAAAGGTTCTTCACACCTCACAGTGGCGACTTTCATCTGGAGCTCTTGGTGGCGTCTACCCTGGTGGCTTGGGTAATGGCGTCTCTCTCTGAGCGCGTCGCCTCATGTACTCGCGTCTCCCCTGCCCCGCTCTGCGTCCCGCGTTTGATACACAAATTATTTACTACGAATATCATCATTTCTCGCAGTTGTGATTGAAATGCTCGGATAAGGACGGGTTTATTATTCAAAGGAGTTAAATATTATTATTAGCCCGTTTTACGATGGTAAACGAGCAATGGAGATGAATTAAAGTCTCTCCAGGGCATTCGCGCGTGACGTTAAATTGTTTACCAGATTACAGTTATAACTATAAATGCTCTATTTGGCATTAGTTGGGGATCAGTTTATCTGTAAATAATTATCACCCAGAACACCGTTGTTTTATAGAGAATCAAATTCAATTCTCAGACACACTGGATATAGTTGTGTTTATTATAATGGAATCTGACGCAATACTGGCGTCTGGTGACGTAAGAATTCTAGCCTTATTGTACAGATGTAATTATTAGTACATGTGAACTCTACGTTTGGTTAATTTTAATCACTACAATGATTAGTAGATTTAGTAATAATTAATGATAATACAACAGTGTTGTATTTAGTGTTGGAAATTTCCAACATAACTCCGGGGGGAGAATTTTAGGGTCGCAGTGTAATGTGGAGTACTGACACACCTATCCCGAAGTTGGTATTAATATTAGTATATTAGTATGTTAGTATGTTAGTACACACATAACGAATGTCCCGTATTTGTCAAGGACATACAAGAAACTTAAGTCTTGCTGATTTCATGTTAAATGGAACATGTTATTATGAATTACCTAAAGTTGATAATTAAGAAAACTTACACTAGACTCTGGGACTGGTGTCGCTATGACATGTAATGTGTATGTTACAAATCTCTAAGCCTGCAAACTCTCAGATACTCTAGATAAATAATGTTCTTTATAGCCTATACAACAATTTAAGATTTAAATCACACAATTCAAACAACAGAATCCGCTGCGATGAGAATGTCCTGGGTCACAGTGACTTGTAATGGTTTGTTACTTGACATCACACCACAGTATCATCATGGTGACTTAAACTGGATGTAAAGGGATTTACTCTTGGTCAGAGCTGTAATAGGCTTGTAGTTTCCACTTACATTGTTGAGCAGCAGCTCTAGTGGGGCGGTTGCTCTGAGGATCAGAATTACGGTCCTCGGAAACTACTGGGGAAGCTAGTTCTGTTGATACTCTCGTTCAGCCAATTCGAGAGGAACCAGCTTCTCTAAAGTTTTTAGAGTAGTGTTGCCTCGGCATAAAACTTTCACTACTCTCAGGACACCTTGATGATCTGGATGAATGGCAACAATTTTGCCTATGGGCCACGCTGACCTTGGTCCATCACTGTCGACTAGTACTAGGTCCCCTGGTTTTAGTTGCACTTTATTATAAGGACTCGAAGCTCCGTAGTGGTACTCTCGTAGAGCTGTGAGGTACTCTCGAGTCCACACCTCATTCCACCTGTTAATAACTCTTAAGAGATGCCAGTAGCTTTCCACCAAGTCACCTCTGGTCACATGTGACGGGTCTACGGGGTCCTCTTCGGCTAAAGGGATGAGAGGGCTCAGTAGACCTCCACGGATCAAGTGTGAGGGACTCAGAGGCTCTCTCTGGGTGAAATCATCAGACAGGTATGTTAATGGGCGGTTATTGACTCGCGCCCTGATTTCCATATCAATGGTTTGGAGTTCGGAGTAACTGACCTTTTGTCTGTGTAAAGTTTTTCTTAAACACTTCTTGACTGTGCCTATCATTTGCTCATAGAACCCACCTTGCCAAGGGGCTCTTGGTGCTATGAATTTCCAGTGACATTGTCGTCTCTGCAGGACTGACTGTACTTCTGGGTGATTCCAGACTTCTCGCAGACAGGCTTCTCCTGCCACAAAATTGGAACCATTGTCCGATATCATTAATTTGGGACAAGATCTGCGAGCTGCAAATCTGCGGAAGGCCTGAATAAAGGCTTCAGCACTCATATCTGAAGTCACTTCTAAATGTACGCCTCTGGTTGTAGCACACGCAAAGAGACAAATGTATGCTTTCACTGGTATCTTATCTGGGTTGCCAGTGAGAAGTAAGGCTCCTGTGTAATCAACACCAGTGGTTTCAAAAGGACGAAGATGAACCACTCTTTCTTCAGGGAGTGGTGGAGGTCGTGGGTAAGGACATACTCTAGCATCGTATCTTTTACAGATTACACAGAATTTAATTATTGACTTAATTGTCTGACAACCTTGAGGCAGCCAGTACTTTTGTCTAAGGTCGGTGAGAGTATCTAACACTCCACATTGTAAAGTACCATATTGATGGTGATGCAAAACAAGAAGTTTAGTGATGATGTGGTGACGAGGTAGAAGAATTGGATTCTTCGTGTCCAGATCAATTTTTGCATGAAGCAAACGTCCTCCACATCTTAGTATATTATGAGTGTTGGCATCATACCAGATACCTAGAGACTTAGTTAATTTATCTGGAAGATTTCCATATTCGCTTCCATATGTCTCTTGTTGTGCACGTTTGATCCAGTAGAGGATAGGATTGGGAAACTTATGTCGAATTCCTATCTTAGCAAGAAAGTCAAACACATGTGCAGTCACTCTTAATAACTTACTTAAGTTAGAATAATTGTGAGGATCAATGGCTAAGATTCGTTGAGGTTCTGGTTCTTTCATGGGAGTGGTGATATTGGTCACTATGACTTGTGGCTTTTGTTTGGGCCACTGACCACAGCGAAGACTTGATAAGATGTTTTATCGTTAACCCTCGAGATAAATAATCTGCAGGGTTGTCCTTAGTAGGAACATGTCTGAATTTATATCCAGCAGATAACTCATGAATTTCCCTAACACGATTACTGACGTAGGGAGTCTTGTTGTTGTTGTTTCTTACCCATTGTAAGACTGCCTCGTTGTCTGACCACACGACAATCTCACCAAAGTGGATATTATTGAGTGTCTGTCAGGCAATGAGCCAATCTTACTCCCACCAGCAATGCAGTCAACTCCATTTCAGGTAAAGATCTCTTCTTAATGGGAGCAACTCTTGCTTTAGATGTGAGCAAAATTGATTGTGCACTGTTAACTAAGTAGGCTACAGCGCCATATGCTTTGCCAGAGGCATCGCAGAAAATGTGTAAATTGGTGGGTAAGTTTGGTCCTGAAGCGTTACGAGGAAATTTCAAAACACCTAACTGATTAAAATCCGTTGAGAGTATCTGCCATTTAGCTTGTAACTCACTTGGTAACGGATCATCCCATCCCATATGTTTCTGCCAGCACTCCTGTATTAGGAGTTTGCCCCTTATTAATATAGGACTAAGTAAGCCTAAAGGGTCAAATGGTTGACTGACAAACGAGAGCAGTGTTCTCATGGTAAGGGTTGAGTTATCAGTTTGTACTGACTTGACATTCATCTCGTCAGTACTGGTGTTCCATTCCACCTTTAATTGATTGGGTACCTGATAACCTGGAAATTCTTTCTCGATTACCTGGTTTAGTAATTCATTATTTGAGGCCCATGACTGTAGTGGCATATTGGCTCCTAATAGCTCACGGTTAGCCTCATGGTAGATTTCTACCAAATTAGTTTGATCATTAGTTGTTCCCTGGAAATTGTCGACATACAAGTTGTCGCTAATGTCTGCCTTATATGGGCTATTTGATTTCCTCAAATGTGTGTCTAATGTTGCTTGCAAAAGAAACGGTGAGGACGTAGCTCCGAATAATACTGAGGCAAAACGATATGTGATGACTTCACTGTTAGGATCCAGTGAGGCCTTAATCCAGAGAAATTTTGTGTAGTTACGATCTTCCTCCTGCAAACCTACTCGGAGGAAAGCTTTGCTGATATCAGCAGTATAGGCGAAAATACCAGTGCGAAATCGTAACAGCACATCATGTAGCCTTTGTGTTAGGCTAGGTCCCGTTTGGAGACATTCATTTAAAGACACACTGCTTGGCTTTACTTTAGCACTACAGTTAAAGACAATACGAATAGGTGTTGTCAATGAGTCTTTCACCACAGCGTGATGAGGTAAATAATGACCTATTTTTCGGTCATCGTTATCAACAACTTCAATAAATTTACTGTCAAGTTGTTGTTGGATGAGTTGATGATACATGTTCAGTTTGTCTGGCTGCTTCTGTAGTCGTGCTAATTGAGACTGCAATTGTGAGGCTGCCAGAAAATAATTAACTGGAAGTTGTGGATGATTCAACTTCCATGGGAGTCTTACCCAGTATTGTTTATTTTTATAGACAACTGTATCCAGATATTGCTGGTAAGTCCACATATCATCAGGGCTTGGTTGTTCAGGGATAATACCTAAAGTGTCTAAATCCCACAAATGATGTACAGGGGGATCAGACTCAATATCTTCAGATATTTCTCTGAAGCGTAGGGGTGACTGTTCCAAGCCTAGTCACGCCACTATTATGTTATTAGATTGTTGGTTTGTTGACGCTGGATTTTGTCGGAAAAGCACCGGTCCCGTAAGCAATTTGCCTCCAGTAGACGACAAAAAATTCATTCTGTGTTGTCTGGTGCATCCAGTTATAAATTTGTAATAATGATCCGCGCCTATAAGTATTCCAACATCAGTGAGGCAGTCAGAATTTATTTTATAATCTGCTAGCCTCATGCGGTTTCGTCTAAGATAGGACCTATAGGTAATAGGACCCATTATCACCACACCAGAAATAAATATCTCTTTGATATCCCCAGGGTCAAACTTAATCTGTGTAAACACTCTATGCAAATTAAGGGACCTAGTCTATGGAACTCACTCCCTAGTGAATTGAAAAACTGTAAAACTTTTGCCTTATTTAAAAGCAAAACCAAAAAATACCTAACTTCATCTTCTTAGTTTCCTACACTGAGCTTTAAATTTGCTCTGTACCTAGTGTTACCCAATCTCCTAATTTTTATGTAATATCAAACAACCTTATCATTGTGTTCATTGCTGTCTTCTTTTATGTGCTAGCCATATGCTGTATTGTGACTACCAATTTTTGTCAACTACCATTCAAGCTGTCATTGCAATCAATCTTATATTGTTTCTGCTGTATTGTGCCTACCAATTTGTTGTCAACTACCATTTTAAGCTGTCAGTGCAATCAATCTTAGCTACCTATTGTGCTTTAATATACTGTACTTACAATTTTCTCTTATCTTTTTTTTTCATTTCATGTAATCTGTTATCATTTTTTTGTCTATAAATTTTGCAAGTATTTACCTCCTTAATATTTTCTTAGATTAAGGACCTGCCCAAACGCTACGCGTGCTAGTGGCTTTACAAGACTGTAATTACCATATTTGTATCCTTATGTACATTCTTGTATATGCATAAATAAATAAATAAATAAATAAATAAATAAATAAATAAACCTTCCGCTTCATCCATCATGTCCGCGGCCTGAAGAGACTGTAAAATTTGTCGCCTGAGGAGATTGTAGGGTCTATGGCCTGAAGAGACTATAGGGACCCCATCCCTTCGATAAAATCATTTACGTCCTCTTATTACCCAACACAAAGCTGCTATTAGGACAATATCCAACTCTGGCCCCAGACATCACTCGGTACCCTTACTCAAATCTCTGAATATGTTAGATATTAAGTCACTGCACATTCTCTCTTGTGTATTATACATATATAAAACGCTGAACTGTAATGCCAATCCTGACCTCAAAAGCTTCATTGAAGGTTGTAACAGAACCCAGGAGCACCACACCAGAAATAAATACAGTTTTGATATTCCTAGAGTACGACTTAATCAAACTAGAAATGCTCTACAAATCAAGGGACCCAGAATGTGGAATGACCTTCCCAACCATGTTAAAGACTGTACCTCTCTCAACCAGTTTAAGATAAAAACTAAACACTACCTAATAAATTCCCTGTAACCTACCTCACTCCTCTATTGTCAACCCATGTCTGTAATTTTTTTTTTTGTTTAATCAACACTGTTTGTCAACCTATTGTATTTGTGCTGCTTTTTCAGTCATGTTCCCCCTTTTTTTTTATCTTTATTTGTATTTGTTCTCAACACTTTTTATTCTTTATGCTCAATTAGTATTAAGTTCTAGATATTAGTGTTTTTCTTGCCCGAAACGCATTGCGTAATAGTGGCTTTAGGCATTGTATGTACTAGCTCTATCTATATATCAATCCATTAATGTAACATCACTTGTATGTATGTATGTACCTTACCTGAATAAACATATTTATTTATTTATTTAGATGTCTCGCAGTGCGAGCTAACCCGGTGACCTGTAGGTCTGTAGGAAGTTTATCTACTACTACCGCTTGTATTGGACTAGTGGAAGATCCGAGTCTCACTAATACCTTAACTACTTGGTATTCACGAGGTCCACTATTCGTCAAGAAACCAGAAATATTTAACCTCACACTTTTGGCAGGTTTTAAATTTAACTTATCTACTAACTGTTGTGTAATGAAGGTTTTCTGTGATCTTGATCAAAAAGACCTCTAGTGTTAACTCTAGATCTTCGGTTTATTAGTCTAAGTTGAGCTGTAGGCAGAGTGGTATTATTGCCTGACTCAGTAGCAAGTACATTTACTTCTTGATGCACTTTGCAATATTGCACTGCAGTAGAATTCATGGAATTCTCCCCAGTGGTCATGGTTGGTGTAGAAGATTTTCTACATACGGCGTAGTGATGTACACCTTGGTTGCATCTGTTGCAGGAACGTAGCTGCACTACACATTTTTTGGGATCATGAGAGCCCATGCACTTAGTGCACTTGTGTATTTCTTGCAACCTTTTAATCCTAGTATTATAAGTAGAATAAACAGAGCATTGGTAAGTGGCATGTCCTTGATTACAGAACAGACACCTTCTCTGGTTAATTGACTTGGTCTCTTTAGTGGAGAAGTCATTGGTTATCTCAGAAGGAGACACCGAATAAGTACCTACATTTCCACTTCCTTTCCCAGTGGATGGGGTAGTCTTGGATTTATATTTACTAGACTTATTCAAAGCCTGTTTAGGTTTGACTGAAGTGTCAGTATTAGTTGGTTTAGACTCAGGTTTAATTTTATCATGAGTCTTCAACCTCCTTAATATTTTCTTAGATTAAGGACCTGCCCGAAACGCTACGCGTGCTAGTGGCTTTACAAGACTGTAATTACCATATTTGTATCCTTATGTACATTCTTGTATATGCATAAATAAATAAATAAATAAACCATCCGCTTCATCCGTCATGTCCGCGGCGTGAAGAGACTGTAAAATTTGTTGCCTGAGGAGATTGTAGGGTCTATGGCCTGAAGAGACTATAGGGACCCCATCCCTTCGCTAAAATCATTTACGTCCTCTTATTACCCAACACAAAGCTGCTATTAGGACAATATCCAACTCTGGCCCCAGACATCACTCGGTACCCTTACTCAAATCTCTGAATATGTTAGATATTAAGTCACTGCACATTCTCTCTTGTGTATTATACATATATAAAACGCTGAACTGTAATGCCAATCCTGACCTCAAAAGCTTCATTGAAGGTTGTAACAGAACGTAGGAGCACCACACCAGAAATAAATACAGTTTTGATATTCCTAGAGTACGACTTAATCAAACTAGAAATGCTCTACAAATCAAGGGACCCAGAATGTGGAATGACCTTCCCAACCATGTTAAAGACTGTACCTCTCTCAACCAGTTTAAGATAAAAACTAAACACTACCTAATAAATTCCCTGTAACCTACCTCACTCCTCTATTGTCAACCCATGTCTGTAATTTTTTTTTTTTTTTTTAATCAACACTGTTTGTCAACCAATTGTATTTGTGCTGGTTTTTCAGTCATGTTCCCCCTTTTTTTTTATCTTTATTTGTATTTGTTCTCAACACTTTTTATTCTTTATGCTCAATTAGTATTAAGTTCTAGATATTAATGTTTTTCTTGCCCGAAACGCATTGCGTAATAGTGGCTTTAGGCATTGTATGTACTAGCTCTATCTATATATCAATCCATTAATGTAACATCACTTGTATGTATGTATGTACCTTACCTGAATAAACATATTTATTTATTTATTTAGATGTCTCGCAGTGCGAGCTAACCCGGTGACCTGTAGGTCTGTAGGAAGTTTATCTACTACTACCGCTTGTATTGGACTAGTGGAAGATCCGAGTCTCACTAATACCTTAACTACTTGGTATTCACGAGGTCCACTATTCGTCAAGAAACCAGAAATATTTAACCTCACACTTTTGGCAGGTTTTAAATTTAACTTATCTACTTACTGTTGTGTAATGAAGGTTTTCTGTGATCCTTGATCAAAAAGACCTCTAGTGTTAACTCTAGATCTTCGGTTTATTAGTCTAAGTTGAGCTGTAGGCAGAGTGGTATTATTGCCTGACTCAGTAGCAAGTACATTTACTTCTTGATGCACTTTGCAATATTGCACTGCAGTAGAATTCGTGGAATTCTCCCCAGTGGTCATGGTTGGTGTAGAAGATTTTCTACATAAGGCGTAGTGATGTACACCTTGGTTGCATCTGTTGCAGGAACGTAGCTGCACTACACATTTTTTGGGATCATGAGAGCCCATGCACTTAGTGCACTTGTGTATTTCTTGCAACCTTTTAATCCTAGTATTATAAGTAGGATAAACAGAGCATTGGTAAGTGGTATGTCCTTGATTACAGAACAGACACCTTCTCTGGTTAATTGACTTGGTCTCTTTAGTGGAGAAGTCATTGGTTATCTCAGAAGGAGACACCGAATAAGTACCTACATTTCCACTTCCTTTCCCAGTGGATGGGGTAGTCTTGGATTTATATTTACTAGACTTATTCAAAGCCTGTTTAGGTTTGACTGAAGTGTCAGTATTAGTTGGTTTAGACTCAGGTTTAATTTTATCATGAGTCTTCAACCTGTTAACCGTTATTCTCAATCCCTCGAATATTTGATCAAGAGTGAGAAACTCGGTATTATAGTGTGAGCAGAGCTCTGTTAAGACCTTTCGAGGTAATTTTCTCTGCAAAAGTAACTTGATTGACCATTCTGAAGCTGGTATGTTAACTTTAGTACCTAAGGCCTTTACTAGAGACTAAGTAAGACTTCTAGTCTGAAGCTTTGAAGTGACTCTGGTCTACTATTTGGTGCATTCAGATCTAGCAATTGGTAATAGAGTGTAGCTATACTCAACTCTTTGCTGCAATAGTTTAACTTCAACAGTTTTATAGCTTCCCCATAATTATTTTCATTGAGAGTTAGGTTATGTATGACCTTTTTAGCCTCTCCTTTGAGAAGACTAAGTAGGTATGAGAATTTAGAAACCTTGTCAAGAGACGGTTTCTTATGTATATGAACTTCAAATGAAGTCCAAAAATTGTCCCAATTTTCTGTATCTAATCCTGAAAATGTAGGTAAGTCTAAAGTAGGTAAACGAACCTCTGGTAGTTGGGTATTGAATTGAGACCCTGTATTACTGGTATTGGATCCAGATTGTTTTGCTAATTTAGAGAGCATGTAAAGTTTATCTTCAGTCTCATCTTCATACTGGGAGATACCGTCTACAATTTGACTTACTTCCTCAGGATCAGTCTCTGTGGTATTCAGTAGAGTAAGATAAGACTGACTTGTAGACTTAACTTGATCAAATTTCAGATCAGCTACTCTTACTGATGTCTCTAAGTGATAAGAGTCAATGGGAGTATCTTTAGATAAGCCCTCAGCCTTGTTAATTAATCTGGTCAAATGACCTTTAAGGCCAATATAGGTTCTCCTTAATTGTTCAGGAGTAGCCATGTTGGGCTTGGGTCCAAACTTCATGGAATTAGTATATGTATTACTAATGAAGCTTGGGTACTTGTTCATTAGTGGACAAGTAACATTAAAGGTAGCCTAATTTAATGTGGCTAATTTATACTCTACCTCACTTGAGGTTAAATGTACCTACCTAACAACAAGTAGCTAGATATTTTGTGCATTGTCTGAACTTCAGTATTAGTTCTCGTCCGGTTAGCTCTTCTATATCACCATCAGAGGTAATGGGGGATCATTCAGCAATACACAAAATAGATACATACAAATAATGAGTACAAGAGAAATATTATGGAGACACTCCAATCAGAGTTATCTCAAAGTTTAATCCCACCCTGGATAGGGTCAGCACAAATAGTATAATACATACACTACTGACTAGTTTAAGTCTAGTCGTGATAATTCCTAACTAAGAACTATAAATTTATTTAGTCTGGGCTTGTACCAAATTCAGCACAATCTCAGCCAAAATTCTACCTAATAAGATTGGTAAAGATTATTGTGGTGCAGTAAGGTGAATATAATTGTGCTGTATTTTTGTTTTTTTTTTGTTTTTATAAGGGTGCACTTGCACACACAAGTGAAAACATATAAAGGTTATGAGCTGATGCTCCTGGTGACCTAAAGATTCTTACTTCAGTATGAAGTGTAGGCCTAAGTGTTGTGGTCAATTAACTGTGTCCCACTAGTGCTACCTTGTACATGAGGTGAAAGTAGCAATGATTTGGTGTGACTTAGACTAACTTATGTGTTACGCTGTTGGCAGACACAATTAATTAAATGGTTAGTCTAGATTACATCACACAAGGATTAGTTATTAATAATTAGTATTTATAATTATAATTTATGTTTATCCGGTTCGAAGGACCATAATGTGGGACATTTGGGGCTTGACTCTATTTATTTAAACTTAATGTAATGAAATTCTATTACGAAGGACCACCTGCTTTTATAGTAAAGAGGAAAACTAATAAAACATGATCATTAGAAAATTCCTAGATGAACCAGTAACTATGGATAAATACTAGAGAATATGATCACTTATATAAATTAATAGCCTGTATAATTTAACTGAATCAAAGCCTCAAACACCTACATTGGGGGGTTATTACTGGAACTTCATATATGTCCAGGAACTGGTGTGGTTCTTGCACCAGTCCATTATGCAATAATCTAATCCTATGACCAATTATAGAATCATTATATTTATCACCAATAAGAACATAGATTATAACATGGGAAATTAATAATTATAATAAACATATGTCAATCCAAAGAAACAGTGCTCTGCATGAATAATACTACAGACAATGGAATTTAAGGAATACGGAAAGGGTCTTAGCTTGAAGACGATTTCCAAGAAGTCGGTCACAACTTATCCTCGGAATCTCCTGGACTCATCATGGAACACTGGGAGATGATTAACACGGGAAATGACAGCTCGGAGAATTCTTCACACACGCTGTAAATCAAATTATATTCAATAGCAACAGATTAAGCTGCTAGACATCTATGTTCAAGAAAATTAAATTAAATAATGAAGGTAAATAATAACCTTTGGTTTTTTATAGTCGCCCTGCGTAACGACAAGCTACCCAGCTATAACCCCCTCCTAGATGATGCATCAAATGGGAATAAAGGTACGTAGCTAATAGGGCACTGTGTACGTTAAGGCTTGCTGAAGTTCGCGTCCTAGGTTCAGGCGTCGTTATAACGAACACGTGGTGTCTAGCCTAGCCTAGATGTTGACGCGCTTCACTGGCCGGTCACGTTGGGCTACACGGAATCAAATTTAACAGGTTCCTGGCTGAATGTCAAATTAAATCTCTTGACAATTCAACACATTGTGTAAAGTGACACTGACAACAGCTAAGTTATTGTCTGCAAAGGCTCTTCACACCTCACAGTGGCGACTTTCATCTGGAGCTCTTTGTGGCGTCTACCCTGGTGGCTTGGGTAATGGCGTCTCTCTCTGAGCGCGTCGCCTCGTGTACTCGCGTCTCCCCTGCCCCGCTCCGCGTCCAGCGTTTGATACACAAATTATTTACTACGAATATTATCATTTCTCGCAGTTGTGATTGAAATGCTCGGATAAGGACGGGTTTATTATTCAGAGGAGTTAAATATTATTATTTGCCCGTTTTACGATGGTAAACGAGCAATGGAGATGAATTAAAGTCTCTCTAGGGCATTCACGCGTGACGTTAAATTTATTACCAGATAACAGTTATAACTATAAACGCTCTATTTGGCATTAGTTGGGTATCAGTTTATCTATAAATAATTATCACACAGAACACCGTTGTTTTATAGAGAATCAAATTCAATTCTCAGACACACTGGATATAGTTGTGTTTATTATAATGGAATCTGACGCAATACTGGCGTCTGGTGACGTAAGAATTCTAGCCTTATTGTACGGATGTAATTATTAGTACATGTGAACTCTACGTTTGGTTAATTTTAATCACTACAATGATTAGTAGATTTAGTAATAATTAATGATAATACAACAGTGTTGTATTTAGTTTTGGAAATTTCCAACAACTATGGAATAAAGAGCTTTTTTCCCCTTCCTTACAACTCCATTTCTTCCCCTTTTTTTTATTAATATTAATGTTATCTTTCATATTTCTTCTAGGTTTAATATGGAATTATCCCTGGGGAAATGTCAAAAGAGAAGACATTTAAAAAAATATATATACAAAATATCAAATTAAAAAACTCAAAGAGGTTGCCAACTTTTTTTGACTTGCAAGATTTCTCCTACAAGGTCAAGATTACAGCAGAATATCAAAGTGAGAAACATCATAGAAATTATGACAGAAGCAGAAAAGGCATCGTTAACTATTATATTTAATTGTTCACCAAATATCAGATCAATTGATACTGATATAAATCTGTTTGAAAATGAACATGATTTTAGACAAGACGAGTCTTTTGAAACTAAGAATAATTCTACAGTCCTGGTTAAAATACCATTTTTGAAAAAATATCAAACGAACCTGGTGTCCAACCGACTCTGGGGACCTGATAATGAGGACGTTGTCATTGATATATCAATTAAACACGGTTCCCTTAAAACTATCAAGAAAAATGTCATTCGTCATCAAATTGTATCTTGCCCCATTTGTTTAGATATGAATGGGTCAGGTGACATGGTTTTTATGTTTGATGATTATATGGTTGGATGTGGTCACAGTATTTGTCCTCAATGTATGTTTACATTATCCGCCAAAATTTTGTTGGGTAAAAAATCTACAGGGAAATTTGATTATAATAATTATGGGTGCCTTAGATATATGAATAATTCTTATGGGATGTACTCTTTTTTATCAAATAATATCTACAAAGATGAAATATTGTGTCCACTTTGTAAGCAAATAGTAAAAAGTGTGTTTGTGTTGAATATGCATCATCTAAAATGTAGCATTAGGGAATTTTCTCGTAAGTATGCCCAAATCTTATTTTGGGGTAATCAAACTGACAGGCTGTTTTTAGAAGCCGCAACAAGTTTTATATATGGTGTGGAGCAATTGGCAGTCACTGATTTGTATATAGAAAGATATATTATGGAAAACAGTTGGAATTTTGACGAATATGTGACACCAGTTTCCCTATACCTTAACTTTAATGAAACACTTTCAGAGATGAAACTTGTTTTTAAGAGTTTACAGCCATATTTATTAAAACTAGCCTCAAAAAATTCTAATGATCCATCAAATAGAAAATACTTATTATTCTTTAACCAACTTTGTCATAGAAAGGGGGGTGAACCAATCCTGAGACCAACATTCATTAAATAAAATAATTAAAAAAAATGTTTTTTTGTAAATAAATGTATATGTATGTGTTATTTGTACCTCTGTTTGGGTTTCAATCTGAGTGCATCAATTTCTCAAGGAAAATATGTAGATGTAAAAACTCTAGTCCGAAAAGTTAAAATGTCATCCTTACCACATTTCCATATCATATTTTTATTCATTTTATATATATTTATTTATTTTTTTTTTTTTTTGGATAATGATGATGATGATGATGCTGATGAGGAGGAGGAGGGTGTAATTATTTATTTCTTATGTTTTCTCATTTGAAACTGTGTTTGGTTGAAGCTGTAGCTGGTTAGATACATTATCCAAATCTGTATCTATAGTATTTTTTTTTAGTCCATCTGTGAGCGTGTTTTGACTCAAGGTTGTGCAGTGTGCTCGCGGAGTAAATCAGAATCCTAAAACAAAGAAAAAAAAAGTGTCCTTTTTAGTAAGTAAGTGTATGAAACATATGACCATAATGAAGGTGGGATTGTTGGTTACCACCAGCTCCATCCAATATAATGACACTGAGATTTATAATGCCTTTGTGGAGTGCTGGTACGCCACCACCAGAGATGACCTGGTTATATTTGGCCAGGGTTCTCTTTCTCTCTTTTCGTTGGTTTGGGAAAATTTGATATAATTACAGTTGTAATCAATAATAATTTGAAATTTATAATTTGAAATTGATGTTTTGAAAATATAATGATGTTCAGCTAAAAAAAAAAATAAAATAAATAAATAAATAGCATACACCTTAACCTTTTAAGGTGGCTTATTACGGGTAAAGTAAAAGTTGTTCAATTTGTTTATAAATTTATTTATGACATGGTTATAGAAAAAGCTGCAACTGGTCCAAGTTTCAGCATCACACCCTAAACAGAAAAGGAGAAAAAAAATACACAACTTATTATGCAACGAATTTTCAACATTTTCAAATAATTTCAGGGAACAAATGTGTCAACAAAAATATTTCTATAACAATCAGATATTAAATATAGCACATAATAAAGGATTCTATTGAGCAGTTTTATAAAAAAAAGTGTTTAGTGCAATAATATAATTATTCAAAGTTACCCTTCCAAAAAAATGCAATATTTGATGTTTATAAATTTTTATAAAATCAACAAATGGACTTTGGACTAAAATGTCTCAATAGGTTTGTAGAAGCACAAACTCTACATATAAGGTGTAATTTGCATGTAAATTGATTAATAAATGAAAGCTGAGAAACACCTTGAAGTTGTAAATTACTTACCTGAGTAAAATAAGATCAAAGTTCGGCCACCTGTAGTCGAGTGTGTCATCGACCGATTTCGTTCATAATTGGCACCCTTGCAGATAGGCATCCATTGAGCAAGGTGTGCAAGTTCCATGCACATCCCCTGATAACAAACGAAAAAAAAATTGAAAAAAAAAAAAAATATATATATATATATACATATATATATATCCTGCACATACATATTACCAGACTTCGACTTGTATGACTTACACCAGATGTAGACGGCACTGCCACACCAGCCACAGCAGTAGATGTAGATGGCACTGCCACACCAGATGTAGATGGCACTGCCACACCAGATGTAGATGGCACTGCCACACCAGATGTAGACGGCACTACCACAGCAGTAGATGTAGATGGCAGTGCCACTCCAGATGTAGATGGCACTGTCGTGGCCGATCCATACACATCGAGGGGTTGAGGATGTGTGAGGAGGGTCGAAGCGGGGTGTGGCTGCTGCGTCATGCCTCTCACAGCTGAGGCGGGGAGGGCTTCACTTGATAATAACCTCCCTTGTGCTACAGCGTCTCTCCTTTCCAGCCAACGACGGCGACCGCGTGTCAAATTGGCTACTCTTGCATTCAGACCCTTCCGTTTATAGGTCATTGTGCGCTAGACGCTACAAAAGCGAGATTCCAGGAGCAAAAATGGAGCGCGCATCAACACCCTCCACTCTCAACAGGACACAACATGTGACTGGTAGTCTCACCCACCCGCACTAGGAGACGGTTGCCATTGAGTGTATATTTGTTGTCATATATACAGAGTTATTTCCGACGTTATTACGAAAAAATTGACTTTTAGAACATATGACGCAATACTCTTGGCGTGCCACAGCCGCGGGGCACCGGATTCTGCACAATTACGCATGGAAATTTACCATAAATACTTTAATTTATATCATAACATTCTCGGGTTTGCGCCAAAGTGTTGCCAGAACGTTGTAGTATTTTTATAAATTTTTCAAAAAGATTCGATTTTTCCGAATTTTTGCGATGATAAGTCCCCTTAAGTTAATGTGTGTTTTTTTTTTCAGAAGATGGGTGAGAGGGAAAAAGGTAAGAAGATCTTTATGCAGAGGTGTGCACAGTGTCACACTGTTGAATTAAACTGCAAGAACAAAAATGGACCCAATCTCAATGGCCTCTTCAGCCGCCAAACTGGTCAGGCTTCTGGCTATATTTACACTTATGCCAACAAGGCCAAGAGTATCACGTGGGACAAAGATAATCTGGATATCTACTTGACCAACCCCAAGAAATTTATTCCAGGCACAAAGATGGTGTTCGTTGGTCTTAAGAAGAAGAATGAGCGTGCAGACTTGATTGCTTACCTGGAAACATCCACCAAGTAGAGCAAGCATTAATATTTTTGTGGTCTCACCACTTTAAATCAATAAATCATCCTGCTATCAAAATTTACTAAAAAAAAAAAAAAAATAGTAGGGCAGTAAAAATTACAAAACGTTGCTCAAAGTCTCATCATTATTTCATGATAATTAAATTTAATGTGGGAATCATCAATATTATCATTTATTAACTTATATAACTTATAAGCTATAAATAATTGTCTTATTAGATTATGTCTCAGGGGTAAATAATATAATCCAGGAATTTTTTTGTGTTAAATTTTTCATTATTTATATGTTCGATATCTATATTAATGAAAAGTTCCTCTTTTTTGTTCATATTTTTTTAAATCCTTTAAATATTCAATTCTAATACTTTCTTGAGATGATCTGCCCGAGCAACAAATAGGGAATTAATTATTGGCTAAGATTTATTGTCATATGAATTTTTTATTATATATTTGTGATAGAATTTAATCAAATAAATCCCAATAACATATGGTCTTTGTTTCAAGGTTATCTGACCATGGCATAGACTAACAAAGACTACTTTTTTTCTGTGGCATAACGTGTCGATGTTAATGTACTATTGGATCAAAGACTCTAAATCCTACCCCCCTTACCCCCCAACACATGATGAATCTTATACTATACTATAATGTAATAATGCCCAACCAATTAATTCACATATCATTCTTTACATTAGAAAGGGAACTTAAGTGACTGACTGAACTCTGGCCGATGGTAGATTTAACCAGTTCAGTTATCATTTTCTGCACTTCAGAGTTACGTACTTCTTCCGTTAGTCGCAAGGCAACATTTTGTAAATGATCCACACTATCTTGAAGCCTCGACAATTTAGTTAGCACCTTAATTGGGTGGTTAATTCAAATTGGGGATATTTAGCCAAATCTATTGAAGGTTTTGGTAATCTACCTTTGGTTTCCAGGTAATCAAGGCCTTTAAAAATCCAAGTAATGACTTCGTCTTTCGTTTTGTATAGATCCTCGTAATCCATCTTCATATCTGGATAATTAAATTCGTCTAATTCATATGGCCACTCATCACCATTATTACATGATGCCACAATTTTTTGGTAGTTTTGAGATCATCATTTGAATAAAAGGTTACTAAAATATTTTTAAGTTTTGCAGTATCATACTTTTTTCTAATGAATAAAATATAGTTGATCATTTCATTTACTGACGACGTCATTATGTATTCGTTTTTGGTAAATGAATGGAATAGTTAAGTGAAATTCTAAATTTTTATTACTTATATACTTCTTGCCAAAATTTTATTTCTAATTAGCACCGCCTTATAAGACAATATGCCGATTCCCAGTGAAAATGTAGTGTTTTTAGTAAAAGAAACTGCACAAAGAGAAGTCCAGCTGACCCATCCCCCTAGGTAAATTTATGTGTTCTCCTTTTTAGTTGAATGGATGGATAGTTATTGAAATTCAAAATTTTTATTACTTTTATACTTCTTGCCAATTTATTTTTCCTAATTTGTGACAATAGTTGCTGAAAACTTTGTTTTCGTTGAATCTGTACTTAAATTTTTTTATCCCTCATTGCACATAAAGGGATTTTTTTTTTTGCTTTAATGTACTCACAAATAGTTGATCAGCTAACATTTTTACCTCAAATTCTAAAGTTATATATATATATATAGAAATATAAATTTAGTAGCCACATTCCTACTAACATTTGGAATATTCAGATGCACAAAGCTTTTAAAACCATGGTATCCATATTTCCCTTTAAATCTTTTACATCTTCGATTACATCAAGATCCCAAATAGAAAAATATGTAGACAAATATTGTTCAATTGGTTTAAATATTATTTTAGAACCATCTATTAGTAAATTAATACCATTTAACCCCAAATTGTAAATGTTTATGCTATTAAAATATGGATGGGTTCTACTCAAGAAAGATATCCTGCAGCATCCCAATTGCAATTTATACTAAGAGTCGTTGTTGAGGAGGAAGAAAATTATTGTTCCTATATGTTTGTGGAATTATTCTCTAACATTGACCAAAGAGGCATCATGTTCTATGAACATAATTTCGAGTACCCCCATGATCCAGTGCCTATCGCGGGATATAGGTCCTACGCCAAAGATCCTTCCATATTTCTGATGATGATACAAGCTTCCAATCAGGAACGAGAAGCTCTGAGAGAGATAATGATAGCAGACGGAATATCGATTCCATCGCCATCTAGCAAAGTTGATCAGGGTGCGGTGAAAAGGCTTATGTCCATAAAACAATATTTGAATCGGCATTATTATTTTAGGTACATGATGTTTAAAAATATACGTTGGGAATTAACCCGAGATGTGAGAGATTACGAAGCATGGTTTAAAAATAAAAAATGGCTTAACTACGTTAATCGCAGGATGAAACGACATAAACCCTATTGTTTACATAAAAGATATTTTTTGGACGACCCTCATCAAAATATAATTTATAGGGACCCCAACCATGAACTTGAATCTGATTCTCGTTTTGGGGTACGGGAATATTGTGATAAATTGTTTAAAAACAATCAATTTCGGATTTTCAGTGATGGTGATAAAAAATGTGATGTTATATGTTGTATTAACCTAGGAAACATTGACCGAATTTATCATTTAAATTTGGCGAAGAGCGAATTAATTGCTCGAATAGTGGTGAAAGAATATGGATCATTTTATGTAAAAAAGAAATACTTTGAATTTTTCATAACTCGAAATCCCCATCTCTTTATGGACATCATTCAAAGGGGAGAAAAGGACGAAATCTGTCGTTTTATTATAGAAGACGAAGGTTTATCATCATCACCACCACCACCATGTAAAAGCACCTACAACCCAAATACTTTGCAGGCAATGTGCGTCAATCAATTTGTGAATTCCTTTTTGGATATTACTAGAATGGGATATTGGACCATGGCCTGCTTACGTAGAGCAATATACACCAACCCTAATATTCATCATTTTTTTAAACGCCAATTAATCAAGGAAGTTCAACGGAATCTAATAATTAGATCGTGGGAAAGAGCAGTAGTAGAAAGCATTCTGTAGTTTTTTAAGCTATTTTACTGAATTGATTATGTTATAAAATATTTGTTTATTATTCTTATAATAAATAAATCTTGAAGTTGGGAGCAAATAATAAAAAACATTGATGAATCTTAATAATGTAATAATGCCCAACCAATTAATTCACATATCTTTCTTTACATTAGAAAGGGAACTTAAGTGACTGACTGGACTCTGGCCGATGGTAGATTTAACCAGTTCAGTTATCATTTTCTGTATTTCAGAGTTACGTACTTCTTCCGTTAGTCGCAAGGCAACATTTTGTAAATGATCCACACTATCTTGAAGCCTCGACAATTTAGTTAGCACCTCAATAACAGTTATATGGGTGGCTAATTCATATTGGGGATATTTACTCAAATCTATTGAAGGTTTCGGTAATCTACCTTCGGTTTCCAGGTAATCAAGGCCTTTAAAAATAGAAGTAACGTGTCCGCCTTTCGTTTTGTATAGATCATTGTAATCCATCTTATGTGGATAATTAAATTCTTCTACTCACAATGGCCACCACTTACCATTATTACATGATACCAACATTTTTTTGGTAGCTAGGAGTTCATCATTTGAATAAAAGGTTACTAAAATATGTTTAAGTTTTGCAGCATCATACTCTTTTCTAAAGAATAAAATATAGTTGATCATTTCGTTTACTGACGATGTCATTATACATATTATTACTGTGCTCGTTTTGGGTAAATGAATGTAATAGTTAAGTGAAATTCTAAATTTTTATTACTTATATACACTTCTTGCAAAAATTTAATTTCTAATTAGTGACAATAGTTGCTGAAAACTTGTACTTTTAATAATGATTAGTTCCCCTTTTTGTACCATTTGACTTAATTTTAGTTATCTCAAATAATATGAGAGGAGGGGGTAATAATGATGGTGGGGCATTGAAGTCAAGGCAGCAGCAACTTCAAATTTTTTCATCCTCGTCTGGAAACAAAAATGATGATAGTATAGGAGATTGAGGGGTAGAAACTATATGGGATTCACTTAGTTCACGCATATGTGGCAGTGGAGTCGGTGACAGCGACTCCTGCAAAATATAACAAAAAATTTCATTTAATTTTTTACCCACCCTTGAAAGGTTTTTAAAGTATAAAAAGTTTAATGTTATAAAGAAAGTCATTAAATAGTATTAGATATTTATTATCTATCCATTATTCATTATTAAAGATTTAAAATAAAACCACCACTGCTAAATAGTAGATATATTATAATTACCTTAGGATCGTGAATAAATTTGGCCACAAATTCTCGGCCATTATCGCTCTGTAAAATTGATTCGTGGGGCTCCAATGAGAGCGAATATTTCGAACAAGTGACGCACCTATTCGATCGTGCATTTACTACGAAAGAGGACGTAACACCGAGAAATTTGTCAAATTATACTACAATGGGTCATATTACTCCTCTTTTTTCGCAGGTGAAGTTTTTTCAAATTGTATATATTTGTGTGACACAGTGAAATAAAAAGTTTTACAATGGTTTTACTTACTTCGAAATAAGTTCTCTTAGCCCCCCTCCCACTTCATTCTTCGTTCCGCTTCGTCAATTGTTACTAGGACGTCCTCTCCAAATAGACAAAAGATCGTATTCGTGTTGGTTTGTGGTCAATTTAAATTTGGCGGTTTTAATAAATAGTTTCTAGTGTGTATTATATTTTCCGGCTCCCAGGTCCCCACCTTTTTCTAGCATTTTACCAATTTTAAATTCAAATTAACTTTTTTACCTAACTTCTTAAGTATAATTCAATCATAATATGGGGAACCATTAAAGAACAATAAATGAAAGTTTGTTGTATATCACAGTCTCCCAGCCTATGTAGAAAAAAAATAACTTAACCAATAGTGAAAAAAAAATTAAGTACAGATTCAACCAGAACCAAGGTTTCAGCAACTATTGTCACAAATTAGGAAAAACAAATTAGCAATAAAAATTTTGAATTTCGCTAACATACCAAAAACGAGAACACTTAAATTTACGTAGGGGGATGGGTCAGCTGGACTTCTCTTTGTGCAGTTTCTTTTATGCTGCTGCCAATTTATGTAAAAATTGTTAATTAATTAGTCAGATTTGTAAAAAAAAAAAAAAAAAAAATCTTTATCTACCATCCTTTTTTGTTTTGTATTGAGGTGGAGGGGTCAATTTTATTTTATCGGTTTGTCTATTTGAGTTTTTTTTTTTTTTTAATAAATCAAGTCTGGGCTAAATTTTGGTTGGGGTAAGATAATACAATAAATTGATTTGTGGAAATAATATAATAAGATATATTCAGTATCTCATTCTTTTCCCTTTTTTTTACCATAATTATTTAATTTAGAGGAAATATCACCACCATCACCGTCATCATTGAACAGTTTTGGTTAATGAAATATACATTATTAATCGGTTTGAAATCTACTATCATTATCTCTCTTAGAGCTTCGCGTTCCTGTTTGGAAGCTTGTATAGAAGAGAAACTAATCATTATTAAAAGTACAAAGTTTTCAGCAACTATTGTCGCTAATTAGAAATTAAATTTTGGCAAGAAATATATTCCATTCATCCATTCATTTACCAAAAACGAGTACAGTAATAAGTATAATGACGTCGTCAGTAAATGAAATGATCTATACAAAACGAAAGACGAATACGTTATAGATATTTTTAAAGGCCTTGGTTTCGGCCAGAGTCCAGTCAGTTACTTAAGTTTCCTTTGTAATGTAAAGAAATATGTGAATTAATTGGTTTGGCATTATTACATTATAGTATATTATAAGATTCATCAATGGTTTTTATTTATACTTTTAGCATTTGCTCCTAACTTCAAGATTTATTTATTATAAGAATAATAAACAAATATTTTATAACATAATCAATTCAGTAAAATAACTAAAAATACTACACAGTGCTCTGTGTCTCTTACACAATCCCAATAAATATGTCACCACTGTTTTGGACACGTGAACGAGTTTCATTAAATGGCAGTGGTCGTCACCATCACTAAACCATACAAAATGTATGAATAGTGATCGCTATCCAATTGGCCAATGTTTCTCATCTCGGGGTCTGTAGTGTGTTTGAAATAAAAGTTCAGTAGTTGTTTCATCTGCGACTGCTCTTTCCCATGATCTAATCATTAGATTCCGTTGAACTTCATTGATTAATTGGCGTTTTAAAAAATGAGGAATATTAGGGTTGGTGTTGATTGTTCTACGTAAGCAGGCCACGGTCCAATATCCCATTCTATTAATATCCAAAAAGGAATTCACAAATTGATTGACGCACATTGCCTGCAAACTATTTGGGTTGTAGGTGTTTTTACATGGTGGTGGTGATGATGATGAAAAACCTTCGTCTTCTATAATAAAACGACAGATTTCTTCCTTTTCTCCTGTTTGAATGAGATCCATAAAGAGATGGGGATTTCGGGTTATGAAAAGTACGCTGTTTACCCTTTCTACATAAAAGGATCCATAGTCTTTCTCCACTATTCGAGCAATTAATTCCCTCTTCGCAGAATTTAAATGATAAATTCTGTCAAGCTTTCCTATGTTAATACAACATATATCATCGCACTTTTTATCACCATCACTGAAAACCCGAGATGTATCATTTTCAGACCATTTATTACAATATTCGGGTACCCCATAAGGATAACAACGTTTATAGTTGGGGTCCCTATAAATTATATCTTGACGAGGCTTGTGATGATAATATGCAAACCCATCATGTAAACAATAGGGTTTATGTCGAATCATCCTGCGATTAACGTATTTAAGCCATTTTTTATTTTTTAAACCATGCTTCGTAAGCTCTCACATCTCAGGTTAATTTCCAACGTATATTTTTAAACATCATGTGCCTGAAATAATAATGCCGATTCAAATATTGTTTTATGGACATAAGCTTTTTCAGCACTGCCTGATCAACTTTGCTACATGACGATGGAATCGATATTCCGTCTGCTATCATCTCTCTCAGAGCTTCTCGTTCCTGCTTGGAGGCTTGTATCATCATTAGAAATATGGAAGGATCTTTGGCGTAGGATCTATATCCCTTGATAGGCACTATTAAGTAATCCGGATCATGGGGGTACTTGAAATTAAGTTCACAGAACATGATGCTTCTTTGGTCAATGTTAGAGAAGAATTCTACAAACATATAAGAACAATAATTTTCATCCTCCTTAACTACGACTCGCAGTATAAATTGCAATTGGGATGCTGCAGGATATACTTCTTGAGTAGATCCCATCCATATTTTAATAGCATAAACATTTACAATTTGGGGGTTAAATTGTATTAATTTACTTATAGATGGTTCTAAAGTAATATTTAAACCAATCGAAAAATATTTGTCTACATATTTTTTTATTTGGGAACTTGATGTAATCGAAGATGTAAAAGATTTAAAGGGAAACATTGATACCATGGTTTTAAAAGCTTTGTGCAAATGAATATTCCGAATGTTAGTAGGAGTAAATCCCTTTATGTACAATGAGTGTGAAAAAAAATTTAAGTACAGATTCAACCAGAACAAAGTTTTCAGTAAATATTATCACAAATTAGGAAAAACAAATTGGCAAGAAGTATAAAAGTAATAAAAATTTAGAATTTCACTAACTATCCATCCATTCATTTACCAAAAACGAGAACACTTAAATTTACGTAGGGGGATGGGTCAGCTGGACTTCTCTTTGTGCAGTTTCTTTTATGCTGCTGCCAATTTATGTAAAAATTGTTAATTAATTAGTCAGATTTGTAAAAAAAAAAGAAAAATCTTTATCTACCATCCTTTTTTGTTTTGTATTGAGGTGGAGGGGTCAATTTTATTTTATCGGTTTGTCTATTTGTTTTTTTTTTTTTTTAATAAATCAAGTCTGGGCTAAATTTTGGTTGGGGTAAGATAATACAATAAATTGATTTGTGGAAATAATATAATAAAATATATTCAGTATCTCATTCTTTTCCCTTTTCTTTACCCTAATTATTTAATTTAGAGGAAATATCACCACCACCACCATCACCATCATCATTGAACAGTTTTGGTTAATGAAATATACATTATTAATCGATTCGAAATCGTTAATTAGAAATAAAATTTTTGCAAGAAGTGTATATAAGTAATAAAAATTTAAAATTTCACTTAACTATTCCATTCATTTACCAAAAACGAATACATAATGACGTCGTCAGTAAATGAAATGATCAACTATATTTTATTCTTTAGAAAAGAGTATGATGCTGCAAAACTTAAACATATTTTAGTAACCTTTTATTCAAATGATGAACTCCTTGCTACCCAAAAAATAGTGGCATCATGTAATAATGATGACAGTTGGCCATATGATCTTTGGATGGATTACAAGGATCAATACAAAAAAAAAGACGAATACGTTACTTCTATTTTTAAAGGCCTTGATTACCTGGAAACCAAAGGTAGATTACCGAAACCTTCAATAGATTTGGCTAAATATCCCCAATATGAATTAACGACCCAATTGAGGTGCTAACTAAATTGTCGAGGCTTCAAGATAGTGTGGATCATTTACAAAATGTTGCCTTGCGACTAACGGAAGAAGTACGTAACTCTGAAGTGCAGAAAATGATAACTGAACTGGTTAAATCTACCATCGGCCAGAGTTCAGTCAGTCACTTAAGTTCCCTTTCTAATGTAAAGAATGATATGTGAATTAATTGGTTGGGCATTATAACATTATAGTATAGTATAAGATTCATCATGTGTTGGGGGGTGAGGGGGGTAGGATTTAGAGTCTTTGATCCAATAGTACATTAACATCGACACGTTATGCCACGGAAAAAAAGTAGTCTTTGTTTGTCTATGCCATGGGCAGATAACCTTGAAACAAAGACCATATGTTATTGCGATTTATTTGATTAAATTCTATCACAAATTTATAATAAAAAATTCATATGACAATAAATCTTAGCCAATAATTAATTCCCTATTTGTTGCTCGGGCAGATCATCTCAAGAAAGTAATAGAATTGAATATTTAAAGGATTTAAAAAAATATGAACAAAAAAGAGGAACTTTTCATTAATATAGATATCGAACATATAAATAATGAAAAATTTAACAAAAAAAATTCCTGGATTATATTATTTACCCCTGAGACATAATCTAATAAGACAATTATTTATAGCTTATAAGTTATATAAGTTAATAAATGATAATATTGATGATTCCCACATTAAATTTAATTATCCGCCCAATCTTAGCAGAAGACAGTTAATTTATTGGAAAATTTACGATATGTCAGGATTAACAGCTGATAATAAATTTATCTGGTATGAAATTTTTTTTACACAATTTCACAATCAGGATATTGTAATTGACGAAGATTTTGGGATATATTCCCCATTTAAAATTGAAGAGGCCAAAATGATAATATATATTAACACTGTGGTAGATTTATGGCTTTTTCTTTTAGATGGGGTAAGAAATGTTAAACAAAGTTTAAGTGAGTATATTATTAGAAATTGTTTAACTTATGAACAAACATTTGAAGTAAACAAAAAATCAATTACAAATATTGATATGTACATTAAAATCGATGAAGTCATGAGATGTGATGAGAATATAATGGAGCATCTTATTACTAATTATGAAAAAAATAATAATTGGTCAAAACTAAGAAATATATCACTATCTACAGTGTGGGACATGCATTGTGATTTATTAGAACAATTTACTAGTATTATTAATAAAATTAAAAATCCAATAGAAACAATACCAAGAGATGCCAAATTTTATTCTTATCTTTCCCCTGATTATGCAATAACTAAAATGGTGGCTTACCTCTCACAAAAAAGGGAAAATATTACTATTTGGAAAAATCAGTACCAAAATTATTCTATTAATAATAATGGTATTATTAAAAATAGGATAAATCGGGGGGTGTTGGAAGATCAAGTTGTAGAAAGGGAGGTAGAAGAAGAAGAAGACAAAGATTACATTTGTACAACATAGCAATGATGAAATAATGATGAAAGATATTTTTAATGGTTATGTCAGTTTGTTCAATCTTCTCCAGATTTTTATTCCGTTACAACTTTCCAATCATAACATCTTGATGACAAAACTAAACCTTTAATAATGAATAATTCAAATAGATAATCACTTTTGAGCCTAGAATTAGAAAAACAAACTAAAAGTTGTAAAGAAGGATGAGCTTTAGTCAAAAACTAATCTGGTATTAGGGAGACAGGGGTAACCTGGCAAGGATAACCTTTGCAAGGACGTTATATAAAGAGACTCCGACAACTTGGCGGTCCACATCTAGAACTAACTAAGTACAGTAGTCACAACAAAAAAGTGCAGTATAGGATTTGCCCATTAGAGCCATAAGTCAATTATGAACCAACAACCCCATCTTCATCCTGTAGCCGATTGCTTGCTGGAATATTCCAGAACTATATCTGGTTGTAGCAACATAGATCTTATTCGCCTACTAAATATTTGGAACAGCCTCAGGGTCGATAACAACCTTCCCCTAATAAATATAACACCGGACACTCTGAACATAATTGACCCAGACCGGTTTCCTATCAACAACCCAACTTTACATGCTCCTGAGACATCCAATATCCCCCCTCCCACCATCTTGTTCACCAATCCAAAGTCCCCCAATTACTCCAGCTGAACTCTGTAACAGTCACCTCATCAACTAATGATCTTAACCCACCATCTAAGAGAACATAGAAAATCGATTAGATCAGCAGAAATAACAAATTATTTTCATCTGTCTTAATTAAGATCCAACAGTGACGATGATTCATCTGAAGATTCATCTGAAAAATCGTCCAAAAGTGGAGTGGACTCATAGGATGAAAAATCTCCAGATCAAGTAAGTAATTATCAAAAGGTATCAAAGCCGAGGAAGAAAAAAATATTGTTTAAAATAGGTGGTAATGAATGATGCATAAGAGAGTATACATATCCATATTTACCAAAAGTGTGAAATGTGAACACGTCCAAGATTATGAACGTATTGAGCCACATTATATATTTTATTCATCCATTACAAAAGCACTGTAAATTATCTGAACATAGCAGAAATCATAGTGTTGATTTTAAACATTACTGGACAATGTTGATGATGTAGTAGTTGGGGTGTTGATAACCGGTGGTGATGATGGTGATGGTGGCTAAAGTCGAGGGGTGCTTGGGATATATATAGCTGAGCGGAAAGGGTTTAAATATTTGGGAGAGAGAGAGAGAGAGAGGTGACATCATATTTTAAAGGATGTGTTAACGTCAGATGATAACAAAACTTGTCCAAAGTATATAAACAAATGACCATTACAGCTTAACCAACACTAACAACAAGTCTTTGACTGACTATAAAGCTTATCCATCTTTACAACTGAAGAGTTTAGTTTGTTTTGTTGCTCACTTGAAACATAAAGTATGTTTTTAATTTTTTTTTTATTTAATTTTGTCATTGTTTATTGTTTGAGTCTTTATTTGGTTCATTTTGAAACATAAGGTATATTTTAAAAACTTTTTGTTTAATTTTTTGTATCACTATTTAATTCATTGGAAAGGATTGTTTTAATAATTCTAGGATTTTGTTCTGTATCAGACATTTTGTTAATTAATTTTAAAAATATTTAGATAGTATGCTAAAGGGATAACGATGTAACTGATTTTGTTTTTCGTAGATGAAAGAAGTCTCTCAACATCGCTGTCGTCGTTCACGTCGATTGAAGAATGATAAATATCTTCTACCCCAGAAAATAAAAAGAGAGGATGCCCAGAGGTATGGACAACTTGGTAACAAAAATCGTGGCCCACATATAAACCCCTATAGATGGATGGTTGGTTTTAATACTGAAGAAAAGAAAGGAAGGATCTTAAGGAGCAAACCATGTTCTTATATATGCACCTTATTTATCACATTCGATCCATTTAATCCACATGAAGATGGACTATTAGACTGGGATATTAACATTGAGATAGAACGTAATTTAAATACATCCTGCCTTGAAATTCAATTTGAAGGCAAGGATTCAGAATGTGATTTTGTGGATCTGAGAGGACATTATGGACTAACCGAGCTCCAGGAGATATTTAAAAGAATAATATATATTCTCCCAGAAGTCGAGCTATCCAAAATATTCAAAATAATCCCATCCTTTAAAGATGAAAAGGTTTTAAAGCATACTGAAAAGATTAATAGTCTTTTTACAATTGAAAAGTATAGGTGTAGATTTGCAAATTTTTATAGTGTATTATTCACACCTTCTATTGTTACTAAATTGGAGTATTTGCTTGGTAAATAACAGTGTATGTAATTTGGTACTAAGTTGGATTTGTGCTGATTGATTGATGAGGTATGGGGGCAAGAGTTGTTTGTCACCTAATTCATATATCTTATAGGATCTAAGTTGGATTTGTGATGATTGAATAATGGTTGTTTATGACCTAATTCATATACATTTTATATAGAATCATATTAAAAATAAATTCTAACCAAGAACATTCTCGTGTCTTCTTATTTTCTTTTAATTTAATTTTTTACTATGGACCAAAATCCAAAACATCTTATTTCTTATTAAGCAGCTACTTGGTCGATACACAAAGTTTATCACTGTAAATGAGTCACAGTTTTCGATCGAAATTGTGGTGTCATTGTATAACAATTACCTTACATACACACCTTAACCTAACCTAAACTAATACAACTTAAGTCAATAATTTATAATGGAACAAATATGTGTGAGCGGTGAGTGAGGTTTGGTTTGGTTGACGTTTCATCAATATGAATTTTATTTTAAAGTGCTAACTAAAATTGTTATTAATACTACACCCAAAATGAAATATGGATATATATAGGTATAAATAATAGTATGTGAGTTAATATTTATATATGGTAACGGATAAGAAAACAGGAAAATATTTATTATTTGTTTGTCGAACTTAAGCTTTGCTTATTAGACAAATCAGGTCTCGCATAGTAGGCAGAGTACTGCGTTCTAGCTAGTATGCAAGGCCCGATTTGCCACATCGTCAGTGGGATTTTCGTTATTAAACAAACAATTTGTACCCCAATCATTGATTTAACATAAACTATATGATTTACATTTTACATTGAAATAGTTTTTTATATACCACCACTACAAAAGCTCTAAAGTCCTCCATATTATTGTAAAAAAAAGAGAGATAATGTTTACTGAAAAATGAGTAGTAGTATTAAGAAGATGAAAATTTAACATAATATATAATTAATGAATAATGAATAGTTCATTCCCTTTTTTTTAGGAGAGGGAGTATTCCAAAGTGTAATTTATTTTATGTTTGCCGTACAAATTAATTTAATGTTTAAATGGTGGTGAAAGAATATTCATTTTTCTGAAACATATTCTTCATAGACCTCTTTCATTCAAACGAAGGAAAGGGAAACTAAAGTCACTGTTTAATTTTACGCAACAAAACATTTATCTTCATCATCAGCATGTCAAAAAAATGACAACAGCAAGGTAATAGTAGTATACAAGACAAAGAACGCAATGAGTTGTGATTTAAATTTTTACATTGAACGACAATTACATTATTACAATGTGTACAACAATATTGACCTACCTTATGTTAAATGTGGTTAAGAACTTATTACTGTGTCTTTGAAGCTATACAAAAATAATAAAAACATCTCGAGCATAAACATTGATATAAAAATTAAATAATAATTTATATTTATAAGAAATAATGTCCGTCTACGATGACATAACCATGGCACAACTAGCCAGATTAAGAAGACCATGGAGAACTTTTGTATCTTCGATTAAATACGACGATGAACTAACAAGAATGATATATCTATATTATGCCGATAGACTTGATATTACTCTGGAATTACATTGCAATGTACCACCACCAATGGTACATCGTGTGCATAAAACATACAGTGTATCAATAACGCCAGTAACTCTTTATTCGATAAAATTTTGGATGGGAACGAATAAAAAAGGATATCCCGTGGAATCACAATTGCAATTTATAATGCGAGTTATGGTAACTGAAAGGAAAACTGGAAAATATTATTATTTGTTTGTAGAACTTATCGCTAACCGCGACGAATGGCGTACAATGTTCTGTAAATTCAATTTAAATAAATCTTCTTTGTATGACCAAAATGAAAGACTTGAATGCCAAACCCATGTAAATGGATATCGATCCTATGCTAAAGATCCGCTTGTATTTCTGACGATGATACAAGCGTCTAACGAAGAAAGAGAAGCTCTGAAAGAGATGATGAGAGCCAAGGGAATAAGAATCCCTTTATCATCATCATCATCATCTTATTCATATAATAAAGTTTGTCAAACTGCAAAAGAGAAGCTTTTGAGATTGAAACGATTTTTCAATCGACATTATTACTTTAGGTATATGATGTTCGACAATATACAGTGGGAATTAACCAGAGATGCTATTGCTTTCGAAGCATGGTTATATGGCCAAGAATGGTCTGAATACGCTCATGAAAAGAGAATTCAACACGAAAAATATTGCTTGTTCAACGACAGAGAGTTTCAACTAACAAAGTTGCACATGAAACCCAGTTTTAAGTTTTTTTTTAGAAGGTTCGTGCATATGTATGACTGTGGGAAAATTGGTTACACCATACTTTGGAATAAGGACACTACTACCACATATCGGGTATTTAGCGATTGTGAGGAAGAATACTCTGAAATTTTTTGTGGTACTGATCATTTGTTAAATCACATCGACAGAGTGTATCATGTGAATCAATTTGGTAACTGGTGGCATGATGATGGTGATGGAAGAAACATGGAACCATGTGTGAATTCATATGGTGAACTAATTGCACGCATGCATGTGAAAAATTATGGAAAAATTTATTTCGAAATGATCATAGTAACTTATAGCACCCCATTCGACATACTATCTGAATGTATTCTTTTTCTAACCCGAGATCTCAAACTCTTTGTGGATATTATTCAAACGGGGAACAAGGATGAAATTTATAGTTTTATCGTTCAAGTCGAGGGTTTATCATCATCTCCGCACAAATATGGCAATCGTTTACAAGCTATATGTACTCGGGCAGTTACAAGTTATTTTTTGGATGTTAGAACAACAGAATGGGGTTGGACAGCGGCCACTCTGTGCGAAGAAATGGTTTCCACCCTCCAGATCCCGGATTCCTTTAAATATCAATTTATCGATGATGAACTTAAATGGAGTCTAGTGGTTAGTTCCTGGAAGAGAGCAGTGGAAGATTTGACATTAGATGATAATATAGCTGAATGGAGCAAGGCTGCATTTATGGCTAAATCACAAAAGCTGGATAAATTGATAGATGAAACAATAGCCGTCACACTGGAGTACTTGAGCCAGCAGGGATGTCTTGATGAGTTGGATATATATACATTATTTTATGCTTCTTTAGTAAAAATACCTATTATAAACTTGGATTATGCTTCTTTGGCCGAGAAGTGGTAAAGAAAAAGATGATTTGAGTTGGAGTAAATTATCTTCTGTATAATTCAATCATAATATGGGGAACCATTAAAGAACAATAAATGAAAGTTTGTTGTATATCACATTCTCAGAGCTTATGTAGAAAAAAATCACTCAACCAACGTTACCAGGTTTTTGTAACATACACACATTGGGCAAGATTATGCCTAGATGAGGAGCATTGGCCAACTCAATTCATACATTTTGTATGGTTTAGTGACGGTGACGACCACTGCCATTTAATGAAACTCGTTCACGTGTCTAAAACAGTGGTGACATATTTATTGGGATTGTGTAAGAGACACAAAGCACTGTGTAATAATTTGTATGTGAAAATAAGAACAGATTCAATTAAAAAGTTTTTTACTGAATTGATTATGTTATAAAAATATTTGTTTATTATTCTTATAATAAATAAATCTAAAGTTTGGAGCAAATAATGAAAAAACATTGATGAATCTTAATAATGTAATAATGCCCAACCAATTAATTCACATATTTCTTTACATTAGAAAGGGAACTTAAGTGACTGACTGAACTCTAGCCGATGGTAGATTTAACCAGTTCAGTTATCATTTTCTGCACTTCAGAGTTACGTACTTCTTCCGTTAGTCGCAAGGCAACATTTTGTAAATGATCCACACTATCTTGAAGCCTCGACAATTTAGTTAGCACCTTAATAACAGTTATATGGGTGGTTAATTCATATTGGGGATATTTAGCCAAATCGATTGAAGGTTTCGGTAATCTACCTTTGGTTTCCAGGTAATCAAGACATTTAAAAATATCTGTAACGTATTCGTCTTTCGTTCTGTATTTATCATCACGATCCATACTATCTGGATAAATAAATTCTTCTAATCCATGTGGCCACCTGTCACCATTATTACATGATGCCAATATTTTTTTGGTAGCTAGGAGTTCATCATTTAAATAAAAGGTTACTAAAATATGTTTAAGTTTTGCAGCATCATACTCTTTTCTAAAGAATAAAATATAGTTGATAATTTCATTTACTGACGACGTCATTATGTATTCGTTTTTGGTAAATGAATGGAATAGTTAAGTGAATTTTTAAAGGCCTTGATTACCTGGAAACCAAAGGTAGATTACCGAAACCTTCAATAGATTTGGCTAAATATCCCCAATATGAATTAACCACCCATATAACTGTTATTAAGGTGCTAACTAAATTGTCGAGGCTTCAAGATAGTGTGGATCATTTACAAAATGTTGCCTTGCGACTAACGGAAGAAGTACGTAACTCTGAAGTGCAGAAAATGATAACTGAACTGGTTAAATTTACCATCGGCCACAGTCCAGTCAGTCACTTAAGTTCCCTTTCTAATGTAAAGAAAGATTTGTGAATTAATTGGTTGGGCATTATTACATTATTAAGATTCATCAATGTTTTTTCATTATTTGCTCCCAACTTTAGATTTATTTATTATAAGAATAATAAACAAATATTTTTATAACATAATCAATTCAGTAAAAAACTTTTTAATTGAATCTGTTCTTATTTAAATAAAAGTTCAGTAGTTGTTTCATCTGCCACTGCTCTTTCCCACGATCTAATCATTAGATTCTGTTGAACTTCGTTGATTAATTGGTGTTTTAAAAAATGAGGAATGTTAGGGTTGGTGTTGATTGCTCTACGTAAGTAGGCCACGGTCCAATATCCCGTAGTATCCAAAAAGGAATTCACAAATTGATTGACGCATATTGCCTGCAAACTATTTGGGTTGTAGGTGTTTTTACATGGTGGTGGTGGTGGTGGTGGTGATGATAAACCTTCGTCTTCTATAATAAAACGACAGATTTCTTCCTTTTCTCCCGTTTGAATGAGGCCCATAAAGAGATGGGGATTTCGGGTTATGAAAAGTACGCGTTTTACCTTTTCTACATAAAATGATCCGTATTCTTTCACCACTATTCGAGCAATTAATTCACTCTTCGCCGAATTTAAATGATAAATTCGGTCAAGGTTTCCTAGCGTAATACAACATATTTCATCACACTTTTCATCACCATCACTGAAAACCCGAAATATATAATTTTTAGACCATTTATTACGATATTCGGGTACCCCAAAACGAGATCCAAGTTCATAGTTGGGGTCCCTATAAATTATATCTTGACGAGGGTCGTCAGAAAATTTTTTTTTTATATAAACAATAGGGTTTATGTTGTTCCATCCTGTGATGAACGTAATTAAGCCATTTTTTATTTTTAAACCATGCTTCATAAGCTCTCAAATCTCGGGTTAATTCCCAACGTATATTTTTAAACATCATGTACCTAAAATAATAATGCCGATTCAAATATTGTTTTATGGACATAAGCTTTTTCACCGCACCCTGATCAACTTTGCTACATGGCGATGGAATCGATATTCCATCTTCTATCATTATCTCTCTCAGAGCTTCTCGTTCCTGATTGGAAGCTTGTATCATCATCAGAAATATGGAAGGATCTTTGGCGTAAGACCTATATCTTGTGGTAGGCAATTTTAAGTAATGATGCTTGGGGTACTCGAAATTATGTTCACAGATCATGATGCTTCTTTGGTCAATGTTAAAGAAGAGTTCCACAAACATATAAGAACAATATTTTTCATGCTCCCTAACTACGACTCGCAGTATAAATTGTAATTGGGATGCCGCAGGATATCCTTCTTGAGTAGATCCCATCCATATTTTTATAGCATAAACATTTACAATTACAATATTGTGTCTAATATATAGCCCTAATTTAATTATACATGGTTCTAAAGTAATATTTATAAGATAAGAATCATCTTTGTCTAAATATTTTTCTATTTGGGAACTTGATGTAATCGAAGATGTAAAAGATTTAAAGCGAAACATTGATAAAATGGTTTTTTAAAAGCTTTGTGCAGCTGAATATTCCGAATGTTAGTAGGAGTGAGGCTACTAAATTTCTATTTCTATATGTATATAACTTTAGAACTGTTAAATAAAATTAATATACACGTATTAATAATATAAATTAGTCAATAATGGCATGAATCGTGTAAAAAAAAAAATGAGGTAAATTTGGCTAAATATCCCTAATATAAATTAACTACCCATATAACTGATATTAAGGTGCTAACTAAAGATAGTGTGGATCATTTACAAAATGTTGCCTTGCGACTAACGGAAGAAGTACGTAACTCTGAAGTGCAGAAAATGATAACAGAACTGGTTAAATTTACCATCGGCCACAGTCCAGTCAGTCACTTAAGTTCCCTTTCTAATGTAAAGAAAGATATGTGAATTGGGCATTATTACATTATTAAGATTCATCAATGTTTTTTCATTATTTGCTCCCAACTTTAGATTTATTTATTATAAGAATAATAAACAAATATTTTTATAACATAATCAATTCAGTAAAAAACTTTTTAATTGAATCTGTTCTTATTTAAATAAAAGTTCAGTAGTTGTTTCATCTGCCACTGCTCTTTCCCACGATCTAATCATTAGATTCTGTTGAACTTCGTTGATTAATTGGCGTTTAAAAAAATGAGGAATATTACGGTTGGTGTTGATTGCTCTACGTAAGCAGGCCACGGTCCAATATCCCATTCTAGTAGTATCCAAAAAGGAATTCACAAATTGATTGACGCACATTGCCTGCAAACTATTTGGGTTGTAGGTGTATCAACTTTGCTACATGACGATGGAATCGATATTCCGTCTGCTATCATTATCTCTCTCAGAGCTTCTCGTTTCTGTTTGGAAGCTTGTATCATCATCAGAAATATGGAAGAATCTTTGGCGTAGGACCTATATCCCTTGATAGGCACTATTAAGTAATCAGGATGGGGGTACTTGAAATTATGTTCACAGAACATGATGCTTCTTTGCTCAATGTTAGAGAAGAGTTCCACAAACATATAGGAACAATAATTTTCATCCTTCATAACTACAACTCTTAGTATAAATTGCAATTGGGATGCCGCAGGATATCCTTCTTGAGTAGAACCCATCCATATTTTTATAGCATAAACATTTACAATTTGGTGTTTAGATGATCTTAATTTAATTATAAATGGTTCTAAAGTAATATTTATATCAAATGAACAATATTTGTCTACATATTTTTTTATTTCGGAACTTGATGTAATCGAAGATGTTAAAGATTTAAAGGGAAATATGGATACCATGGTTTTAAAAGCTTTGTACACCTGAATATTCCAAATATTAGTAGGAATGTGGCTACTAAATTTCTATTGGATGGAAGAGTAGTGAAGCGTGTGTTGGTTGGCCGTAAGTGGATGTAAAATGTAAGAGTAGCCTGCGACTACTTGATATTTATATAATTCAGCTGACACTGCTACCATCTACTCCGGGAAACCAGCTGTCTCCTCCAGGCATGATGGGACAGGGGGTTGCGTTGAACCTAGGGAACCTAACCTAACCTATCCTAGGGGAGGGCGCTTATCGCTTCGCGATAAGCTACCGTATACAGACTATATAAAAAGTTAGGTTAGGTAAGTTCTATTAGGTTCAAATGAGAGTGTAGTGGTATACAGGATGTAACTTCTGGTGGTCGAGCCACCAAGGATCCTTATCGGACAGGATGGTGGCCTGGGATAAGACATTATTTGTTCAATGTGATTTTGAGGCAGGACAAAATGTTCAGACATGAGCATGTTTCAGTTATGTATGTTTTAAGGAGTTGAGAACTATTAATCTATCTCTCTCTTTCTCTCTATAAACACAAAATAGTTTTAAATAATAGTGTATGCCGGCTAAGTGTTCAAGCACCATATCTCTCCACTTGCTACTGATTTCTAGTACAAACAATTCCTAAGGCCATTATTAATCTGTACATCGTCCCCATTTGACATTTTTATCTTAATATCTTCCTACATTCAATGGACAACATCTTTCTTTACAGTGACCATGTGATAAACAAACAAACAATCGCTAGTTTGCATTCTTGGCCAAAAAACCAGTATAATTTTTTGCATAATAGGCCAAAATGTTTACACTTAGCCAGAAACAACAGAGTCCTTGCTAACTTAGTTAAGTAAGACGAGAGCTCTGCATAGTAGGCCAAGAAGTGAGTTCTGGCTATTAGGTACGACATATATATATATATATATATATATATATATATATATATATATATATATATATATATATATATATATATATATATATATATATATATATATATATATATATATATATATACATATATATGTCGTACCTAATAGCCAGAACGCACTTATCAGCCTACTATGCAAGGCCCGATTTGCCTAATAAGCCAAGTTTTCATGAATTAATTGTTTTTCGACTACCTAACCTATCTAACCTAACCTAACCTAACTTTTTCGGCTACCTAACCTAACCTAACCTATAAAGATAGGTTAGGTAGGGTTGGTTAGGTTTGGTCATATATCTACGTTAATTTTAACTCCAATAAAAAAAACTGACCTCATACATAATGAAATGAGTAGCTTTATCATTTCATAGGAAAAAAATTAGAGAAAATATATTAATTCAGGAAAACTTGGCTTATTAGGCAAATCGGGCCTTGCATAGTAGGCTGAGAAGTGCGTTCTGGCTACTAGGTACGACATATATATATATATATATATATATATATATATATATATATATATATATATATATATATATATATATATATATATATATAAATATATATATATATATATATATATATATATATATATATATATATATATATATATATATATATATATATATATATAAGGTCGTACCTAGTAGCCAGAACGCACTTCGCAGCCTATTATGCAAGGCCCGATTTGCCTAATAAGCCAAATTTTCCTGAATTATTATATTTTCTCTATTTTTTTTCTTATGAAATGATAAAGCTACCCATTTCATTATATATGAGGTCAATTGCTTTTTATTGGAGTTAAAATTAACGCAGATATATGACCGAACCTAACCAACCCTACCTAACCTAACCAAACCTATCTTTATAGGTTAGGTTAGGTTAGGCAGCCGAAAAAGTTAGATTAGGTCAGGTTACATAAGTTAAGTAGTCGAAAAAACATTAATTCATGAAAACTTGGCTTATTAGGCAAATCGGGCCATGTATAGTAGGCTGAGAAGTGCGTTCTGGCTACTAGGTACGACATTATATAAGGGAGTACCACCTCTAGCTGGATGAAGGGCGACCCATAGCCTCGGAGGAAACCACGCATAACGCATTAGAGGGAATGTTTAGATCCCCTCCAATACAGTTTCTGTGTGCTTTTCTCCTACCACCACCTTCCTTTTTTTATTTTTTTTTTGTGCTTTGTTATGTATTTGATGGTTACAAGATATACATGGGTTGATACAAAAATTATAATTCAAAAAGGTGCTTAAAGGTTATTGATCTCTTGAAAAACACGACAAATGGAAACATTTATGAATGTCACAGACGGGTTCGATCATTGTTGCAAGTCAAACACTTCTTCGAATTCCTCTGAAGTTGGACTAGTGCCCAAGACGCAACAGGCATTTCCCCTCTGAATCACAACACTGAGGCGCTGGAACAAGAAACTTTTTGCTCTTTGGTCTTTTGTAGCGCTGATCAATTTGTCCCCCAATTCCTTCAGGAACTTCAATGCAATTTTCCCCACGAACCGAGGGTCTCCGAGCCGATCGGAACAAAGCTGTAGCATTGTGCCAGACCTCTGTATTTAATAGTTTTCTGCGATTCCCTGATAGAAGCAGCACCACCGCTTTCACGTGTGCTGTAGTGGAGGTAGGTACTGGCCAGTGTGGCAGCACACGTGTAGTCCCACACCACTTGCTTACCATCCTTCCAAAGCAGCAAGGTGACCCCATCTGGGCGCTTCTGAGGGTCGTTAGGTGTGGATAAGTGTGGTTCTCTTTGTGCCGGGCAGCGGTCTGTGGCGAGACTCCTCTTGATGATGTCGTTGACTTTTTCATGTATATATATATGTTGTACTTAGTAGCCAGAACGTCGTACTCGGCCTGCTATGCAAGGCCCGATTTGCCAAATAAGCCAAGTTTTTCTGAATTAATATATTTTATCTAATTTTTTCTTATGAAATGATAAAGCTATCCATTTCATTATGTATGAGGTCAATTTTTTTTATTGGACTTATAATTAACGTAGATATATGACCGAACGTAACCAACCCTACCTAACCTAAAAGGTTAACCTAAAACTATCTTTATAGGTTAACCTAACCTATCTTTATAGGTTAGGTTAGGTTAGGTAGCCGAAAAAGTTAGGTTAGGTTAGGTTAGGTAGTCGAAAAACAATTAATTCTTGAAAACTTGGCTTATTAGGCAAATTGGGCCATGCATAGTAGGCAGAAAAGTGCGTTCTGGCTACTAGGTATGACATATATATATATGTCGTACCTAGTAGCCAGAACGCACTTCTCTGCCTACTATGCAAGGCCTGATTTGCCTAATAAGCCAAGTTTTCATGAAATAATTATTTTTCTTTTGAAATGACAAAGCTACCCATTTCTTTATGTATGAGGATAATTTTTTTTTATTGGAATTAAAATTAACGTATATAAATGACCGAACCTAACCAACCCTACCTAACTTAACCTAACCTATCTTTATAGGTTAGGTTAGGTTAGGTAGCCGAGAAAGTTAGGTTAGGTTAGGTAGGTTAGGTAGTCGAAAAACAATTAATTCATGTAAACTTGGCTTATTAGGCAAATTGGGCCTTGCATAGTAGGCAGAAAAGTGCGTTCTGGCTACTAGGTACGACATATATATATATATATATATATATATGTCATACCTAGTAGCCAGAACGCACTTCTCTGCCTACTATGCAAGGCCCGATTTGCCTAATAAGCCAAGTTTTCATGAAATAATTCTTTTTTGACTACCTAACCTACCTAACCTAACCTAACTTTCTCGGCTACCTAACCTAACCTAACCTATAAAGATAGGTTAGGTTAAGTTAGGTAGGGTTGGTTAGGTTCAGTCATTTATCTACGTTAATTTTAATTCCAATAAAAAAAAATTATCCTCATACATAAAGAAATGGGTAGCTTTGTCATTTAAAACTAAAAAAATTAGAGAAAATATATATTCTGGAAAAGTTGGCTTATTAGGCAAATTGGGCCATGCATAGTAGGCAGAGAAGTGCATTCTGGCTACTAGGTATGACATATATATATATATGTCGTACCTAGTAGCTGTGAAACTATGAAAACTTGGCTTATTAGGCAAATTGGGCCTTGCATAGTAGGCTGAGAAGTGCGTTCTGGCTACTAGGTACGACATATATATATATATATGTCGTACCTAGTAGCCAGAACGCTCTTCTCAGCCTAATATGCAAGGCCCAATTTGCCTAATAAGCCAAGTTTCATGAATTAATTGTTTTTCGAGTACCTAACCTACTTAACCTAACTTTTTTGGCTACCTAACCCAACCTAACCTATAAAGATAGGTTAGGTAGGGTAGGTTAGGTTTGGTCATATATCTACGTTAATTTTAACTCCAATAAAAAAAAATTGACCTCATACATAATGAAATGGGTAGCTTCATCACTTCATAAGGAAAAAATTAGAAAAAATATATTCATTCAGGAAAACTTGGCTTATTAGGCAAATCGGGCCTTGCATAGTAGGCTGAGAAGTACGTTCTGGCTACTAGGTACGACATATATATATATATATAACCTACCTAACCTAACCTAACGTTTTCGGCTACCTAACCTAACCTAACCTATAAAGATAGGTTAGGTTAGGTAGTCGAAAAACAATTAATTCATGAAAACTTGGCTTATTAGGCAAAACGGGCCTTGCATAGTAGGCTGAGAAGTGCGTTCTGGCTACTAGGTACGACATATATATATATATATTGTGACGGTAACGCGTTGGTGTTCGGCTGTTTAAGGCTAGGGGTATGGCCTCGTCACATAGTTATAAAAAAAAATAGAAAAACTGGAACTTCGTCTGTGGTAAGGTAAGGAGAAGACACACAAAACACAAGTAAACTTTAACAATGAAATTTTAATTACGTTAAATAAATCAAAACATGAAAAAATATGGACAAACAAATTCGTATAATAAAATCAATCAATCAAAATAATAAGAATAATTAAATGACACAATGAAAAGTTACATTAAGACAAAATAACAAGAAGTGCAATACAAAAATAAATGGGAGGTGCTGGAATATTGGCTTTAAGCTACCACCTCTCTCAGTATACGCTAACGTCTAGCCGGGAGGAGTGGTAACTGCGGAAGCACAGAATATTCTGAGGTCTGAGGTCGTGGCGACCCCAGACATCAAGTAGTATGGGGGGGCGAGTGCAGTTGCAGCCAGACCGGCGACCAATCAGCGGAGCCGGTAGCGATCAACAGGTAGTTTGGCGGTTTGAGTCTGAACAGGTGTCTCTGGCTGCATACGTTTTGCTCGCTGGCAAACCTTGCTGGTGTTGTTGTTGTTGCTGTTGGACATTTCTTCCCTAGTAGTTTTATATAGTTTGTTGCGACGTATTTGTAGAGGGAAGAGCAGGCTCAATCTCTTGAAGGAGATTATCGTCACAACTCTCCCCCGAAGCCTGCGGTTCTGGAAGAAGTACGTCGTTATGTGGTGGAGTAATGGATGGAGTCGCTTCTACTTCATAAACTCTGGAGAGGACATCGGCTATGGTGTTGTCAGAACCCTTGATATAGCGGATCTCCAGGTTGAAGTCTTGTAAATACAGAGCCCATCGTAGAAGACGCTGGTTGGAGAATTGGGCTTGATGTAGGAAGCGGAGAGGGTTGTGGTCTGAGAAGATGGTGGTAGACCTGGCGCCTTGTAGGTACGGAGCGAAGTGTTGGAGGTTCAGGACGATGGATAGTAGCTCCTTTTCAATAGTGCTGTAGTTCCTCTGGTGTGGTTTCAGTTTGTAGCTGTAGTAGCTGACAGGTAGAACCTCCTCGCCTCGTTGTTGCATCAGGACACCACCAACGCCGGTACCACTGGCGTCGACATGAAGGACGAAAGGCTTGGTGATATCTGGAGAGGCGAGAATGGGGTTAGAACAGAGGAGGAATTTGAGTTGTTCGAAAGCAACGGTTTGCTGTATGGTCCAATTATACCGTTGCTTGGGACTGGTTAATAGAATTAGAGGTGTGGCGACTGTACTGAAATTCCTCACAAACCTACGGTAGTAAGAGGCAAGACCAAGGAAGCGCAGGAGCTGCTTCCTGGTGGTAGGCTGTGGATACTGTTGGATGGCTTGAGTGTGTGAGTCTAACGGAGCTATGCTGCCACTCCCAATAACATGACCCAGATAACGCACTTTACCTTTCGCGAAAGTGGACTTGCCCAGGTTGATGGTGAGGCCGGCTGTCAGGAGCTTGGAGAACAGACGTCGCAGCTGGAGCAGATGTTCACTCCAGGTGTTGGAGGCTACGACGATATCGTCCAGGTAGGCGTATGTGTTATCCAAGCCCTGGATGACACGGTTGACAGCTCTTTGAAAGGTGGCCGGGGCATTACATAGTCCGAAAGGAAGGCGTTCATATCTGAAAAGTCCAAAAGGAGTGATGAAGGCAGATATCTCTTTAGCGCGCTCCGTTAGACACACTTGATAGTACCCCTTAAGCAAGTCCACTTGGGACAAGTACTGGGCACTACCAATGGCATCAAGGATGTCATCTATCCTTGGCAAGGGGTAAGCATCCTTGACAGTGACATTGTTCAGTTTACGATAGTCAGTGCATAACCGCACCTTACCTTGGGGTTTGGGCACCAAGATACAAGGTGAGGCCCAGGGGGACTCACAAGGTGTAGCCAGTCCATGGTCCAAGAGGTACTGCACCTCAGCACGCATGACTTCCTTCTTGCTCGGGCTGATTCGGTAGAAGGGTTGACGAATCGGCCGGGTGTCGGGGAGCAGTTGGATGTCGTGCTGGGTAACATTACACTCTTGGGGGTCATCTCTGAACAACTCCTGATGTTCTCTGAAGATCTTGACAAGAGGTGCACTATGAGTATCCTGAAAGTATTTGGGAAGATCATTAAGGATTTCGGAATTAGAAAGCGCTGACTCCTTGTCAGTGCTTTCGGGAGGAGAAGCTGGGAAGGTCTCACTGTGGATGTAGGGTTCTGTGAAGGTGGAATAGTTAGTCAGGACAGTGGGAGGAGTACCATTATATTGCTTCAGGAGGTTGACGTGGCACAGCTGGGTCTTCCGCCGCCTATCTGGAGTCTCTATTACGTAGTTGTTATTATTCCTGCACTCTTTGACGCAGTAGGGTCCTGAAAACCTGTTTTGTAAAGGTGAACCTGGGATAGGGAAGTAGGCAAGGACGAAGTCTCCCGGCTTAAATTTTCGTACTTTGCTGGTCTGGTCGTAATGAGTCTTCATTCTCACCTGGGCTTTCAATAGATTATTATGGGCAAAACGGTGGACTCTCTCTAGAATGTGTTGAAGGTTTTGAAGAAACTGGGGCACATTCTGATGCTCACTGAAGGTGGCATCTCGGAGAGAGTCTTTGAAAGCCTTAAGGGGAGTACGGCACTTACGGCCGTAGAGCATCTCATAAGGAGATACTCCTAGGGACTCATTGGGGAGACTTCTGAAAATACACATTATAAGGTCAATCTTCTTATCCCAATCCTTCGAGGTTTCACTACAAAACTTTTTCAAGAGTGCTTTGATAGTCTGATGACTACGTTCAAGAGAACCCTGTGAAGCAGGATGATAGGGGCTGGACAATACCTGTTTGATGTTGAACTCCTCCAGTGTCCTTTTGAAGAGATCACTGGTGAAGTTGGTACCACAGTCACTTTGAATCTCCCTGGGAAATCCGTATTGAGTGAAGATCTTCAATAGATGTTTTATAACCGTAGCAGCCGTGATGTTCTTCACTGGAACTGCTATGGGAAATCTGGTGGTAGGACACAGGATGGTTAGGATGTAGGCGTTACCTGAACTGGTCCGAGGTAAAGGACCAACACAGTCTATTATGAGTCTGTGGAAAGGTTCCGCAGGCACCTGTATGGGAATCAGTGGCGCTCTGGGAATGGAGATGTTCGGTTTGCCTGCCATCTGACATGTATGACACTGTTTTACGTACTGTTTGACGTTATTTACCATACCTGGCCAGTAGTAGTCTTGACGAATCCCATGGTAAGTCTTGTTGAAGCCGTAGTGGGAGAATGCTCCGTGGGCCAGGTGTAGAATAGTGGGCCGCAGGCTGGTAGGAATCACAAGTTGTTCGATGTTGGCCCAATCGTCCTCCTCCTTCAGTTTACTGGGTCTATATCTGCGGTAGAGTAAGTCGTTCTCTAGGAAGAACCCAGGAATACTGTCGGGTTGAGTCTCAGCCTGGAAAAACAATGGTGTTAAAGTAAGATCTTCCCTCTGCAACTTACGGAACTCCAGCTTGGTCAGATGCGGGGGGAGTTTCTGAGGGTCTTGAGGGACAGCGGTAGCAGTAGAATCAGCTGGCTGTGGACGTGCGGCTTGTGCACGGGTGGTCACGAGAACCGGAGGAGAAACTTCATCACTCTCTTGAACCTCTGCTGGAACATACTCTAGAATAGGGTTTATTGGCACAGAGTTACACACCTGGGGTTTGTCCATGACGATCAGGTTGGTCGGTTGCAGGTCTTCTGCCAAGTCGTTGCCTAGGAGAAGTTGCACTCCAGGCATGGGAAAAGGCTTTTCCCTGACGGCGACTTGGACTTCCCCGTTCACGTAGGGACAATCCAGGTGGACTCTGGCGAGAGGGTATGGAGTGGTAGTAGCGAGGTCAGTGATGAAGACAGTTTCTCCGGTGTAGGTGATGTTGGGCACAGCCGACTTCAAGATGATCGATTGCAGAGCCGCTGTGTCCCTCAAGATCTTCAATTTGAAACGTCCCTCCGGATTTGAACCGTTGGCAGAGACAGTTCCAGTATACAGGTGGTTACTGAAAAGAGAAAGATCATTAACCTCAACACCAACATTCATCACAGGCTTACCGGACTTAGGAGGAGTTGGTTTGGGTTTTTGTTGGTCAGTGATTCCCTTGTATTGAGACTTACCACACTTGTCTATGGTATGTCCATAGAGTCTACAATACTTGCAGTACAGTTGTGAACCAGCTTGATCGGGGCTCACCTTCTCGTAACTGTACCACGACTTCTTACTGGAGGATGGTTCGGGTGTCAGCCGGTGGATGAGGCTGTAAGTGTCAGCCGACTTAGCACACTTCAGGTAGTCGGTTTCTTCTTTATCTGCTAAGTAGAGGCGGACAGGAGGCGGCACACGCCTCAAGAATTCTTCAACAAGCATCAGGTTGACGAGTTCTGTAAAAGTAGAGACATGTGCTGCTTCCAGCCATTTCATGAAATACCTCCGTTTCGTGTTAGCAAACTCAAGGAAGGTAGTGGTACTTACCTTCAGGTGGTCACGGAATTTCCTTCTATAACTTTCGGTGGAAAGTAGGTAGGCGTCCAACACTGCTTGTTTCAGAGTGTGGTAGTCATTCTCAGACGCCAGAGTACTGAGTGTGACTGCAGCTCTACCTGTAAGATGGACTCTGAGAAGTGTGGCCCATTGGTCGACAGGCCAACTGAGTTGATTAGCAAGGGTTTCAAAGGTGGTGAAAAACACATCAACTTCTGCTTCTACAAAGGATGGCATTAACTTACTTGCATGTGATATATTAAAACTGACGGGAAGATTGGCAGTAGCTTGCTGGCGTTGAGTGAAGTGGGAAGTTTCCAAGGCGATTTCCCGTTGACGACACTCTAGAGCCAGAGTCGCTTGTTGCTTGTCATGTTCGCGTTGCATCTCCAACTCGCGTTGTTTGGTTTCAAGCTGTACGCGTTCCCGCTCCTGGAGTGTTTCAAGCTGTACTCGTTCACGTTCACGGAGTAATGCGACCTCACGTTCGTGTTCTTCTCTCCTCAAAGCAGCTTCGCGTTCTTGTTCGTCCCTTCTCAAAGCAGCTTCGCGTTCGTGTTCTTCCCTTCGTATGGCAGCTGCTTCCCTTTGCTGCTCACGCTCAATCTTGGCCAGCTCTAGTTTAAGTTTCATCGTTGCCAAGTCAGTTTTCTCTGCAATATAGTAAGTTTCATGAGTTTCAGAGTCTATCTTACCTTGCTCTAAATAGTAATCCAGCAACAGGTTGTGTAGGTCATTTTTGTTGGCTTGGTAGGGAACTTCTAGTTGATACTCATGTGCAAGAGTTTGTAATTCAGTCTTCTTGGCACGACTTAAAGTCCCTATTTCACCTGCTGGATTTGTACGGAAAGCTTGGAGACGAAACATGGTGAAATTAGCAAATAAAGGTACACGAATATTCAATAGTGAATGTCAGAAACAGGACAACGTGGCAACTGGTACCTATCCTGTGGGATCTTTAACAATTAAAGTTAAGTAAAAGATGTTAAATGATTAAATTAAATCAAGGGCGCAGGAAATCTTGTACCCAGTACTCATGTAAGAGGATAAGGGCAAGAAAATCCTACTAACAAATGAAACAGAGTTTCGAAAACAAATGAAACAGTTAAATGCTTCAAAAGTAAAATTGGTAGTCCAAGGATGTAGGCATACCTTGCCAAGTCTCTATAGGACATAAAGCAAGTTTTTCCTACTGAATTTAATATGATACTTACAGAATTAGCGAACTTTTGTGCTCTGAAAAGTAAGCTAATTCCCTACCGTTGTATGTATCATCATCTCTGACTGACGTGTAGGGGTGCGAGGTGTCAACTGGTGACGAGAACTGCTGCTGAGGTCCCAATTCAGCAACTAAAGTTCGAGCTAGAGGAACTATGGCCCTCTTTGTCCTCCTACAGTCAGATTGCAGAAGATTGGGTACTCTTGACCCGGGGCAGACCACAGTACCAGGGTACCAATATGATGATCTGTCAAAATGAGAAATATTCAAGGGACATAGATGGTAAACACGAGTAATAACACGGAGGGAGAGATGACCAATTAAGAGTATGACTGCGGCCTACAGTCACCACGTAATCCAAAGTTGTCTCACCTTCACTATATGTTACTCTCGTAATGCACAATACATCGCACCTTATAAAAAATGAAATTGAATATGAAAAATAGTAAAGCTACGTTAACAAAGTTAAATACGCTTACCATAAATTACCACTTGGCACCAGTACCTGAGTGAAGCTCCTAGGACAGGCCCCCATATAACTTGTGACGGTAACGCGTTGGTGTTCGGCTGTTTAAGGCTAGGGGTATGGCCTCGTCACATAGTTATAAAAAAAAATAGAAAAACTGGAACTTCGTCTGTGGTAAGGTAAGGAGAAGACACACAAAACAAAAGTAAACTTTAACAATGAAATTTTAATTACGTTAAATTAATCAAAACATGAAAAAATATGGACAAACAAATTCGTATAATAAAATCAATCAATCAAAATAATAAGAATAATTAAATGACACAATGAAAAGTTACGTTAAGACAAAATAACAAGAAGTGCAATACAAAAATAAAGGTAAGGTGCTGGAATATTGGCTTTAAGCTACCACCTCTCTCAGTATACGCTAACGTCTAGCCGGGAGGAGTGGTAACTGCGGAAGCACAGAATATTCTGAGGTCTGAGGTCGTGGCGACCCCAGACATCAAGTAGTATGGGGGGGCGAGTGCAGTTGCAGCCAGACCGGCAACCAATCAGCGGAGCCGGTAGCGATCAACAGGTAGTTTGGCGGTTTGAGTCTGAACAGGTGTCTCTGGCTGCATACGTTTTGCTCGCTGGCAAACCTTGCTGGTGTTGTTGTTGTTGTTGTTGGACATTTCTTCCCTAGTAGTTTTATATAGTTTGTTGCGACGTATTTGTAGAGGGAAGAGCAGGCTCAATCTCTTGAAGGAGATTATCGTCACAATATATATATATATATATATATATATATATATATATATATATATATATATATATATATATATATATTAGTATATTTTGGTAGCAGTCTTTCCTGTAGACATATTTTATTAAATATGACCGAAAAAGTAAGATTAATAATTCTAACACGAATTTTCTCAATCTTTCGTACATTATGCTTCACTGTTGGAGGTAAATCAAAAATCACTTCTCCAAAATTCATTTTTATTTCTAGTCTGACGCGACACGGGCGCGTTTCGTAAAACTTATTACATTTTCAAAGACTTCACAAATACACAACTGATTAGAACTTGCATTTCCCTGAGAAGGTCACTACCAAAGATACCTTACAAGCAGAACTTATTGCAGAAGGAGGAAAGAATCGAGGCAACTACAGAAGCACCATACTGTCCCCCGAGCTTAGAGCGGCAGCTAAAAGCCTTCGTGAGAACAAGGAGATAGTTGTCAGGAGAGGTGACAAGTCGCCAATATATGTCATTCTTAAAAAAGACGAATATCTGGCGAAAATGAACATCATACTCTCTGACCAAACTAAGTTCCAAAGGGTAACGAAGGACACTACAGCCGAATTAAAAGCAAAGGTCAACAAACTGATCGAAACTGTGAACGCCAAGAAATCCGGACTCCACCTGCCAAAGATCATTGGGGAATATAAACCTGGATATGCGTATGGAAATGTCAAGACGCACAAGCCTGGAAACCCACTTCGGCCAATCATTAGCCAGATACCCACACCCACGTACAGATTGGCAAAGCGACTCAACGGCCTGCTGACTCCTTATGTTCCTTGCGCCTTCAGCCTGAAGTCTCCAAAGGAATTTGTGGACTTACTGCGGGGCGCACGGGCCACAGGGATAAGAGCCTCGTTGGACGTAGAATCGCTGTTTACCAACGTACCTGTGGACGAGACAATCGGAATGATAGCCGACAGAGTGTATCGTGATCCAGCCTGTACTCCTCTTGACATGCCAGAAAGTATTCTGAGGAAACTACTCCAAGCTTGTACTAAAGAGGCACCCTTCTTGAGCCCGGATGGGCATATGTATAAGCAAGTAGATGGGGTCGCTATGGGTTCTCCCCTAGGTGTCCTGTTTGCAAACTTCTACATGGGTACCATCGAGCAAAAAGTCTTAGTCGACATGAACTTGAAACCGGCCATATACTGCAGGTATGTTGATGACATTTTTACACAGGTACCTGATGTCAGACATCTGCAGGAGCTGAAGGAGGCATTTGAGCAGAGTTCCGTGCTGCGTTTCACTTACGAGACGGAAAAGGATGGGAAGCTGCCTTTTCTAGATGTAACAGTCATGGAAAAGGGCGGAGGTTTCCACACTGCAGTCTACACAAAGGAAACAAACATAGGAATGTGCCTAAATGCCAACAGCGACTGCCCTGACAGGTACAAGAGGAGTGTTGTTAACGCATACGTCGACCGTGCTCTCAGCCACAGCTCAGAATGGAAGCAAGTCGACGAAGAACTCTGTAGGGTAAGGCAGGTTCTAGTCAATAACGGCTTCTCCAATGGTTTCATCGAAGACATCATAAGAAGGAAAGTGAAAAGCCATGCAACCTCCGAAGAGACAACTAACACAACACCTATACCCCCTATTAGACTATTTTACAGGAACTTCTTTTCCACAGCTCATAAAACAGAGGAAAGGGTCCTGAAAGATATTGTTAATAGAAACGTTATCCCTACAGACAAAAATCAGAGGATACAACTGACGATTTACTATAAAACCAGAAAAACGGCCAGCCTACTCATGAGAAACTCTCCAGACACGAAACAGAACGCTTTAAAAGAGACTAACGTCGTCTATGCCTTCAAATGCCCACTTGGGGACTGTAAGCTCCAAAAAACCCAGTATATAGGCAAGACAACAACATCTCTTTCTAGGCGTTTAACGATGCATAAACAACAGGGCTCCATTAAGGAACATATAATCTCTTCCCATAACCAAACCATCGCCAGAGAAATCCTAGTAAACAACACAGAAATCATCGATAGATACAGCGATAGCAGGCGGCTTGACGTTTGCGAGGCACTACACATCAAGAAGTCAACACCAGCAATCAACAGCCAATTATTGCACAACTATATTCTACCCACCTCAAGACTCCGCTCCAATATAGAAGCATCAAGAAATATGGACCAATAGGCTTTCTACAAACACTTCTATTCAATATCCATTGTTTCGTGTTCTGTCTTGTGTTGATACTTTTAATACCCTATTAATATCCTCTAATGCCACATCATCCTTCCCACCTCACTCAAATGTAATGCCACATCACCCTTCCCACCTCACTCAAATGTAGATATAAAATCAGGGAAATGCAAGTTCTAATCAGTTGTGTATTTGTGAAGTCTTTGAAAATGTAATAAGTTTTACGAAACGCGCCCGTGTCGCGTCAGACTAGAAATAAAAATGAATTTTGGAGAAGTGATTTTTGATTTACCTCCAACAGTGAAGCATAATGTACGAAAGATTGAGAAAATTCGTGTTAGAATTATTAATCTTACTTTTTCGGTCATATTTAATAAAATATATATATATATATATATATATATATATATATTAGTATATTTTGGTAGCAGTCTTTCCTGTAGACATATTATTAAATATGACCGAAAAAGTAAGATTAATAATTCTAACACGAATTTTCTCGATCTTTCGTACGTTTCTTTTCAATGTTGGTGGTAATTCAAAAATCAATTCTCCAAAATTCATTTTTATTTCTAGTCTGATGCGACACTTGAGCGCATTTCGTAAAACTTATTACATTTTCAAAGACTTTAGGTTACACATACACAACTGAATAGAACTTACACATCTTCGATTTGTTTATATCTACATTTGAGTGAGGTGGTATTAATAGGGTATTAAATTCCTAAACACAAGACAGAACACGAAACAATGGGTATTGAATGGAAGTGATTTGTAGAAAGCCTATTGGTCCATATTTCTTGATGCTTCTATATTGGAGCGGAGTCTTGAGGTGGGGTAGAATATAGTTGCGCATTAATTGGCTGTTGATTGCTGGTGTTGACTTCTTGATGTGTAGAGCCTCGCAGACGTCAAGCCGCCTGCTATCGCTGTATCTATCGATGATTTCTGTGTTTTTTACTAGGATTTCTCTCAATGGTTTGGTTGTGGGAAGAGATTATGTGTTCCTTAATGGAGCCCTGTTGCTTATGCATCGTTAAACGCCTAGAAAGAGATGTTGTTGTCTTGCCTATATACTGTTTTTTTGGAGCTTACAGTCCCCAATAGGGCATTTGAAGGCATAGACGACGTTGGTCTCTTTTAAAGCGTTCTGCTTTGTGTCTGGAGAGTTTCTCATGAGTAGGCTGGCCGTTTTTCTGGTTTTATAGTAAACCGTCAGTTGTATCCTCTGATTTTTGTCTCTAGGGATAACGTTTCTATTAACAATATCTTTCAGGACCCTTTCCTCCGTTTTATGAGCTGTGGAAAAGAAGTTCCTGTAAAATAGTCTAATAGGGGGTATAGGTGTTGTGTTGGTTGTCTCTTCAGAGGTTGCATGGCGTTTCACTTTCCTTCTTCTGATGTTTTCGACGAAACCATTGGAGAAGCCGTTATTGACTAGGACCTGCCTTACCCTACAGAGTTCTTCGTCGACTTGCTTCCATTCTGAGCTGTGGCTGAGAGCACGGTCGACATAAGCGTTAACAACACTCCTCTTGAACCAGAAAAAAAACAGAAAAACGGCCAGCCTACTCATGAGAAACTCTCCAGACACAAAGCAGAACGCTTTAAAAGAGACCAACGTCGTCTATGCCTTCAAATGCCCTCTTGGGGACTGTAAGTTCCAAAAAAAACAGTATATAGGCAAGACAACAACATCTCTTTCTAGGCGTTTAACGATGCATAAGCAACAGGGCTCCATTAAGGAACATATAATCTCTTCCCACAACCAAACCATCGCCAGAGAAATCCTAGTAAACAACACAGAAATCATCGATAGATACAGCGATAGCAGGCGGCTTGACGTCTGCGAGGCTCTACACATCAAGAAGTCAACACCAGCAATCAACAGCCAATTAATGCACAACTATATTCTACCCACCTCAAGACTCCACTCCAATATAGAAGCATCAAGAAATGTGGACCAATAGGCTTTCTACAAATCACTTCCATTCAATACCCATTGTTTCGTGTTCTGTCTTGTGTTTAGGAATTTAATACCCTATTAATACCACCTCACCCCATCCACCTCACTCAAATGTAGATATAAACAAATCGAAGATGTGTAAGTTCTATTCAGTTGTGTATGTGTAAGCTAAAGTCTTTGAAAATGTAATAAGTTTTACGAAACGCGCTCAAGTGTCGTGTCAGACTAGAAATAAAAATGAATTTTGGAGAAGTGATTTTTGAATTACCATCAACAGTGAAAAGAAACAGACGAAAGATCGAGAAAATTCGTGTTAGAATTATTAATCTTACTTTTTCGGTCATATTTAATAATATATATATATATATATATATATATATATATATATATATATATATATATATATATATATATATATATATATATATATATATATATATATATATATATAATTCTTATTTTCAGTAGATGCTGCATCATTCATATAGGAAAATTGGCAAACATTTGAACCCGTAGTTGAAGTTTTTTTAAACTGTGAAGGTGGCTGGTCATATATAATGCTTGAGAAAGCTACGCATAACATCTTAAAAAAATCCATAAATTTTGCTGAGACAAAATCTTTATTACCAGAACTGATTTATTACACCATATCAAGTAGGTTATGTTGATGTGTGGATAAAAAAGTAAAGGCAATTTAAATACGACGTTAGACATAATTAGTATGTTTAAAGTACATTCTATTTTAGTAGTATGTACTTTATAAGTACATACTACTTATAGTATGGACATCATATAACTTTTTTTGTTGGTCATACAATTTTGAGTCAATATAGAAGGTCACAAATGCATTGAGGACGAGGAGTCACAATAACGTGGCTGAAATATGTCGACCAAACCACACACTAGAAAGTGCAGGGACGACGACGTTTCGGTCCATCTTGGACCATTCACAAGTCGGTTGTGAAACGTCGTCGTCCCTCCACTTTCTAGTGTGTGGTTTGGTCAACAAATGCATTGAATTTGTTAGGAACTGAAAAAACGTATTTAAATTAATTATGAAAAGTAGAGAAAATGCAGTTAAATATAGTTTGGTTAAATATAATTGTAATAACCAGAGTCAGTTGACTGGTGGTGCACATATCAGTCACGCTACTATTTTGGACACAATTAAGTTATAAAACTCTTGTGGGTACATGGGGGCTTTAGCATAGTTCAGCAATTAAATGCTGCATGTATAAATGGGGTCCATCATATTTAATCAATAATGCTAGTTAAACATTTGCCTGTATATTTCAGCAATTCTCTTCAGTGATTTTAGTACAGTATTTACCACAAAATCTCTGTTCTGTCAATGTGTGATAATTTTCCTTTTGAAAATGTTTGGTGTTTAACTAGATGGTTTGTTTGATCAGCATTGAAAAGTAATAATGCTCACATTAAGAGCTTTAGTATATTTAAGGCTAGTAAATTTGTTATTGTTATGATATGAACACTACTTGTGAGATTTTTTTACGCATTTGTATTTTCTCGACTGCACCGCGTGCGTTCGCTCATTTTTTAGCCACTTGTGAACAGTAACGCACCATTTCCTCAGGCAGGTTCACTTGATCTTCATTGCAGATGGCGAGTGAAATGATGAATTTAGACAGGGCATTGCAGAACCTTTTAAATTCAAGAACATTAGATTTTTTTTTGTATATTGCAACGTTCGTCTGGACTAGTGTGTCTTCGATAGATGTGTTGCCAGACATGCATTCTCAGTAGAAAAGGGAAATTATTTTATGATATCCTATCAAAATCATGTTTTTTAATACACGGGGGTTTACTTTGTATTGATGCATGTAAAATTTTTTTATTAAATAATGTTTCTCAAGTGCAAATTTGTTGAATTTCTGGATCTGTTTTTCAAAGACATTTTTCTTAAAACCTGGGAGTCTTTTGTTGAGTCTTGGGAGATTATTCACCGTGTTGCCACTTGGGTTAAGGCAAGATGAAAACTGACATTATTTTAGTCTTATAGAATAATATAAAAATAATAATATTAATAATAATAATAATAATGAAAATAGTAGCAAAGATGCTAATAATAATAATTTACTATCTGATTAGAGAGATTTTAAACTTTTATCTTGTTTTTATGAAGATTTGAGTCATATTTTCTTGGTTTGTGGTTAGTGTAAAAAATGTCATACTAGTTCTTAAAATAATTGGTGTAGCTTGAACAGAGTTGTTATTTGGTATAGCTTCAAAATTTAGTAGGAAATTTCAATGTTATGTATTTCATTAAAAAATTATATTCTAAAATAAATGCTGTAATCATCTTCAAATGAATGTATTTGATGTTAATGATATTCCTTGAAAATTTTTAAATATTAAAAATATTAATTTTCTTGGCGTACCCCTTTTGATGAATTAGTCACGTACATTGTCCTGTTCCATCTATTTTGCTTCTTTCTGCAAGTCCGGTGTGTGACGGCATCTGACAACTCATTTTGAAAGTTGGCATTTGATCCGAGACATTACTTGTATATGTTTTAGCATTTAGTTTACCCTCTTATTTCATCATTCATGTTACTGTGTCTTGCAAGTCATACATCTGCTCATCTCCCCAACCTTCACCTCATACATGTGGTCACCTCCCCAAACCTCTCCTCATACATGTGCTCATCTCCCCAAACCTCACCTCATACATGTTGTCATCTCCCCAACCTTCACCTCATACATGTGCTCATCTCCCCAAACCTCACCTCATACATGTGCTCATCTCCTCAACCTTCACCTCATACATGTGATCATCTTCCCAACCTTCACCTCATACATGTGGTCATCTCCTCAACCTTCACCTCATACATGTGCTCATCTCCTCAACCTTCACCTCATACATCTGCTTATCTCCTCAACCTTCACCTCATACATGTGCTCATATCCCCAAACCTCACCTCATACATGTTGTCATCTCCCCAACCTTCACCTCATACATGTCTTGAGGTTATCTTGAGATGATTTCGGGGCTTTAGTGTCCCCGCGGTCCGGTCCTCGACCAGGCCTCCACCCCCAGGAAGCAGCCCGTGACAGCTGACTAACTCCCAGGTACCTATTTACTGCTAGGTAACAGGGGCATTCAGAGTGAAAGAAACTTTGGCCATTTGTTTCTGCCTCGTGCGGGAATCGAACCCGCGCCACAGAATTACGAATCCTGCGTGCTATCCACCAGGCTATGAGGCCCCCCACCTCAGGCCGCCCCCCTACATGTGGTCATCTCCTCAACCTTCACCTCATACATGTGGCCATCTTCTCAACCTTCACCTCATACATGTGGTCATCTTCTCAACCTTCACCTCAAACATGTGGTCATCTCCCCAACCTTCACCTCATACATGTGGCCATCTTCTCAACCTTCACCTCATACATGTGGTCATCTTCTCAACCTTCACCTCAAACATGTGGTCATCTCCCCAACCTTCACCTCATACATCTGCTCATCTCCTCAACCTTCACCTCATACATGTGGTCATCTCCTCAACTTTCACCTCATACATGTGGTCATCTCCTCAACCTTCACCTCATACATGTGGTCATCTCCTCAACCTTCGCCTCATACATGTGGTCATCTCCCCAACCTTCACCTCATACATGTGGTCATCTCCCCAACCTTCACCTCATACATGTGGTCATCTCCTCAACCTTCACCTCATACATGTGGTCAGCTCCCCAACCTTCACCTCATACATGTGGTCATCTCCCCAACCTTCACCTCATACATGTGGTCATCTCCTCAACCTTCGCCTCATACATGTGGTCATCTCCCCAACCTTCACCTCATACATCTGCTCATCTCCTCAACCTTCACCTCATACATGTGGTCATCTCCTCAACTTTCACCTCATACATGTGGTCATCTCCTCAACCTTCACCTCATACATGTGGTCATCTCCTCAACCTTCGCCTCATACATGTGGTCATCTCCCCAACCTTCACCTCATACATGTGGTCATCTCCTCAACCTTCACCTCATACATGTGGTCATCTCCCCAACCTTCACCTCATACATGTGGTCATCTCCCCAACCTTCACCTCATACATGTGGTCATCTCCCCAACCTTCACCTCATACATGGGGTAATCTCCCCAACCTTCACCTCATACATGTGGTCATCTCCCCAACCTTCACCTCATACATGTGGTCATCTCCCCAACCTTCACCTCATACATGTGGTCATCTCCTCAACCTTCACCTCATACATCTGCAGAGGAGCACAAAATGTAATTTTGAGTTATTCTATTCCAATTCCCTTAGAATCCTCTACACTTGTTGTTGTGTTGCATTTCTTGTTGCAATCTTGTATTTACAATGGTGTGCATTTAATAATTACTGTATAATGTTTGAAAAATAACAGAAATATAGCAAAAAAGTTTAATATAACATTCTTAAATTCAAATATGTACTTTTTAGTTGATTTAAAAATTATTCAAGTAAATTTATAAGCATAGTTCTAAAATGTTTTTGTTGTATAGCATATATATACAGTATATAATTTATATTAAATAATATTTACTGTACATTAACTTTGATGTATTCAAATTCTGCTTTTTATGTTCTCTTTTCTGTAGATTGTACAAGAATTATATCATTTTTTATTTTGTTTTTTTTTGTGCAAAGAGGAGGATATTAAGATACCATTTCAACTAAGTAATATATCTATTTTTATAAATTCTTGAATACAGATGAAATTAAGGACAACTATACAGTTCATTGCTAAGATAAAAGCTGTCTGGGGTACAGTACAGTATTACAAACCTTACGTAAATTAGGTCATATATGCTCAAAGGATAAATAAATGTTTTGTTATATACCGTTGCTGTCACTCTTCCTATAAACGACTTACCAGTAATGCATGTTCAAAGAATTATTGTGCAAAAAGTTTTTCTTTAAATACAACTAGGAAGAGCAAAGAGTACCATATGAACAGAAAAATAAATTAATTGAACAAATTTAATGGAGACCTACATCTTGTATTGTAGTCCTAGGCCTCTAAGATTAATTAAGAAACTACTGAATACAGTTTCATTGTCTTGAGAATACAGTTCCCAAAGAGCCAAAGCTCAGCCCCCGCAAGCACAACTAGGTGAGTACAGTACTGTGCTAAGACCTGGTCTCCAAAACTTTAGAGTTACTTAAACAGCAGCAGTTGTAAACCACTCCTTCCCTTCCAACCATCTCTTAAATCTGAAATTCTATTTGAAATAGTTTGATATCCAATACACAAACCTTAAACATTGTACAGATATGTTTCGTAGACACAAGGAAGCAATTCGTCCCTATCTCTATGACCCCATACGTTTAAAATAAAATCTACTCTTACTTATGAGGTACCAACTGTAGCTGACATAAAATAATAAGAATGAGGTAAGGCATTTATCAGGAGTAAGTACCACATAATGATGACTATAAAGCATATAGAATGGGGGAAAGGAAGGTGAAAGAAAAAGTGGGAGAGAGGAAAGATTTGGGAAGAAAGAGGGAAAGAAGACAATAGGAAGGAGCAAAAGGAAGAAACGGTGTTTTGTGTCGTGGATTCTCATGTGGGAAACAAATCAAGGACAGGTGCCTGCAATATATTATCAGCAGTTAGGTGACTGTTGCCTAAGCTGGAACTGCTAGCCCCAACAAACTCAATATATAGGCAAGACAACAACATCCCTTTTCAATGTGTTTAACAATATATAGACATCAAGGAACATAGTCTCTACACCTAACAATAACTCCCCGTTTGTTCATTCATAAACAGATGGTCTGGCGGCTGGATTAATGAGCCTCTGTTGATGTAGAAGATTTTATTTTAATACAATGTTAAAATTTATGAACCCGTCTTTGCGGGTCTTTGGCAGAACATGGCTGGATATGGCCTGCTAGGCGATGAACGAAAGAAATCGTGAACATTAGCACATAAGTAATGTCATTAGTGTATAATTAGGGGATTACACAACAGGTTTAATGGCTCTGGAGGCTGTTACATGTGTAGTTGGAAGGAATGATTTACAATCCGAGGGGAAGAGGAGGAAAATGTGAAATAGCGGTTGAGATAAGTGGATGCTGACGCAGCATCACAACCACCTGTGCTGCTATCACCACCACCACAAGTACTGCCATGAGCACCATCACCCTATCTCTGATGTGGCATCCCCCCTTGTCCCTAGTGTTCAAGAGAAAACTTGATAAACACCTCCAAAAGATACCTGATTAACCAGGCTGTGATTCATACGTCAAGCTGAGAGCAGCCGTGTCCAACAGTCTGGTTGACCAGTCCAACAACGAGGAGGACTGGTCGAGGACTGGCCGCGGGGACGCTAAGTCCCGGAATCATCGCAAGGTAACCACGAGGTAGTGTCACACTGTCCCTAGTGTGACACTTCCCCCCCCCCCTCCATCCCTATTGTGACATTTACCCCCCACCTCTTGTGAGACACTTCTCCCAGCCCTAGTGTGACACGTCCCACATCCCTAGTTGACGTACTTAACCCCCATACCTTGTGTGATGCACTTCCCCCCCCCCCCCATCCCTAGTGTGACACTCCCCTCCCCCCACACACACAAGAATGGCGGGCAGGCTGCATATTTTGGGATTGCCAGAAAGCCTTTGACACAATACCACACAAGAACCTAGTGCACAAGCTGGAGATGCAGACAGGAGTGAAAGGGAAGGTACTCCATTGGATAAGGGAGTACCTAAGGAACAAAAGACAGTGAGTCACTGTGAGGGGCGAGGTCTCAGATTGGCGAAGTGTCACCAATGGAGTCCCACAGAATTCAGTATTTGGACGTATACTATTTCTGATATATGTGAATGATCTTTCAGAGGGAACAGACTCGTTCCTCTCAATGTTTGCTTATAATGCAAACATTATGAGGAGGATTAAGTCAGAGGAAGATAGTATGAGACTACTAGATGATCTAGACAAACTGGATGAATGGTCCAACAAATGGCTACTAAAGTTCAACCTGAAAAAATGTAAGGTAATGAAACTAGGCAGTGGAAAGAGGAGGCCAGAAACAGGATACCGAATGGGAGATGAAATCCTCCATGAAACGGACAGAGAGAAAGATCTAGGAGTTTATATCACACCAAACCTGTCCCCTGAAACCCACATAAAATGAATAACATCGGCGGCGTATGTGAGGCTGACTAACATCAGAACTTTCAGAAACCTATATAAGGAATCATTTAGAACTTTGTATACCACATATGTAAGACATATGTACTTGGACCAATACTGTTTCTGATATATGTGAATGATCTTTCAGAGGGAACAGACTCGTTCCTCTCAATGTTTGCTAATAATGCAAACATTATGAGGAGGATTAAGTCAGAGGAAGATAGTATGAGACTGCAAGATGATCTAGACAAACTGGATGAATGGTCCAACAAATGGCTACTAAAGTTCAACCTGAAAAAATGTAAGGTAATGAAACTAGGCAGTGGAAAGAGAAGGCCAGAAACAGGATACCGAATGGGAGATGAAGTCCTCCATGAAACAGACAGAGAGAAAGATCTAGCAGTTTATATCACACCGAACCTGTCTCCTGAAGCCCACATAAAATGAATAACATCGGCGGCGTATGTAAGGCTGGCTAACATCAGAACTTTCAAGAACCTATGTAAGGAATCATTTAGAACTTTGTATACCACATATGTAAGACCAATAATGGAGTATGCGTTCCCAGCATGTAACCCGTACTTTGTCAAGCACAGGACTAAGCTGGAAAGTGTTCAAAGGTATGCCACTATGCTAGTCCCAGAACTAAGAGGCACGAGTTATGAGGATAGGCTGCACGAAATGAACCTAACGTCCCTAGAAGAACCACAGGGATGTTAGGAAGATTTTTTTCAGTGTCAGATTAGTTATCAGAAGGAATGCATTAGGCAGTGATGTGGTGGCGGCAGACTTGATACACAGTTTCAAATGTAGATATGATAGAGCCCAGTAGGCTCAGGAATCTGTACACTAGTTGATTGACAGTTGAGAGGCGGGACCAAAGAGCAAGTGCTCAACACCCGCAAACACAACAAGGTGAATTCACACACACTCATCCTCGTGAATTAGGCCCCGCGGCTGAGTGAACAGTGCTCCGGGGTAGTCCTAAGGGCCAGAGATCGATGCCCAGCAGAGGCACAAGCAAATGGGCAGAGTTTTTTTCATCCTGGTGCGCCTGTTCACCTAGCAGTAAATAGGTGTCTGGGAGTTAGACAGCTGCTGTGGGTTGCTTCCTGGGGATTTGTGTGCGTGTGTGTTAGAGAGAAATATGTGAAGTAGATATAATAGGGGAAACAAACTGGTTAGAAAGGTGGGGTCCAAGAGTTAATAGCTCGATTCTGCATATACAAACAAATAGTACACAAACACACACACACATATGGGAGCCTGGTGTTAGAGTGGACAGTGCTCGGGACTCGTTATCCTAGCGTCCAGGGGCCAGATTCACAAAGGTACTTAAGAATGTTTTTCTTCTTAGCTACAAATGTTTTTCTTCTTGGTTCCTTCGTGGCGGCTACGTCGGTAATTCAGGTAGCTACACTAAGAAGAAAAACCTTCGTAAGTTTGGTCTGTCATCTAAGTGTGCTGTCGACCACTCGTAGCTTTACGGATACTGGATAACTCAATCTTTCTGTACTACATAACACTGGGATCGCTTTTAAGAGTTTGGAACATAAACAAAAGATTATAGCTGGTGAATCTCGTGAAGAGGAGTCCTTCGTGTTAGTTATATATGCATTCTCTGCTTGAACCTTGAAGTAAATATGTCTTTTATGATATTTGAATTGGTTTTATAATAGCAAGATATTATACCAGTAGTTATTAAGTAAATAAACACTGGTGAACATGAAATATGAGAGAAGGAGATGAGCCCTGCCTGATGGGATCATTTACTATCACCAAATGCCCATGTTCACCTAGTAGTAAGGGTGTACCTTAGCTATACATACTCATTTCTAATTTATTTAGTTTGGTTTTATTTTGAAATTAAATCTGGGTGAGACATAAAATAAAAATACGCTGCACAAATGATGTTAGGTAAGGAGAAGGGTAAAAACGTCGAAATCTTTATTCATTGAATACTTAAAGCTATAATTACGACTATATGGACTATTTAAAAAGAGAGAGGGAAGTAGGTGTCCAAGACCTCTTTCTGTTACACAACTTGGGTGTGGAACAAGTAATTATTGAAAGGAGGCACCATGCCGGGATGGCTATGTAGCAGTAAGGCAGTAAGGTTAGGCAGCTACTTATTTGAGGAATGCTTATTTTATTTACCTTTTAAGCAAGGCAGATTATTTTATGTGAGGAATACTCAGCTGATTCCTCTGCATTTGGCATGGAACAAATTTGTGTCCAAGACCTCTTCCTGTTACACAATTTGGCTGTGTGTAACCAAACTAGAAGTGCTCTACATATCAAGGGACCCAGAATGTGGAATAACCTCCTGAATCATGTCAAAGGCTGCACCTCTCTCAACCAGTTTGAGAGTAAAACCAAGTACTACCTAATTAACTCCATGTACCCTACCTTACCCCCTAAATGTCAACCCATGTCTTTCTATTTTTTAAACAATGATGTTTGTTCACCAACGTGTACAATTGCTGATTTCTGCTATGTTACCCCTCTTTTTTTATTTTTTATTCCTTCTTTCGACACAATTTATAACTAATCCCGATTACAATTGTTTTAGTCTAAGTGTTTTTCCCCCACACCATGCCCGAAATGCTAAGAGTATTTGTGGTTTTAGGTATTGTATGTACTAGCTCTACCTTGAGGCTACCTTGAGGTGCTTCCGGGGCTTAGTGTCCCCGCGGCCCGGTCGTCGACCAGGCCTCCTGGTTGCTGGACTGATCAACCAGGCTGTTATACGCGGCTGCTCGCAGCCAGACGTATGAGTCACAGCCTGGTTGATCAGGTATCCTTTGGAGGTGCTTATCCAGTTCTCTCTTGAACACTGTGAGGGGTTTGCCAGTTATGCCCCTTATGTGTAGTGGAAGCGTGTTGAACAGTCTCGGGCCTCTGATGTTGATAGAGTTCTCTCTCAGAGTAAATGTTGCACCTCTGCTTTTCAACGGGGGTATTCTGCACATCCTGCCATGTCTTCTGGTCTCATGTGGTGTTATTTCTGTGTGCAGGTTTGGGACCAGCCCCTCAATTATTTTCCACGTGTAAATTATTATGTATCTCTCCCGCCTGCGCTCAAGGGAGTACAGATTTAGGCTCTTTAGTCGGTCCCAGTAATTTAGATGTTTTACTGAGTGGATTCTAGCAGTAAAGGATCTCTGCACGCTCTCTAGGTCAGCAATTTCTCCAGCTTTGAAAGGGGCTGTCATTGTGCAGCAGTACTCCACTCTAGATAGCACAAGCGTTTTGAAAAGTATCATCATCGGTATAGCATCTCTAGTGTGAAAAGTTCTTGTTATCCAACCTGTCACTTTTCTTGCAGTTGTGACGGCTACTTTATTGTGTTCTTTAAAGGTAAGGTCTTCCGACATGAGTACACCCAGGTCCTTTACATTGCCTTTTCGTTCTATGTTATGATTTGCCTGCGTTTTGTACGTGGTTCCTGTTTTTATGTTTTCAATTTTTCCGTAGCGCATGAGCTGAAACTTATCCTCGTTGAATACCAAATTATTTTCTGTAGCCCATAGAAAGACCTGATCAACATCTGATTGGAGGTTTGCCGTGTCCTCTATGTTGCCAACTCTCATGAAAATCCTAGTGTCATCTGCAAAGGATGATACAGTGCTATAGGTTGTGTTCTGGTCTATGTCCGATATGAGGATGAGAAAAAGTACTGGAGCAAGCACAGTACCCTGGGGGACTGAGCTCTTCACGGTTGATGGGCTGGATTTTATTTTGTTGACTATTACACATTGGGTTCTGTCAGTCAGGAAATTGTAGATCCATCTGCCTATTTTCCCGGTAATTCCTTTTGAACGCATTTTATGTGCAATAACACCATGGTCACATTTATCAAAAGCTTTTGCGAAATCTGTGTAAATTACATCAGCGTTTTGTTTGTCTTCCATAGCATCTAATGCCATATCATAGTGGTCCAGCAACTGCGACAGGCAAGAGCGCCCTGTTCTGAAACCATGTTGTCCGGGGTTATGGAGATGCTGTGATTCCATGTATTTTGAGATCTTACTTCTTAGCACTCTCTCAAAAATTTTTATGATGTGCGATGTTAGTGCTATCGGTCTGTAATTTTTTGCCTCTGCCTTATTTCCTCCTTTATGGAGTGGTGCTATCTCTGCTGTTTTTAGTATGTCAGGGATAACGCCAGTATCTAGGCTTTGTCTCCACAGAATGTGAAGGGCCTGCGATAGTGGTTTTTTACAGTTCTTGATGAATATGGAGTTCCAAGAATCCGGGCCTGGTGCAGAGTGCATAGGCATACTGTTTATGGTTTCTTCAAAATCTAGTGGGGATAGGGCGACGTCTGATATGTGATTTGATGTTGGTATCATATCCATGAAAAATTCATTTGGGTTATCAATCTTTAGTGCATTTAATGGCTCACTGAAAACAGAGTCGTACTGCTTCCTCAGTAACTCGCTCATTTCTTTGTTGTCATCTGTGAAAGTTCCATCTCCCTTTCGCAGGGGCCCGATACTAGATGTGGTTTTTGATCTTGATTTTGCATAGGAGAAAAAATATTTCGGATTTCTCTCTATTTCACTGATGGCCTTTTGCTCTCTTTGCCTCTCCTGGGTTTTGTATGATTCTTGTAGCTTGAGTTCAATTGTTTCTATTTCTCTACCTAACCTTCTTCGCCGTTCTTGAGATAGGGTGCGACTCTCAAGTTGTTCCGCGATTCGTTTTCTTCGCCTATATAAGGAACGACGTTCCCGTTCCAATCTGCATCTCTTTCTCTTTTTTCTTAGGGGTATGCGGTTTGAACATATTTCTAGTGCTACTGAGCTTATTTTTTTCCAGGCACTGGTTCAGGTTTGCATTTCCTAGCTGTTCTTCCCAGTTTATTTCTGTGAAGTCCTGGTTTATTTGCTCCCAATTTATCCGTTTATTATTGAAGTTGTATTTGCTGAAATCTCCTCCACCGGGAATCTGGACTGGTTTTGGAGGTCCATTCCCCATGGTTGTCAGTACCTCAATTAAGTTGTGATCTGAGTAACAGGTATTTGTAATCATTATGTTCCCGATCAACTCATCATTATTAGTGAAAATGAGGTCCAGCGTGTTCTCCTTCCTAGTTGGTTCTACTATTTGCTGGTTTAAGGCAAACCTATCGCACATCCGTAGCAGGTCATTTGCATGTGCCTGCTCATTTAGGCTACTTCCTGGTATTCTTTCTGATATTACTGTATTAGCCAGGTGCTTCCATTCCAGGTGCCGTAGGTTGAAGTCCCCAAGCAGGATGATGTTCGGAGCTGGATTTTTGAGGTTTTCCAAGCAGTGCTCTATTTTCATTAGTTGGTCTTTAAACTGCTGAGGGTTTGCCTCCGGTGACTTATATACAAGGACAACAACTACATTTAGGATCTCTATTTTGACTATCAGCACTTCCACCATATCATTTGAGGTGTTTAGCAGCTCAGTACAGATGAGTGTGTCTTTGATGTAGAGGCTGACCCCACCCTGAAGTCGGTGTTTCCTATCACATCTGAAGAGATTGTATTCTGGGATCCATATTTCACCATCAAGGTAGTCCTTTGTGTGAGTTTCCGTTAGGGCTGCAAACACTGCATTTGCCTCATGAAGGAGACCATCTATAAAATGAACTTTGTTGGATTTGCGTGTTTTTATACCCTGGATGTTGGCAAATATAAATGATGTTATCGTGTTAGTGGAAGTGCTGGATGCTTTAATTGGTGTTAATATCTGAGGCTCTGGTAAGGAGGCCACTGTGTTTGCGTCCTCTCTAGCATTTGACCGAGTTGGTGGTAGAGTCTGGTCATTTTTAGCCATTCTTCTCCTCCTCCTCTTGCTAAAAAATTATCCCGGTTGATGGAGTATTGGCTGTTTTCATAGTGGTAGTCTGTCGGTTTTATTCGCCTGGTACCTCTTACATGAAAAGCTGGGCATTCAGCATTGAAGCACTCTTTCCTGTCCAAAGAGTTCTTGCAAATTTCTGGGTGAAAGAATTCACAGCTTTTGGTACATTTACCTGTATTGAGGAGGTTTCTGCACTTTCTAGGGTGATTGTGTGTACATGTTCCATTTATTCTTCCCGATTCCCCATGCTTACAGGTAGCCCATCTGTAATACCAACAGATTTTGGGGCCTTGTTTTGTTTGTTTCCCTCTGCCAGGGACCGCACTCTGCTGCGGCGCCCCCGACACTGTACTCTGCTCCGGTGCCTGTGACACCGCGCTCTGCTCCGGTGCCTGCGACACCACGCACTGCTCAGGGGTCCCCGACTCCGTGCCCTGCTCAGGCATCCCCGACTCCGCGCCCTGCTCAGGCATCCCCGACTCCGTGCCCTGCTCAGGCATCCCCGACTCCGCGCTCTGCTCAGGCATCCCCGACTCCGTGCCCTGCTCAGGCATCCCCGACTCCGCGCCCTGCTCAGGCGCCGCTGCCACAGAGCTCTGTGCTACAGCTGGTTGTACCTTGGTGTCATGTACAGTTTGTTTGAAGACATTAGAAATTGCTATGCAGGCATTAATTAGTAATTCTCTGTTTTCGGCGGGAGTTTTATCCAGGATTTCCATCAATTTCAAAAAAGTTACATCATCCTTTTTGCAGAGCCAGTACACAGAGTGGTCACTGGGACCATTTCTCCTTGAATTGTTAGTCATGTTGGCACATTTTTTGTGTATGGCTGCTGAACAGAGTTGGCATTGAAAGCTCTGTTGGTAATCTACCTTCATGTTGCATTCTATGCACGTTTTTATCAAAGCCATTTTTTTGAACACTTCTGTTCAGTGGTGATGGTCTTACAAGGTGGGGTGTTGACCGGTGGGGGAGTTGACCGCGGGTGCTGGCCGTGGGAGCTGGCCGTGGGTGTTGACCGTGGGTGTTTACCAACTTGAGATAGGCCTGGAAGAGGCTGTATGGACGGCCACTGTTGCTACCACGTGTCGCACTCTTAATTTGTTTTGTTCACTTGTTAGATTACATTACTTGCATTTTCCCACTAGTTATCATACAGTAGAGGCGTCTAGTTTCTGTGTCTGGGCACTAGTTACCTGAGTACGTTACACTATTTGAAAGAATACACACACAAGAGGGTACTGGGGTGGGCCTACCTCCAAGTGGCCCTTGTTTACACACACACGACGGACTTATTTTGTGTGTAATTTGTTCACTTGATATTAGACTATGTTATCTTAATTTGTTATAATAGACACAGGTTTTGCATAGAGAGCTTAGCACTATGGGCAATGATTACTTGATGTTTCAATAGCGAGAGATGTGATTTATTGACGACTTGGCAACTATCGCCTAAGGCCTCCTGGCACCACGAGGGCAGGCCTTGACTACACACGAAGTTCACTTATTTTTCCTTTAACACAAACGGTCGGATGGTAATCACTATGATATATTGCTTAATATGTTGAGACACACTTTAAAAGTTATCTGACTGTGTTTAGTTCCTGTATCACTGAAATGTCCCTAGTTATATATTGTTTTCCGCGGAGCTCGCACCGCGTAGCCCTTCCCCTCTCACACCCAAAACACGATCTGTCTATAAATTCAACATTGTTTGTAAATCAACTATGTATGTACTTTTCCTGAATAAAATTTATTTATTATTATTTATTTATTAATCAGTAAGTAAGTATTAAAAGAATGCACCAAGCTGGGAAGGCTATGTAGCACCATTGTGTGTAACAATAAACCAATTTTTGTTAACAAACAATGCACCTGTATGGTAAAACAAATCCTGTCAGCTGTAAAAATGTTGATGTAGTTATTTAAATAAAAAATATATAATGAAAGAAATATTACTGGTTTATTTTTATCTTATCTTTTTGTACTGTACAGTATATCCAAGGAAGTGAAAAATTCAGACATAATGCACAATTTAATGAATGATTAAAAAATGATTAGCATGGATTAGCAGTTCAAAATAAATATGACTATTACATATCAACATGAGATCTTAATGATTCATGGTTAACATGATTTAATAAGGATAATACAGTACTTGTAATAATACAAACTATAATTTAAAATCTTTATTACTGATTTTTTTTATTAAGAAGCTTAGGTATACACAGCAATGTGATGCTACCCTATTCTATATTGAATATTACAGTGTACATAAAAAACTAGCTATAAGTTTATCTAACACTCCCATCTCACAGAATGGTTAGACATACATGGAATCAAGGTAGAAAATACCAACCTCAATATAAAAAACAAATCAACTCTGACTAAACAACACTTCATGATTTCCACAAGAGGTAAGCACTGAATCATGGAAACATTATATTATAATTACTCATACCAGTTTCTACAAGACTCCTTTCAAACTATGCATTTTTTAACATGTTTAAGTATACACAGCAATGTGCTGCTTCTCTATTCTGTATGAAGGACCACACAGTGTAGATAAAAAACCAGCTACAAGCTCATCCAACATCCTCACCTCACAGGATGGCCAGTCATACATGGAATCAGGAGAGAACAAAATACTTAAGGATGATCTATTAGCCTCTACTGGCAAAATCTGGGTGCAGCACATGAATATCTTCTAATATACCTGAGTGTATGAAGTAATTACAGAGGTCAAAGTACCTCATACCATTTGGTATGAAGTCACTGATAACAGGGCAATCACAGACATAGTGTTGGAGAGTATGTTCTCTCAAGTAGGACTGAAAACAGATGTTTTTTCCACCAAGAGGGTTATAAACCCATGGAACCGCCTATCCGCTGAAGGCGTAAATGCCAAATTCTAGCTAAAAAATATCATTAAGACAAATGGTGGGCCCTTTAACGAGCCGGGGGGCTTTCTGTTCTCGTCGAGGCCACTAGATAGTTAGTGGCCCTTGGGTAAATATATACAATAACTGTCAGCGCATCTTCCGAGCAACAAGGACAGCTACACAGTATCTCTTAGAATTGCGTAGGTAAACAACAAGTGTAACATATTTGTTTTCTACAATGTCGGTGCTGGCTGTAGAAGTTGAAAAAACATAGTTTTACTTCGAAATATACTAATTTTATAAGAAAATTCAACGTAAATAGGAGGCAGTAGAGCTCCGATAAGCCAGCGCTAAATCTTCAATATGAAGAATGTTGCCTGCTCTCTGATTGGCCAAACGAAACATAGTAGTGACCTCTATCGGCACGCAGGTGAACCAGACCCAAAACCCAAATATCTTCCTATGTGGACCTACCTGAATTGCACCTAAGCATCTTCTTAGGGCATACTTAGGAACCTTCGTATTCGTTTGCCTTGTTCAGGTTGAATGTAGACACAGTAGTCGCTTCTGTATATATTTATTGAGTGAGGCAAACAGGTGTATAACTGGCCAGCTGAGGTCCACCTACTCTGAGTCTGTGAGGAGAACTGAGGCTGATGGGAGCATGGCTAATGCTCCTCTGTCTGGCATGACGTCAGAGGCCTACTTGCCTGTGATTGGTTATATTCCAACTGACATAGAATTTGAGTATAACACCGCTCGGACACGCTACCAAGTCGACGTCCCTTGTCGACAAGCTCTGGCTAGCTATATAGTTACAATGATACTGAAAGGACCTCGGTGGCATTCAATATTGGCTTACATGTAAAATTTGCATAATAAAACATTGAAAGAAGATCAGGTGTGCGTAATACTAACAATTCGGCATATGCACCCAAAAAAAAAATTCATCATAATAGGTGAAAATCATGGTAACAATGCTTTGATTAAACCAGAGTATTAAGAACATGTGTATGTCTACTGATCAGATATGAACAATACAACTCAAGGTATTGCCTAAACAAAATTATTAACATGTGTCAATGGCATGTGCTTGAAAACCATACAAAATTAAACAATTATTACATTAATGGAATCAAGTTCTGACCTAACAACCACAAATGAATTTCAAGATAGATAATGATTTTTTTTCTTTTTTTTTCTCTGAAATATACAATATATTTACACGACCAATGTACAATATATTTAATGTTCAATATATTTACAAGCTATATACAAGACCTGGAACAAGAAGACTAACATCTGCGTGAAAGCAGTCAGGATTCACTGGCCACAATGTGGTTGCTAGAACATTAATAACTCTTATGACAAGCACTGTAAAAATACAAATGATAGTAGACTTAACAATGGCATCTAATTTATAGCAAAATAATGTTCAGAAAAACTATACATTATATATAATGGTAATAACACATGTGGTAGAAATACTGCAAATGAATTTTTTTTTTGTTTCAAAACAAAATAGAAAAACTGCAGAGTGCACTCAATTCTGTGGATATCTACACCTAGCTCATCCAGAGCACTATACAACTCTGGCTCTGACTGAAGGTCCGGAACAGATGAAACTTCATGTGACAAACTATCATTTTGAGAGATATCCTCGTTAACATCTAGCCAATGGACATGTGGTGAGTGCACGGTTGAAACGAGAGGTCTACATCTAAGATTATAAGTGCTAGTATTGGGTTGCTGAATATCAAGTGGTCTGTCAACCACAGAAGGTGGTGTCCTAATAGGAGTATCTGTCTGGGTAAGTTCATTGTCATCTTCCACATCAGTCTCGTCAACAGTCATTTTAGCTAACTTCATGCGGTCTAAATGTTCATTTATATACTCTCCTGTTACTAAGTCCTTTTGTCTGTATTTGTTACCTTTAATAAGCTCGATTACCTTATATGGACCCAAAAATTTCTTAGTTAACTTATACATAGGACCAGACCTGTGTTGGTTAAGTATCATTACTACGGATCCAATAGTTATTTTACTGGGTTTAGCTCGTGCATTCCTTGCTAGAGTGAACTCGGCTGTTGCTTTGGACAGTTGTCTTCATATTTTCTTGAATACTAATTGCATCTGTCTACGCTTCACTTGAACAAAATCATCTACGTTATATAAGGGAGTAGGTGGTACGTTAATCAATTCATTAGGGAGGATCTTATCTGTACCATAAAGAATAGCGTGAGGTGTGTCACCTGTAGAAACATTAATTGAAGAATTTATAGCACACTGAATTAAGGGTATAAAATCATCCCAATTGTTGTTATCAAAATTCATTGTGACTCTCAAGGCATCTAACACTTACCTGTTAGTACGTTCGGCTAGTCCATTACTTGCTGGATGGTAAGGCATGATGCTACATTTTTTGATGTTATATAAATCACACAAGCTAGTTACAATACTATTACTGAATTCTGGACCATTATCTCAAAGGATTACTTTAGGCATACTATATCTACAAATTATTTGGTCATGGAATGTGCTGGCTATAGTTTCTGCTGTTTTGTTCGGGATAGGAACTAGTTCGCAAAACCGTGAAAAATTATCGACCATTACAAGCAAGTAAGTAATTATCAAAAGAAGGCACCAAACTGGGAAGGCTATTTAGCACCATCAAATGCGCAAAATAATCAGAGGGCGCTAAATATCACCAAGGATGCCAATACGAGAACAAAAACGCATAAGGCGAACGATATCAAAAGTATCCGAGTCACCAAGAATTCTATTGAGGGACAGGTGACCGCGAGGGGCGGTCGGAAAGCAAGACACACGCTCGTCCTGGAAGTCAGGATATTCAAGAAGGACATGCACGACCGTAAGAGGGACAATGCAACTAGGACAATAAGGAGCAGGGCGGCGCTCCATCAAGTGACCATGGGTTAAGCGAGTATGGCCAATACGCAATCTCGCCAGAGCTGTTTCCCACCACCGATTACGATGGAAGGAGGACGGCCACGAGGAAACACAACATTTAAGAGTACGTAGCTTGTTACCAGTAACAGACAACCAAGAAGCCTGCCAACGGGTAAGGACTGAGGAATGGATAACCGGGTAAAAGTCGGAATACGGAATGCCTTTACGAGAGATGGGACAAGAGCGGACAGCTTCCTTGGCGGCAGCATCCGCACGCTCATTTAAAGACACACCATTGTGGCTGGGAACCCAACAAAACTCAACCGACTTAAATTTACTGTGAACAAGAAACAGCCAATGCTGGATCTCGACAAGTACTGGATGAACCGGATTAAAGGACCCAAGAGCCATGAGGGCACTACGAGAGTCAACAACAACTACAAAGGAGGACTGACAACGAGAAAGCAGGAGACGAAGAGCATAGAAAATAGCATAAAGTTCCACTGTAAAGATACTAGTCTCCAGAGGTAAGCGACACATATAAGTGCGATCAGGAAAAACAACAGAGTAGCCAACACCGTCCGCCAACTTAGACCCATCGGTGAAGACAGAAACGGAGCGGGAGTGAGAAGAAAAGTGCTCAAGGAAAAGGCGTTTTAGAACCGTAGGAGGGGTAAAAGCTTTAGTGATACAGGTCAAGGAAGTACAAAATCGCGGAAGAGGGACTCTCCACGGGGGCAAAGAAGGAACAACACGAGGAGAAACATTAGAAATACGAACGGAAAGAGAATCCTGGAGGCGAGATAACCGGACAGAAAGAGGGAGGTGGTGTAGAGGAACAGGAACCGCAGGAGGGGTAAAAGTTAAAGCACGACAGAGGCGAGAGGAAGGATGTTGTAAGGACCGCGCAAGATAGCGAAGACAGTAGCAATCATGACGGTCCTGGAGAGACAGGAAGCCAGTGTCAACATACAAGCTAAGGACGGGAGTCGAACGAAAGGCACCAGAACTGAGGCGCAACCCAGTATGGTGCAAAGCATCAAGACGGCGAAGAGTAGAAGGAGAAGCAGACGAGTAAGCAGGGCAACCATAATTGAGCTTAGACAGGACAAGAGAGGAATGTAAAGCAAGGAGAGTGCGCCTATCTTCTCCCCAAGAAGTATGGGACAAGACCCAAAGGAGGGTAAGGGCCTTAGAGCCCTCAACACGGAGGTAAGAGATATGGGAAGACCAAGACAAACGAGTGTCAAGGAATAACCCCAAAAGCTTTGCGGAATCTTTGTATTCAAGGGGATGACCAGAAAGTAACAAAGAGGGACGAAGAACAACCCGTTTCCACGTAAAAGTCATGGCACAAGTCTTAGAAGTAGAGAACTTGAAGCCATGATCGGTGGCCCAAGAAGACACGGCATCAATTGCAAGTTGAAGCCGGCGCTGAAGGAGAGGCGAATCATCACCCTGACAGCAAAGGGTAAGATCACTGACATAGAGAGCGGAGAAGACACCAGAAGGAAGAGAAGAAAGAAGACCATTGAGGGCAACCAGAAAAAGAGTAGTGCTCAGAACACTACCCTGGGGCACACCTTCGTATTGCTGAAAAGAGGCAGAGAGCGCGGTACCAAGGCGCACCTGAAAGGAACGACGGGAGTGGAAGCTGCGGAGAAAGAGAGGGAGATGACCACGAAGGCCAAAAGAATGAAGTTGAGATAGAATATGATATCTCCAAGTGGTGTCGTAAGCCTTTTCAAGGTCAAAAAGGACGGCAACAACGGAGGTCTTCGCAGCAAAAGCAGTACGAATATAGACCTCCAAGTTCACCAGAACATCTGTCGTGCTGCGGCACTTGCGGAAACCAAATTGAGAAGGGGAGAGGAGGTGATGGTGTTCCAGGAACCACATCAGACGAACGTTAACCATACGTTCAAAGAGTTTGCAGACACAACTTGTGAGAGCAATAGGGCGAAAGTCCTTAGGGGAAGTACCCAGAGACCCTGGTTTGCGAACCAGGAGGACAACGGCATCGAGCCAGTCCTCAGGGACTGACGACGACTCCCAGATCCGATTATACAGACCCAGTAAATACTGAGACGTGCACGGAGGGAGATGGCAAAGCATCTCATAATGAATACCATCGGAGCCCGCCGCCGTAGAACCGCAGAGGGCCAGGGCAGAACGAAGTTCAGAGAGAGAGAGAAAGGATCATTATAGGGTAGGTGAAGACGAGTGCAGAAATCTAAAGGACAAGACTCAAGGACAGGTTTACGAAGAAGAAAAGATTGGGGAAGATGAAGACCAGAGCTAACAGAAGTAAAATGGGAACCCAGTACGGAAGCAACCTGCAACGGGTCCGCCACAAGAGTATCATGGAGGTGAAGGACCGGTGAAACATCGGGAACGAATTTACCCGCTATCTTGCGGATACGCTTCCAGATCTGGGCCAGAGGAGTTTCGGACGTAATTTTTGAGACATAAGATGCCCAACATTCACGTTTAGCCGTACGGATGGCCCTACGGGCCACCGCACTCACTTTCCGAAAGAAAAGAAAAGAATCGGTCATCTGCCTACGGCGGTGCCTCTTCCAGGCTGCACGCTTACAGTGGACAGCCCGAGCACAGTCCGCATTCCACCAGGGAATGCACTTTCGTGGACCCCGAGAGGAAGAGCGAGGGATAGAGCGGAGGGCAGCGTTGAAGACAGTGTCCTGAAAAAGGAGGAGAGCGCGAGAGAGAGGCAGAAGGGAGAGGTCAGAGAGAGTAGCACTGAGGGAAAATAGGGTCCAGTCCGCCTTAGCAAACTGCCACCTAGGGAAAGAGAGGGAAGGGCGAAAAGAGAAAAAGGAAACAAGGATGGAGAAATGATCACTTCCATGGAGGTCATCAAGAACCTGCCACGTGAAATCTAAGTAAAGAGAAGAAGAGCAGAGAGAAAGATCAAGACAAGAAAGGGTGCGAGTCCGAGAGTCCAAATGAGTGGGCTCACCAGAATTCAGAAGAGACAGGGAAGAAGAGAGGAGAAACGGCTCAAGAAGGCGACCCCGGGTATTCGTCAGAACGTCACCCCAAAGAGAATGACGACAATTGAAGTCACCCAGCAGGAGCACAGGCTCCGGCAAGGAGTCTAGGAGGTGTTTCAAATCAGGAAGAGAAAGCGGGACACTCGGGGGGAGATAAATGGAACAAACAGTGTACCATTTCCCCACAAAGATACGAGCAGCAGAACAATGGAGAGGCGAAGGAAAAAGTAAAGGCACAAAGGGAACATCAGCACGAATCAAAAGAGCAGAAGATTTAGAAGCCCCAGCAACAGCTGGGGGGGGGGGAGAGAAAGGAATAGCCACGAAAACGACCAGGACGAGCACCAAGCATCGGCTCCTGGAGACAGACACAAAGGGGCGAAAACCGCGAAATCAGAAGTTGGAGTTCGAGGAAATTGGCGTAATAACCTCGAACGTTCCATTGAAGAATGGACAACGACGAGAAGAGAAAGGACAAAAACAGAGAACAAGGAAGAAACAAAGGCGAAAGAGCAACAGAGCACGTTAAAGAATATCAGGGTCAGCAAAGTCAGGGTTAGGGGGCATGGGTAAACTGAGCAAAGACCGAGGGAAGGAAACGGGAGAACAGATCAGAGGTAGGTGGGCAGGGTCCGGAGGAGGAGGAGGAGGAAGAGGAGGAGACAACAGAGAGGAGCTGGCAAGGTCAGCAGATGGAAGAGGAGGGGTAGAAAGAGGGGAGCGTACCTCAGCAAGGGCAGCAACTGAGAGGGAAGCGTGGGCTAAAGAAACCTCCATAGCAGGAACAGGGGGCGCAACCACCGAAATGGGAGGGGAAGGAGCGAGAGAGGCAGAAGTAGGGGCCGAGGAAGAAAGCGAAACCTTCTTACCCGCCGGGGAGGAGGAAGGAGAGGAGCCAGGTTTACGCTTCTGACGTAAAGAGACAGGTGTCCCAGCAACCACGTACTGGGCAATGGATTCTAGCATCTCAACAGGAGAAGCTGAACGAGAGTACACATGACGGCCGTTTGGAGAGCGATGGACATCAGCCCGCATAAACAGGCGGCGAGGAGAGTCAAGAGACGGAGGGGAAGGATGGGAAGGAGGAACGGAGGGAGACAAGGAAGAAGACACAGGAGACACGACAGACCGGGTAGAAGGAAGGGGAACCCTAGACAGAGGACCAGAAGGAGGATCCTTCGGGAGAGAACCCAAAGGAACAGAGGAGAGGGCAGTGGGCGCAGCTGGGTCCAAGGCCCAGAAACGGTTGTGAGTCTGAGGAAGGCGGGAAGGACGAGGAGAGGAAGAGTGCAACACGCGAGCATAAGAGATATTAGCATAAGGCGGGAGCCGGCGAACCTGGCGTCTCACCTCAGGAAAAGATAAACGCTCCCGGTGCTTCAAGTTGAGGACGGCTGCCTCAAGCTTGTAATGGACACACGCACGGGAGAATGTAGGATGGGCCTCACCGAAGTTGAGGCAACGAGCCTGGGGAGAAGTGCACTCCGACTTAGAGTGACCTTCGCCACCACACAAAGGACAGAGAGAGACAGTCCCGGAGCAGCGGAGGGCACCATGCCCAAACCTCCAGCACTTGTTGCAGAGCCGAAGAGAAGGAATGTACTCCTGGACAGAGCACCTGGCACCTGCAAGAATGACAGAGGGTGGAAGAGTCCTACCATCAAAGGTAATCTTCACAACCCGGAGGGGTTGACGGCGACTACCATGAGGGGGACGAGTAAACGTGTCCACCTGGAGAATAGAATGGCCCTGGGCAGCAAGGATATCCCGAATATCGTCGTGGCAGTCACGCAGGTCCTGAACGCCGGTCGCAACATGGGGCGGGAGCAATATAGTGCCAACACTGGCATTCAACTGAGCGTTCTTCGAGACCCGAACAGGGGTCTCGCCAAGGCAGGATAAGGCAGCCAAGCGGGAAGCAGCATCCTGAGAAGGAGCAGCAACGACACGTGTATCGAGACGGGTGGGGTTGAAAGTAATGGAGGCATCCACGGAATCAACGCGATGTCGATGGAGGGAGAAATCGTCAGGAGGCGCAGAATCAAGAGGGAGAAGATCAAAATATTTGGCCCTCGAAGCGGGACTAAACAAGGCTTGATAGGTAGCAGAACTCGAAGGAATCAAGCGAGGGCGGCCGTGACGAGGACGGCGGTGAGAACCCCCAGAGAGAGAGGGGTTAAAAGGCGCAGTAGTTACAACTAGAGAAGGAGCCGCGCCAGGGGACGAGGTAGTCACCACTGGGGGCTTGGGGCTCGACCCAACCACAGAGGAGGGAGGGGAGCCAGGGGAAGGAGTCAGAGAAGCCAAAGGAGGAGCAAGGTCGGGGTCCAATGCAGCGGAGGCTACAGAGCCCGGTCTTCCAACACGGACTGACTCGGGGGCTTGGTCGCCCACCCCACGAGCCTGAGAAGGTAAACCAGAAACGGCCGAAACAGGGGTCATCATCATTACGAAAAGAAGAATTCATTCACGAATGTGCCCCCACACCCACCATGGAGCCACAATTAGAAGCAGGACACCCAACAAGAAGCTATCGCCGATCTTGCCGGGGCCTCCTAGGGGTATGTCGTGAGTATATGCCCCATAAACGCCACCTTAAGAAACCGACAGTCCGTCGAGATCGGGTTCAGTGACGAAAGGGGGATTGACAATAAAAGGTTCCCCTCGCTCTCGACGTCGGGTACTACAGTTCTACGGGTGCAAGAGTATGCCTCCTCAAGCACCCAGGCGTCAAAATAGAAGAAGTTCAAGGGAAGAACCAGAACAAGCAAAAGGTCGGCAGGAAACGGCAAGCAGATAGGAAAAGAGGGGGGAGAAAAACGAAACAGAAGGAAAAGGAAAAGGTGCCCAGCAGAATTGGAGAGGACGGCAGCAGGAGCACGAGGCTAGAAAAGGACAGAGGACTGTCCCAAGGAGCATCACACTCCGGCAGCCGCCCACTAAGCCCCCACACTGCGACAACGAGCTGAGCGGGGAGGGGGCCATTACAAGCAAATGTTTGTTCCCTTTCTCTGTTTCCGCAAAATTTGTCAATAAATCCATCGATATTCATTCCCAAGGAGCTTTAGTTGCTGGGTACACCTGAATTGGATTAGGTCCTGAAACATGTAGCTTGTGCTGTAAACAAGTTAAACATCTGTCAACATAATGAGCAATCTCCTTAGCCATTTTTGGCCAAAAATACTTCAATCGACCTTATTGGAGTGTACGATCCTTTCCTGGATGTGCACTTGCAGGAGCATCATGGATAATTTTTAACACAGTTGGTACCAAGACAGCTGGAACAACTAACTGACAACATTTCCTCGGGGCTGTCCCTAGCTTTACTACTCTACACAGTAAATTGTCCAACATAACTAGTTCTTTCAATGGTACTGGGGGTTTATGAATCGGGCAAGTGTCTTGCTTAGTCAAAAATTTAATGACGGGTGCCCATATGGGGTCTTGTCTCTGTTCCGTTTCTACTACTGTAGCATCTAATGCTGGGTAATTTAACTGAATCGCAGCTACGTGTCGAGAAAATGCATCGGCTACAACATTTTGCTTCCCTGGAATATATCCAAATGTGGGATTGAATTCTTGAATTGTGAGCAAATATCTAGCAAACTTTCCAACTGGATTCTTATTTTTGAACATGGGAATTAATGGTTGGTGATCTGTAAGAACATGAACTGGGTAATTATATATTGTATCCTTGAAATGTTTAAGTGCCCAGACAACTGCCAAGGCTTCTCGTTCTGTTGCGCTATAATATTTCTCTTCTTTAGATAATGTGCGGCTAGCATAAGCTATTGCGTAATCTCTGTGACCTTCTGTTTGAAGTAATGCAGTACCTAGACCTATGTCACTAGCATCTGTAACCAACGTAAAAGGTTTAGAAAAATCTGGGTACCTAAGGACAGGTGACGAAACCAAGGCTGCTTTGAGTTTTTTGAATGACTGATCCTGGGCCTCTCCCCAATCAAAGGGTTCATCTTTTCTCTGCAACTTGTAAAGCGGAGCGGCTATAATAGAGAATCCAGCAATAAATGAACAATAAAATCCTACAAGACCTGTGAACTGTCTTATGGCTTCTGCGGTACGAGGTGTTGGAAAATCACGGGCAGCAATAATTTTTGATTCATTCAATGTAATACCTGAAGGTGTAACTGTATGACCTAGGAAATTAATCTTCTGCTTTAAAAATGAACATTTTTGCAAGTTTTATTTTTAAATTAGCTTCAGCGAGCTTTGCAAGTACTTTCTCAAGGTTCTGGAAATGAGTCTGAACATCTTGCGACATGATTATGAGATCATCAAGGTAAACTAGAAGCGTACTTCCTATCAATCTACGAAATAGATTTGTCATAAGCCGTGAAAAGGTTATTGGACTACTCCACAAACCAAATGGCATTCTTTTGAAATGAAAATGACCATTGGGAGTACTAAAGGCTGTCAATTGTTTACTTTCCTCATCAAGGGGGATTTGCCAAAATCCCTGCAACAAATCTAACGTTGAGAATACTTTGTTTCGACCAATACTTTGCAACAAATCATTTAGAACTGGAAGTGGGAAACGATCAGGTATTGTTACTCTGTTAAGCTTGCGATAATCGATTACAGGTCTCCAAGTCCCATCTCGCTTTGGTACAAGAATCAATGGAGCGTTCCATGGCGAATTACTCGATTCAATTACATCACTCTGTAACATTTCCTCTACAAGTCTATCGGCTTCTGCTCTCTGAGAATGGGGAAGACGTAAGCTGGTACATAAATAGGCATAGTTCCTTGTTCAAGGGGAATTTTATGTGTAATAAGAGGAGTGAGACCTAATTTTTCTCCTGGTAGAGCAACAACAGCTCTATTCCTGTTCAAAATTTCCAAAAGTTGAACCACAGAGTCAGGAAAATCAGTAGGACTGAGGTGTTGCGCTTGCACCTCTGCTGAGATCCCTGTTCTCCTGGTGTGAGTGTACAAACAGTATGATCCATGGAGACATCATTCACAACTCGCACCGGTAACGAGTAATGGGCAAAATCTACAACATGGGTACCAGACTGCAGATGGATGTCGGCATTACTAATGTTTGCAATAAATAATATAACACTACCATCCTGCACTGTGTGCCAGGAGGGTTCAACAAACGTACCATTCACTTTGCATGTTTCACTTTCCGCAATCACATCCAACAACTCAGGCACTCCCTGAACCTTAACTCTTATTCTGGTGAGAGAATGAGGGTGTAGCACAGTGTCAGTAGCCGTGGAACCACTGACTTCAGAGATGGAAGCTGCCAGGCGAGCGAGACAACGAGAATCTGTTAGGGCGTCCCCTTCCAGAAAGTCCCGATACTCACTCTCCTTAACAACTGCACAACTACTATGCTTCAATCGAGTGCCTGTTTTCTCGGGTATGCTACCACGACAATGATCTGACAAACCTACGCTAGCAAGGCGGGTGTCAACAAAATTAACGTAATCTGATTGAAGGTTGAACTCATAGCCCTGTCGATACATGCTACACAAGGGTATGACGTGGTCTTTGATACTTATGTTCCAACGATGGGGAAATAGTGCAATATTTTCATCAATCATGGTGTACAGACCTAAGGGAATGTCTCTAGGAAAATGAATAATGTCAACAACTAAACATGTTATAGACAATATGACATCATTGAACTTGAGTGGGAGGTCAATTTCACCCTGAACTTTTACTTTATTTCCTGAAATACCACTTAGAAAAGGTATGTGTGACTGTTTTAAAGTAGTAGGGTGCTTACTTTCAATGTCTCTAAGAGCTGAGGGCTTGACAATATTCATTTTTGCACCTGAGTCAAGAAAAACTTTTAAAACTCTACCATGTACAATGGCTGAGACAAGGGGACCATCACTTGAGACTGGACAAGTTACTACTTTTGACTTATGTTGTCTGGGATATCTGCGTCTTGTTTGGGTCAAATTTACTGTGGATCCGTCAACATCTACAACTGGTTTAGAGTCAGTGCCCTCCTCTGTCAAGTGTCCAAATCTATTTTGGGTAACTACTGAATACACAGGGAGGGCACTAGGATTGGCTAGCTGGAATTGGTTAGCGGATGGCCTTGGGGGTTTCCCGACGACACGGATTGAACATTCTGAACTCCAGCATTCTGTGACCAAGCATTATAATTTGAAGTTGCATTATAACTGGGCTGGGAGTTGTAATTACGTGAGTTCTGATAATGTCTTGGACGCTGTTTGCCTCGCCAAGACTGACCGTGGGAGTTACGAGGTGGGGATGTCCTTTGCCTAGCTCTACAATCCGCAGTGTGGTGACCAACTTGTTTATGGTACGTGCAATTTGGGAGCCTAGAGTGATTAGATTGACGAGGGGACCGAGAGAATTGTCTAGGAGGTGATGATCTAGTCTGAACAACAGCGGACGGACCAACAGTCCCTTGCAAGGTGGTTACTCTTACCACAATGCCAACATGAGGGAGTGGATGGTTGTGGACTATGGCGTTTCGGCAATTTATGAGGCGGGGAATTTGACTGGGGGCTACGAGCATGGGTACGCTTCTGCGACTAAGAGTTTGTGGGAGGATGCTGAGAGCTTGTTACTACATTTACAGTATCAGAGGGTGGCAACAGTTGAGCACTTTGGGGAGCTAGTTTATCGGCGGCATTGTTAATGGCCTCAAATACTTCACCAATTTCATGTTTAACACCAAAACTTTGTTGCTCAATGATTGGTTTAGTATGCTCTGGGGCCAAATGTATTAAAGTCCCAAATGCTATCATCTTGGCCATAGCCTCAGGGGACAGATTATTGTCTTTATCTAACCATGTCGAATTATTCATAGCAGAAACTAAGGCATACAGATACTGATCGAGACAGCTAGTAAACGCATTAAACGATTCGCCAGGCTGCATGGTGGCATTAGCAATTTTCTTGACTAACCTATACGGGTCAAGGTCTCCTTTATTAACAAAGCGACGGCGAAAGAAATCCTTAAATTTGGGCCAAGACTGGAGGCTAACAATGGAGGCTTTCTCATCAACAACAAAACGTGCATCACCTTTGGTTGTGTCCACAGCTGACCGTGCAATTGCTAAGTATTCGGCATCAGTAGGCTTAGAAAAACGTGCAACTGTTTTCGCTTCAACCTTACTAAACCATGACTCTAATAAGCGGGATTCACCAGCAAAAAGAGGAATAGCCATTTCCTGAGCTGATCTCTGGCCATTGGGACGAGCAACTGTTCCCGTTGATTCTGAAGGTGTTTCAGCAGTGGTAGGCATTGTCACAGCCATGGAAGGAATATTTGAACGCAGATTATAATTAAGTGCACCTGGCATCAGAAATAGTATACACAAAAATAAACACACAAAAAAATATCAACTTGGCTAAAGTAAGAAAAATGGCACAAATAAAACTATTAAATTGGCCTAGGCAACAAATAATTAAGAGCAAGCAAAATTGTGAATTAAATTAGCAATCTGGTATGAATATGGCTGGGATTAGAAGCATGCAAATTAATTAAACCAGGCTAAGCACAGCAATTTAGAATAAAGACTGTAAAATGCAATTGCAAAATTTCATTAAAAAGATTCAGCACAACAAGTGGCAATGCAAGAAATATGGATGTAGCACATAAACTGGACACAGGAATGTATATAACTGCTATGGTAAAAATTTAAAATAAAATGCTTAGAGGATAAATTTCAAGTTAGGTCTGGAGAAATATAAAAAAAATTCTATGTTCTATTGTCTATGGAAATCTCAAACAAATTTGTATTATGCAAAATAAACTGCTAGAAACAATTATTTCTTACTTCTCTCACCTTTGAATTCACTAATGACACTAGTAACAATTAATGAATAATGGAATCAATGCAGGAAATATTGAAATGACTCAAAGAAACTGTGGGCCAGAAGTATTGAACCAGCTCCAATATTTAACAAGTGACTGAATGGTTAATTCACAGGATATTATGGATATATTTACGTTAAACCTCATTAAATCATAGCACACGATATCTTAGCTCATAATTACTTAACTCAGGGCTGCAGGATTTGCAATATAACTGTGGCCAAAACGAAAAACGGTGACGAGACGTGTGAAGAGGCCCATGTGAGGGCTTGTTTACAAACTGGTGCGATGGCAGTGCTCCTGGCGGCGGTTGCGCGAAACTCCGTGGACCCCACACTCTGTTGATGTTGGAAGTGCGAAGATAAATTCTGACGACGACGATATTGCGACGATGGCGGTGGGGAAAGCACGATAGGGAGGCAGGAGTTCACACAAAATGATGTAGCAGGGGCTGGTGGCGATGATGAGAGGTGGCGAGGTGTCTATGTGGCAACGAGGCGAGGTGTGTGAGCTTGGGAGGGAGGCAAGGTGGCGACACTAGTCAAACAATTGTAGTCTTTTTTTTTCCACCAATTCCTCTTGAATAACTGTACAACATCCACAATAATCAGTTGATACTTGCGAAGATGGCTGACGACGATTTCAGTAGCTTGAACACTCACAAAGCTTAGATACTGTCATCTTGGGTGGCGGTGGTGGTGGTGGGTGCAGGTTGCGCGGAAGCTTCCTTCCTCCTCACTGATGAATTAACGTTCAAACAGGAAATTATTGACCCTTACTGCTGAGACGTTGGCCTGGAGTAGTGGTTGATGGCAGGACCCCAGTCTGACACAATATTTGATGCGTGAGTGGCAGGATGGCGGCTTATGGAGGCGGCTGATGGCGGTGGCGGTTGTACTGTGAAACACAAGGCGATGCTGAGTACTTGAAGTTTTCGTTTCCAGAAAAAAAAATTCTGGGTCCCACTGCTGCTACCAGTATTCGTTTGCCTTGTTCAGGTTGAATGTAGACACAGTAGTCGCTTCTGTATATATTTATTGAGTGAGGCAAACAGGTGTATAACTGGCCAGCCGAGGTCCACCTACTCTAAGTCTGTGAGGAGAACTGAGGCTGCTGGGAGCATGGCTGATGCTCCTCTGTCTGGCATGACGTCAGAGGCCTACTTGCCTGTGATTGGTTATATTCCAACTGACATAGAATTTGAGTATAACATTCGTAGCAAACCTATTTACGAAGAAATACTTGGAGCTTCGTGAATCTAGGTTCAAGGATCGATCCCTGGTGATAGTGGAAACAAATGAGCAGAGTTACTTTCACCCCAATGCATCTGTTCACCAAGCAGTAAATAGGTACCTGAGAGTTAGACAGCTGTTACGGACTGCTTCCTGGGGGAGGGGGGGAAAGTTGATTGATTGTTAGTTAAGAGACGGGTTAAAAGAGCCAGATCTCAACTCCCGCAAGCACAACTAGGTGAATACACACAGACAAGAGCGTGTCATGGTATTCCAGCACATCTGTTGTCTTGGAGCCTGAGAAGTCTAGCTGGGAGCCTGCGGGAGCCTGCGGGAGCCTGCACAGTCAGCACAATCAGTGTACTGTAAATTATGTACACGACCATGACCACAGTGTGCTGTAAACTATGTACACGACCATGACCACAGTGTGCTGTAAATGATGTGCATGACCATGACCACAGTGTGGTGTAAATTATGTTCACGACCATGACCAGATTGTGCTGTAAATTTTGTACACGAGGATGAGCACAGTGTGCTGTAAATTATGTACTCGACCATGACCACAGTGTGCTGTAAATTATGTACTCGACCATGACCACAGTGTGCTGTAAATTATGTACTCGACCATGACCACAGTGTGCGGAAAATTATGTACATGAGGATGACCACAGTGTGCTGTAAATTATGTACACGACCATGACCAGATTTTGCTGTAAATTTTGTACACGAGGATGAGCACAGTGTGCTGTAAATTATGTACTCGACCATGACCACAGTGTGCTGTAAATTATGTACTCGACCATGACCACAGTGTGCTGTAAATTATGTACTCGACCATGACCACAGTGTGCTGTAAATTATGTACACGACCATGACCACAGTGTGCTGTAAATTATGTACACGACCATGACCACAGTGTGCTGTAAATTATGTACACGACCATGACCACAGTGTGCTGTAAATTATGTTCATGTCCATGACCACAGTGTGCTGTAAATTAGAGTTGGTAAAAGAGGAGGAGATTGCATATCGTAAATGGCTAAATTAATGCGAAGTATGTTATTGCACGTTGTAAATTACGTGATTATGGAAGGTCATTGCAGGTTATAATATACACGTGAGTTTTGTAAATAGCGTTCAAGAGGTAATTTATCATCTTATTTTATTGCGTTCTTATTTATCTTCTTTTAAAACTCCCCTTCTCCTTTTCAGTTTCAGTTTTGTAATAAAGATTGGTAGTGTGTTTTTATTATTACTGTTATTAATTATATTTAAATTATTATTGTAATTATTATGAACTAGTATTGAATAATATTCAGAATTACAAAATAATTATTAGGAGAAATATTTCAACTATTCACAAGTACTAACTTGCTCCAAGTTTGATTTTTTATACTATACGAGTCCCTTTGACACACGTATGGTATAATATATTTTGATGTCCTTGTGTATATATATTGTACGGATATACCTACGCATGCGTGTACGAACCACGCATGCGTACATGTAAGTAAATTAGCTTAACGTACCAAGTTGATTCTCAGTTGAGAAGAAAGTACGATACCAACGTAAATATATTCTCAATATTCATTCAAATTTATATGCTTGTGTATCTTTCGTATAGTACAAGGGAAGAGTTGCATGTAATTTTGTAATGTGATCATTATCATACTTTCCGCCGTCGGTGACGGATATTGTGTCCATAAATAACTCTACAGATGTCCAACAGTGACTCATTTTGCGTCCAAAATTAAAATATTTGATGAAATTCCACTTTTTCCCAGATCATTATGGGACGTGTTTTAAAATGTGTGCCAATGTCTTCCATTATCTGTAATGGCCCAAGTGGCATCACGGCACCACCTGCCATGCGGTATGCTCATTGTTATAGTGTCTACTCTCATGACTGCTGCCGCCACCCCTTGCGTCCAACATGTGTGCCTGTTCCGGCTATTTGTCCTCAGCTATATTTATTACTGATAAACTCTACATTTACTCCAAGATGGATAGGGATCAAGACCAGATTCATTCCAGGACGCCAGCAGGGAAAGAAACACGTCTGAGGGAGAAGCTAAGAAGTGTTTGCCAAAAGTACAGTAAATTGAAACTCATACCAACAAAATTCCAGGCTTTAGTTGAAGAATTTTCTGATATTGGAAGTGCCGAAAGTAACAGTGGTATTAAAGTGAGGTCGTTGAAACTGAAACAGCAGGTGAGGATGAACTTGAAAGTGAGGGGAGTGATGATGATGATATTGATACCGCCACACGTGCAGGGCCTGCTCTGGGATCTGCTCTGCCCTCTGGGATTTTTACAGTTATTTATTACGAGAGATTTGCTGAAATTTATGGTATGTGAAACAAGCTTGTATGCGTCACAAAGCATGTTCAATGCTTCTAACAACACAAACAATGAGTGGGATGAAGTGAGTGTAAAACAGCTTGCAGATATTTGTGACTGACAATGTTGATGGGCATTGTGAAGATGCCAATGATGAGAATGTACTGACAAACAGGTAAATTGTGGCATGTACCTTTTTTCAATCCTTTTATAACTTTTTTTTTTCTACCACAGACGTGGCCACACATTTACAATGCTAACCAGCATATATACATTTTCTTCTGTCCTCCATGGACAGGGTTAGAGAAATGTTAAACATAGAGTTCAAGGGTTTATTGAACACTCAACCACAGAAGGTGATTCAGTGCTTTTAAAATGCTAAGCTAACCTACATACGTAAATACATAGAAACACAGATTTACGTATGCCCTACATAAAGTGTTTGATGTGTCTTTTACATAGTGTCATTAATGTACATTCACAAAGGTGAAATGTAATTCTGATCAGCTTCCATATATACTTTATACCCATACATATGCATACACACACACATATACATACATATATACACACACATGCATTCACATACATCTGTCTCATTTACTCTGACAGGGTGAGATAGCTGATAAAGAAACTAGTGTGCAATTAAGCACTTAATCACTGAAGGTGATGAAGGTGCTTTTACAAGCTCAGGTTATATAGTTATATCATATATATACATTGAATAAAAGATATATTACATGGTCAATCTTGGATACAAGTCCAATATATCATCAAGTGTTCCAGTACTCATATAGTAATTACAGAGTTCAGCATACCTTAGCCCAGGAGGGCGAAAGTCAGTCAGTATGGGACATTCTACAATATAATGTTCAAGAGAGTGCATGTTTTCTCTTTCACAAAGTTGACTTTGTGAACTTTCATAACTGCAAGATGATATAAATTGATTGCAAAGTATTTTCATATTAATAACAATAATGCCATTCCCAAAGACATTCAAGACAGACTAATAAAAGCTGGAACATTCATGGATTATCTCACATAAATGCAAAACACAAAACATTTTACATTCCTCAGAAAAATCTGTGTTTGGATGAAGACACAGTGTCATGGAGTCTAGCTTTAAAAGTTTATAATCCAAATAAGCCTGATAAGCATGGAGTAAAGTTGTACATGCTGGCTGAATTGTATACTGATTACATCCACGATTTTGAAGTGTATGCAGGAATGGGGAAGATAACAATTCAAACGGTTATGGGCTTGATTGAACAACTGAAGAACAAAGGTTACCATTTATATATGGATAACTACTATAACTGTACAAATGAGTGAAAAGCTGCTTGAACAAGGTGTATAAACACCTGTGGTACTCCCAGATTGCAGCGTGGTGCACCAAAAGATCTTCAGCTATAAACGAAGGGAGTAGTATATACTGAGCCAGATAGGGGCACTTAACAAACAATGGGGGGTACTTATCAGACAATGGAATCAGAGGCGGGGAGCCAGATAGGCCCACTTATCAGACAATGGAATCAGAGGCGGGGTGACAGATAGACCCACCTCAAATTGTAGTCTACAGTGCGCCCCCGCCATATTTCACTTACACTGGGTATCTCCGTTTAAACACTACGTCATTATATAGGACTAATTAAGGATATATATATATATATATTCGAACAAGTCTGAATGGCCCCTCCAGGACTATGTGCATATATGACCGGAGCTATATAGGATATATATATACTCAAAATAAAAGTGGGTGAAAAGAAATAACACTTGTTTTATACAATATATTAACAAAAGTACATAGTGGCTTAAACATAATCGTAATCTAATTCCCCCCCCCCATAATATTGTCTAACTAGACCCCTCCTCCGTGCCCACAGGTCTGTTGTGGGGTCTTCCTCCCCCTCCTGGGGTGATGATGACGATGAGTCATCATCCAGAGGGAGAAAGAGGTGTTGTGGTTCTTCTTCCTCTCCTAGGGGGGCTACTGTCGTCATAGCGTTCACTCTCACTGGAAGGGTGTCGTCCTTCCTCCCCTTGTGGCTCGATGACATCATCACTTTCACTTCCAGCGGTCACCCCTTGGGTTGAGGTGGATGGGTGGGGGTCAGGTGGTATGTCTGGATGGCCATAGCCTAGGCTTTTGTATTTATTTAGGTAATAGCTCATTTAGGTAATAATCATCAAATGCACTTAAACCCCTTTTAGTATTAAGGGTGGTGACCATTTGCCCTCCTAAATTCCTAATTTGGTAGTATTGAAAAGTATTTACTACTGCATTACTGTGAAGGGTTTCTTTAAAATGTCTATGAGTTAAAGATCTTTGCGCAGCGCAGGGGATACCCTTAGCGGTAATGGAATTTGAATTGTTGTGCAACAGCAAACTATACATTTTGGGCTTGAGAGCTACAACTTCAAGGATGTGTCTATCTGAAACCTCTGACTTTAAAAGACCTAAAACACCCTTTTTAGAAGGATCATACAAGGGGTGAGTTTCAGGGAAGTTACTGGTATCGATCCATGATCTAAGGGGTTCTTTCCCCATCTCGTTAAAGACATCTTCAGTCATTAAACTGAAGATGAAACTGTCTGTATCGCTGTATATCAGTGCTGCCCTATCTGAATAGTGGTTCTTAAGTACCCTGTACAAAAAATGGAACAAACTGTATTTTGCTAGCTCATGAATCTGGAACCCAATGTAATTAGGATGAGTAATTTTAATGAATGGTCTGGAACTGACAGACAATAATTTATTGTCACCTAAATGCACCATACGTTTAAAGCGAGGATTCTTCACCTCTCGTAAAAAGACCATAGCTGAAGTCACTAGTTTGGTGTCAATGGCATAACGGGCTGGGTTCAGTAGTGTTTTACCAAAAACACTGTTCGTCAGTAATTTGAAGAGTGTTTTCCTATCGTTACTGGTGGAAGCATTTCTATTGTTAACGTTGGTGTTAACAAATTCTGCCATAAAATCAGACTGGCGGAACTCATAAATGGCATGAATAGCCCCTACTTCAAGACCTATCTCAATAAATAACTGTAAGAGGTGTAGAGATATGAAATAATGTTTCTTGGGGAGATGATCCCCTACCAACTTAATATTTTTTTTAAGGAGGTTTGTAATAATATTTGTTTCCAGAAGTCCCCTACTAAATGGTGAGATATCCTCCATACTTATTCCCCTATGGTGTAAACAAAAAGGTAGATCGTCTGTTAGTCTAGCTATTTCAGGTCTTATGTATTTGGTGTCAATTAATAGCCAGTACCCTTTGTTAGAAGAGAATGGCTGTTCTGTCATTATCTTCCCTTCGCTAATGAAGGAGTTCATCTCATCAGATAACAACCTTCTTAGACCACCATAGGGTAATTTCTTAGTCATACAACTCCCGTAAAGGGAGTTGAAGTCTAAGTATAGTAAGAAAGAAGATCTATCCTCCTGGGGGTTAAAATATGGGTTGACATAGCGGATGTTAGCTCTGGCATAACTCCTAACTGCAGTTGTAAAACCCCCTCGTATGTTTTGTGATATGAGATTGTGCAACGTCACATCTGCACTTAACTCCAACGATATTTTGCTACTTTTCAAGAAGCAATCATAGGAGTAACCCGGAAGGCTACAGTAGTGAGTCATCTCTAAGGAAAATATATAATTTAGAATTACCCTGTGTGAGTAAAAATGTCAGCCAGTAAACCGACATCACACCTTAAATAAACAAGGAGATAATCCTTTAATGACTCACATCCTGTAGCCTCCCATACTAATTTAGAATGTCTATATTCTTCCAAAGTGATGGATGATTTGTTTAGGGAGCTGTAAATTATTTCAATAGGGGGGAGTGTTGCATCATTAAAGCAGCTGATTTTTGTGGCATATTCATAAAGGAAAAACTGCTTACCCTTTAAGAGTAGGTGGTGACTCTCTTCGGGTAAACCTTCTATCATTGAGTGAGTGAATGTTAAGGGGCTGCCTGAATCAATGTGGGTTTTTGCTAGGGACGAAAGACTGCCCGTAATAAAAGCCAGTGAATCAAGAAATTTAAGGTTGCCTATTTCTACCTTAAGATATTTAGTCCCCTGCCTCATGAGGATATTGCTCTTAATATTTGAACCCATGGCAAACTCCCTCAAAATTAAGCCCATGTCATAAGACATATTGTGGGCAATTAGGACTAAACTCTCTAGAGCATTCTTGTGGCGGAGGTTGCAGTAATTACATAGAGCTCCAATATAATTGAGTTTTTCCCTAAGGTGATCATGATGTTGAACCTTGAAATTGGCGGGTGTAAATACCTCCTCACAAAACTGACAGTGAGTCTGTCTCCTAAAATGAACCATATCCTCAAGAGACATGTCTATTTCATATTTGGGTAGGGTGGATCTGATAATTTCCCATTTGGTGGCAACTCGCTCCATGAAATGAGTGACGCTGTCCTCCCCAAAATAAGTAAATTTATCAATGACGGAGTGGTTCCTATCAACAATTATATAGCTGTATGCTATAGGCCTATGTATGGCTGTAACAGAACCTAGACAATCCTCAGTGCTTAGGACACTCTCGAAATCGAAATAAGCTACATGGGAAGGGGGGTAACCTTTCCCTGTATTTTTAAAATGAAGGGTGTCCCCCTCCTGGGGATAAATCATTTTCTGCGTGATGTCGCAGGAAACAGAATGGTGAGACAGCTCACTAGAATTTTGATATTCAGAAAGACAGCTTCTACAGAAGACTGTCTTTCGCCTGTGGCTGTGGGTAAAGTTCCGCAAAAACTTATTTAAGTCTTTAATAAGACTTACATGAGACTCCCCCAATAATAATAATGGAACTATGTCTGAGTACTGTCTGCTACCTCGACGACAAAGAGAGACGTGATAGGCAGCGTCTGTATGTTTGTGAATTGAATACGAAAAAATGGAGAGTTTATTCCTATTTTCCAATTTAGAGATATCCTTCCATGAGAGAGGGAAAGATAATTGCTCGTATTTGACCATTTTCCTAACCCTAGAGTGAGACTCTACAAGTCTTCCTATACGTTTCCATTTCCATCCTTGTTGTGACGCCCGAAAAGCGGCAATGCATTGAATAATTCATGTTCCATTGTTACCATTGGGGTTTAGGTTGAAGACCTCATGTCGCCCCCTTAAAAAGGGGGGATAAGGGACATAATCCCCTAAAACTGACCTTACACTACCATTACAGATAACGATTTTGAGGAAATCAACATTAAATAATATAAAACCAATCCCCTCTGTTTCTGAAAAGAGATCCTCCAGACGTGTAATCATATAACCCACCCAGCTATCAATAAGATCACCCACCTCCTCAAGAGTTACCAGCCTAGGAGGTGTCGTTATGAAGTGTTCCCTATAGTCATCATCTTCTGTGAGACGTTGTTTTAAAAGTGAAACCTTCACTTCAAGGAGGATTTTGAATGATGAAGTGAAATGGCCATGACCCGCCAGAGAATTCATGTAATTCTCTATTTCGTTAGAGAATAGTTCTCTAAAGTTGCTTAGAAGACCTACAGGATCTGTGGCAAAGGCTGGGGGGATGGAATATTCCATTCTAGTAAAGAGATCCCCCAGGCCCCCCACCCTATTAATTAAGTGAGGGATGTCTATAACATCCTCCCCTTCTGAGGAATTTCCATCACTATCTCGATTGTTGTCATGGGGTCTAAGACCACTAGGACCTGCCTGAGGGATGTCACCACCACCATCATCATCACCACCATCACCATCATCATTCATCTCTTCCTCCCCACCATTTTCAAAGGGCTGTCTACCCCCGCCACCACCTAAGGGGCTATTGTTACGTTGGGCTTTGGGGTGAAGTTCCTCTCCTACCTGTCCCTGAGATGTCTTTACCTGCCTCTGAAGCACCCCTGGAAAAAAATAATTATAATAATAATAATAATAATAATAATAATAATAATAATAATAATAATAATAATAATAATAATAAAAAGCAACACCCCAACACACCCTTCTAAACCCCATGACATAACGCCTCAAGAAAGCTTCTTAAGATAATAAAACTGTAGAGAGGGTTTATTCACACACCTTGGGGACATGATTGTAGATGTTCAGAGGTCAAGTGCTCACACAAAGTGACCCCACAACTGCTGCAGGTGAAAGTGGGGAGAGGCTTCAAGGTGACGCTGCCGCATATGAGGCATACAAAACCACTCCGGTAGGCCGGTGATGTTTACCTCCTAACAAGGAAATAACTCATAAATATACACACTCTCACTCACACAGCCCCCACACACCCCCATGGAGATAGGGGAAACCATCTCAATATTTCTCATTTGAAATAAATACGAATAAATAAATAAATAAATAAGGGCTTACCTCCACCACAGGTTCTCCTGTGAACTCCACTAGATTGAACACACACAGCTTCCCCACAGTGGAGGCAGCAATAAGTTGTATGTACGAATTGTGGTGATGAGCTCCAACCACAAATGTTGCAAATATCACCTGGGAGTGACATTATCCCCCACTCCTAGGAAAAAAAATATATAAAATAAATAAATATATATTTTCTCCCACTCAAAACACCCCTCTTTCTCTTATATATATTTATATATATATAAATGGCAGATATATATATATGGCAGATATATATATATGGCAGATATATATATATTTATATATATGCGATGGCAGACCAATATGGTCGTCATGGTCTGGTATGTCGTAAATCACAGGGTAAAATCGCAAGACATGAAGAAGTCAATGACATCATCAAGAGGAGCCTCGCCACAGCCCGCTGCCCGGCACAAAGAGAACCACACTTATCCAGACCTAACGACCCTCAGAAGCGCCCTGATGGGGTCACCTTGCTACCTTGGAAGGATGGTAAGCAAGTGGTATGGGACTACACGTGCGCTGCCACACTGGCCAGTACCTACCTCCACTACAGCACACGTGAAAGCGGTGGTGCTGCTTCTTTCAGGGAATCGCAGAAAATTATTAAATACAGAGGTCTAGCACACTGCTACAGCTTTGTTCCGATCGGCTCGGAGACCCTCGGTTCGTGGGGAAAATGTGCATTGAAGTTCCTGAAGGAATTGGGGGACAAATTGATCAGCGCTACAAAAGACCAGAGAGCAAAAAGTTTCTTGTTCCAGCGCCTCAGTGTTGCGATTCAGAGGGGAAATGCCTGTTGCGTCTTCGGCACTAGTCCAACTTCAGAGGAATTCGAAGAAGTGTTTGACTTGCAACAATGATCGAACCCGTCTGTGACATTCATCAATGTTTCCCATTGTTGTGTTTTTCAAGAGATCCATAACCTTTAAGCACCTTTTTGCATTATTATTTTTGTATCAACCCATGTATATCTTGTAACCATCAAATGCATAATAAAGCACAAAAAATAAAAAAGGAAGGGGGTGGTAGGAGAAAAGCACACAGATACTGTATTGGAGGGGATCTAAACATTCCCTCTAATGCGTTATGCGTGGTTTCCTCCGAGGCTATGGGTCCCCCTTCTTCCAGCTAGAGGTGGTACTCCCTTTCTATATATATATATATATATATATATATATATATATATATATATATATATATATATATATATATATATATATATATATATATATGTCGTACCTAGTAGCCAGAACGCACTTCTCTGCCTACTATGCAAGGCCAGATTTGCTTAATAAGCCAAGTTTTCCTGAATTATTATATTTTCTCTAATTTTTTTCTTATGAAATGATAAAGCTACCCATTTCATTATATATGAGGTCAATTTTTTTTATTGGAGTTAAAATTAACGTAGATATATGACCAAACCTAACCAACCCTACCTAACCTAACCTAACCTATCTTTATAGGTTAGGTTCGGTTAGGTAGCCGAAAAAGTTAGGTTAGGTTAGGTTAGGTAGGTTAGGTAGTCGAAAAACAATTAATTCATGAAAACTTGGCTTATTAGGCAAATTTGGCCTTGCATAGTAGGCTGAGAAGCGCGTTCTGGCTACTAGGTACGACATATATATATATATATATATATATATATATATATATATATATATATATATATATATATATATATATATATATATATATAACTGAAAACTCACACCCCAGAAGTGACTCGAACCCATACTCCCAGAAGCAACGCAACTGGTATGTACAAGACGCCTTAATCCACTTGACCATCACGACCGGACTAATGAGGTGATAGCCGAGGCTATGTGAACCACCCCACCGCCGGCACTCGGATAGTTATCTTGGGCATAGCATTTTACCAAATCACCTCATTCTTAGGGGCACACGTGAGGAACACAAATGCGAACAAGCCAGAATGGTCCCCTGGACAATATGCAACTGAAAACTCACACCCCAGAAGTGACTCGAACCCATACTCCCAGAAGCAACGCAACTGGTATGTACAAGACGCCTTAATCCACTTGACCATCACGACCGGACTAATGAGGTGATAGCCGAGGCTATTTGAACCACCCCACCGCCGGCACTCGGATAGTTATCTTGGGCATAGCATTTTACCAAATCACCTCATTCTTAGGGGCACAACGTGAGGAACACAAATGCGAACAAGCCAGAATGGTCCCCTGGGCAATATGCAACTGAAAACTCACACCCCAGAAGTGACTCGAACCCATACTCCCAGAAGCAACGCAACTGGTATGTACAAGACGCCTTAATCCACTTGACCATCACGACCGGACTAATGAGGTGATAGCCGAGGCTATTTGAACCACCCCACCGCCGGCACTCGGATAGTTATCTTGGGCATAGCATTTTACCAAATCACCTCATTCTTAGGGGCACACGTGAGGAACACAAATGCGAACAAGCCAGAATGGTCCCCTGGACAATATGCAACTGAAAACTCACACCCCAGAAGTGACTCGAACCCATACTCCCAGAAGCAACGCAACTGGTATGTACAAGACGCCTTAATCCACTTGACCATCACGACCGGACTAATGAGGTGATAGCCGAGGCTATTTGAACCACCCCACCGCTGGCACTCGGATAGTTATCTTGGGCATAGCATTTTACCAAATCACCTCATTCTTAGGGGCACACGTGAGGAACACAAATGCGAACAAGCCAGAATGGTCCCCTGGACAATATGCAACTGAAAACTCACACCCCAGAAGTGACTCGAACCCATACTCCCAGAAGCAACGCAACTGGTATGTACAAGACGCCTTAATCCACTTGACCATCACGACCGGACTAATGAGGTGATAGCCGAGGCTATTTGAACCACCCCACCGCCGGCACTCGGATAGTTATCTTGGGCATAGCATTTTACCAAATCACCTCATTCTTAGGGGCACACGTGAGGAACACAAATGCGAACAAGCCAGAATGGTCCCCTGGACAATATGCAACTGAAAACTCACACCCCAGAAGTGACTCGAACCCATACTCCCAGAAGCAACGCAACTGGTATGTACAAGACGCCTTAATCCACTTGACCATCACGACCGGACTAATGAGGTGATAGCCGAGGCTATTTGAACCACCCCACCGCTGGCACTCGGATAGTTATCTTGGGCATAGCATTTTACCAAATCACCTCATTCTTAGGGGCACACGTGAGGAACACAAATGCGAACAAGCCAGAATGGTCCCCTGGACAATATGCAACTGAAAACTCACACCCCAGAAGTGACTCGAACCCATACTCCCAGAAGCAACGCAACTGGTATGTACAAGACGCCTTAATCCACTTGACCATCACGACCGGACTAATGAGGTGATAGCCGAGGCTATTTGAACCACCCCACCGCCGGCACTCGGATAGTTATCTTGGGCATAGCATTTTACCAAATCACCTCATTCTTAGGGGCACACGTGAGGAACACAAATGCGAACAAGCCAGAATGGTCCCCTGGACAATATGCAACTGAAAACTCACACCCCAGAAGTGACTCGAACCCATACTCCCAGAAGCAACGCAACTGGTATGTACAAGACGCCTTAATCCACTTGACCATCACGACCGGACTAATGAGGTGATAGCCGAGGCTATTTGAACCACCCCACCGCCGGCACTCGGATAGTTATCTTGGGCATAGCATTTTACCAAATCACCTCATTCTTAGGGACACACGTGAGGAACACAAATGCGAACAAGCCAGAATGGTCCCCTGGACAATATGCAACTGAAAACTCACACCCCAGAAGTGACTCGAACCCATACTCCCAGAAGCAACGCAACTGGTATGTACAAGACGCCTTAATCCACTTGACCATCACGACCGGACTAATAAGGTGATAGCCGAGGCTATTTGTTCGAGTCACTTCTGGGGTGTGAGTTTTCAGTTGCATATTGTCCAGGGGACCATTCTGGCTTGTTCGCATTTGTGTTCCTCACGTGTGCCCCTAAGAATGAGGTGATTTGGTAAAATGCTATGCCCAAGATAACTATCCGAGTGCCGGCGGTGGGGTGGTTCAAATAGCCTCGGCTATCACCTCATTAGTCCGGTCGTGATGGTCAAGTGGATTAAGGCGTCTTGTACATACCAGTTGCGTTGCTTCTGGGAGTATGGGTTCGAGTCACTTCTGGGGTGTGAGTTTTCAGTTGCATATTGTCCAGGGGACCATTCTGGCTTGTTCGCATTTGTGTTCCTCACGTGTGCCCCTAAGAATGAGGTGATTTGGTAAAATGCTATGCCCAAGATAACTATCCGAGTGCCGGCGGTGGGGTGGTTCAAATAGCCTCGGCTATCACCTCATTAGTCCGGTCGTGATGGTCAAGTGGATTAAGGCGTCTTGTACATACCAGTTGCGTTGCTTCTGGGAGTATGGGTTCGAGTCACTTCTGGGGTGTGAGTTTTCAGTTGCATATTGTCCAGGGGACCATTCTGGCTTGTTCGCATTTGTGTTCCTCACGTGTGCCCCTAAGAATGAGGTGATTTGGTAAAATGCTATGCCCAAGATAACTATCCGAGTGCCGGCGGTGGGGTGGTTCAAATAGCCTCGGCTATCACCTCATTAGTCCGGTCGTGATGGTCAAGTGGATTAAGGCGTCTTGTACATACCAGTTGCGTTGCTTCTGGGAGTATGGGTTCGAGTCACTTCTGGGGTGTGAGTTTTCAGTTGCATATTGTCCAGGGGACCATTCTGGCTTGTTCGCATTTGTGTTCCTCACGTGTGCCCCTAAGAATGAGGTGATTTGGTAAAATGCTATGCCCAAGATAACTATCCGAGTGCCGGCGGTGGGGTGGTTCAAATAGCCTCGGCTATCACCTCATTAGTCCGGTCGTGATGGTCAAGTGGATTAAGGCGTCTTGTACATACCAGTTGCGTTGCTTCTGGGAGTATGGGTTCGAGTCACTTCTGGGGTTTGAGTTTTCAGTTGCATATTGTCCAGGGGACCATTCTGGCTTGTTCGCATTTGTGTTCCTCACGTGTGCCCCTAAGAATGAGGTGATTTGGTAAAATGCTATGCCCAAGATAACTATCCGAGTGCCGGCGGTGGGGTGGTTCAAATAGCCTCGGCTATCACCTCATTAGTCCGGTCGTGATGGTCAAGTGGATTAAGGCGTCTTGTACATACCAGTTGCGTTGCTTCTGGGAGTATGGGTTCGAGTCACTTCTGGGGTGTGAGTTTTCAGTTGCATATTGTCCAGGGGACCATTCTGGCTTGTTCGCATTTGTGTTCCTCACGTGTGCCCCTAAGAATGAGGTGATTTGGTAAAATGCTATGCCCAAGATAACTATCCGAGTGCCGGCGGTGGGGTGGTTCAAATAGCCTCGGCTATCACCTCATTAGTCCGGTCGTGATGGTCAAGTGGATTAAGGCGTCTTGTACATACCAGTTGCGTTGCTTCTGGGAGTATGGGTTCGAGTCACTTCTGGGGTGTGAGTTTTCAGTTGCATATTGTCCAGGGGACCATTCTGGCTTGTTCGCATTTGTGTTCCTCACGTGTGCCCCTAAGAATGAGGTGATTTGGTAAAATGCTATGCCCAAGATAACTATCCGAGTGCCGGCGGTGGGGTGGTTCAAATAGCCTCGGCTATCACCTCATTAGTCCGGTCGTGATGGTCAAGTGGATTAAGGCGTCTTGTACATACCAGTTGCGTTGCTTCTGGGAGTATGGGTTCGAGTCACTTCTGGGGTGTGAGTTTTCAGTTGCATATTGTCCAGGGGACCATTCTGGCTTGTTCGCATTTGTGTTCCTCACGTGTGCCCCTAAGAATGAGGTGATTTGGTAAAATGCTATGCCCAAGATAACTATCCGAGTGCCGGCGGTGGGGTGGTTCAAATAGCCTCGGCTATCACCTCATTAGTCCGGTCGTGATGGTCAAGTGGATTAAGGCGTCTTGTACATACCAGTTGCGTTGCTTCTGGGAGTATGGGTTCGAGTCACTTCTGGGGTGTGAGTTTTCAGTTGCATATTGTCCAGGGGACCATTCTGGCTTGTTCGCATTTGTGTTCCTCACGTGTGCCCCTAAGAATGAGGTGATTTGGTAAAATGCTATGCCCAAGATAACTATCCGAGTGCCGGCGGTGGGGTGGTTCAAATAGCCTCGGCTATCACCTCATTAGTCCGGTCGTGATGGTCAAGTGGATTAAGGCGTCTTGTACATACCAGTTGCGTTGCTTCTGGGAGTATGGGTTCGAGTCACTTCTGGGGTGTGAGTTTTCAGTTGCATATTGTCCAGGGGACCATTCTGGCTTGTTCGCATTTGTGTTCCTCACGTGTGCCCCTAAGAATGAGGTGATTTGGTAAAATGCTATGCCCAAGATAACTATCCGAGTGCCGGCGGTGGGGTGGTTCAAATAGCCTCGGCTATCACCTCATTAGTCCGGTCGTGATGGTCAAGTGGATTAAGGCGTCTTGTACATACCAGTTGCGTTGCTTCTGGGAGTATGGGTTCGAGTCACTTCTGGGGTGTGAGTTTTCAGTTGCATATTGTCCAGGGGACCATTCTGGCTTGTTCGCATTTGTGTTCCTCACGTGTGCCCCTAAGAATGAGGTGATTTGGTAAAATGCTATGCCCAAGATAACTATCCGAGTGCCGGCGGTGGGGTGGTTCAAATAGCCTCGGCTATCACCTCATTAGTCCGGTCGTGATGGTCAAGTGGATTAAGGCGTCTTGTACATACCAGTTGCGTTGCTTCTGGGAGTATGGGTTCGAGTCACTTCTGGGGTGTGAGTTTTCAGTTGCATATTGTCCAGGGGACCATTCTGGCTTGTTCGCATTTGTGTTCCTCACGTGTGCCCCTAAGAATGAGGTGATTTGGTAAAATGCTATGCCCAAGATAACTATCCGAGTGCCGGCGGTGGGGTGGTTCAAATAGCCTCGGCTATCACCTCATTAGTCCGGTCGTGATGGTCAAGTGGATTAAGGCGTCTTGTACATACCAGTTGCGTTGCTTCTGGGAGTATGGGTTCGAGTCACTTCTGGGGTGTGAGTTTTCAGTTGCATATTGTCCAGGGGACCATTCTGGCTTGTTCGCATTTGTGTTCCTCACGTGTGCCCCTAAGAATGAGGTGATTTGGTAAAATGCTATGCCCAAGATAACTATCCGAGTGCCGGCGGTGGGGTGGTTCAAATAGCCTCGGCTATCACCTCATTAGTCCGGTCGTGATGGTCAAGTGGATTAAGGCGTCTTGTACATACCAGTTGCGTTGCTTCTGGGAGTATGGGTTCGAGTCACTTCTGGGGTGTGAGTTTTCAGTTGCATATTGTCCAGGGGACCATTCTGGCTTGTTCGCATTTGTGTTCCTCACGTGTGCCCCTAAGAATGAGGTGATTTGGTAAAATGCTATGCCCAAGATAACTATCCGAGTGCCGGCGGTGGGGTGGTTCAAATAGCCTCGGCTATCACCTCATTAGTCCGGTCGTGATGGTCAAGTGGATTAAGGCGTCTTGTACATACCAGTTGCGTTGCTTCTGGGAGTATGGGTTCGAGTCACTTCTGGGGTGTGAGTTTTCAGTTGCATATTGTCCAGGGGACCATTCTGGCTTGTTCGCATTTGTGTTCCTCACGTGTGCCCCTAAGAATGAGGTGATTTGGTAAAATGCTATGCCCAAGATAACTATCCGAGTGCCGGCGGTGGGGTGGTTCAAATAGCCTCGGCTATCACCTCATTAGTCCGGTCGTGATGGTCAAGTGGATTAAGGCGTCTTGTACATACCAGTTGCGTTGCTTCTGGGAGTATGGGTTCGAGTCACTTCTGGGGTGTGAGTTTTCAGTTGCATATTGTCCAGGGGACCATTCTGGCTTGTTCGCATTTGTGTTCCTCACGTGTGCCCCTAAGAATGAGGTGATTTGGTAAAATGCTATGCCCAAGATAACTATCCGAGTGCCGGCGGTGGGGTGGTTCAAATAGCCTCGGCTATCACCTCATTAGTCCGGTCGTGATGGTCAAGTGGATTAAGGCGTCTTGTACATACCAGTTGCGTTGCTTCTGGGAGTATGGGTTCGAGTCACTTCTGGGGTGTGAGTTTTCAGTTGCATATTGTCCAGGGGACCATTCTGGCTTGTTCGCATTTGTGTTCCTCACGTGTGCCCCTAAGAATGAGGTGATTTGGTAAAATGCTATGCCCAAGATAACTATCCGAGTGCCGGCGGTGGGGTGGTTCAAATAGCCTCGGCTATCACCTCATTAGTCCGGTCGTGATGGTCAAGTGGATTAAGGCGTCTTGTACATACCAGTTGCGTTGCTTCTGGGAGTATGGGTTCGAGTCACTTCTGGGGTGTGAGTTTTCAGTTGCATATTGTCCAGGGGACCATTCTGGCTTGTTCGCATTTGTGTTCCTCACGTGTGCCCCTAAGAATGAGGTGATTTGGTAAAATGCTATGCCCAAGATAACTATCCGAGTGCCGGCGGTGGGGTGGTTCAAATAGCCTCGGCTATCACCTCATTAGTCCGGTCGTGATGGTCAAGTGGATTAAGGCGTCTTGTACATACCAGTTGCGTTGCTTCTGGGAGTATGGGTTCGAGTCACTTCTGGGGTGTGAGTTTTCAGTTGCATATTGTCCAGGGGACCATTCTGGCTTGTTCGCATTTGTGTTCCTCACGTGTGCCCCTAAGAATGAGGTGATTTGGTAAAATGCTATGCCCAAGATAACTATCCGAGTGCCGGCGGTGGGGTGGTTCAAATAGCCTCGGCTATCACCTCATTAGTCCGGTCGTGATGGTCAAGTGGATTAAGGCGTCTTGTACATACCAGTTGCGTTGCTTCTGGGAGTATGGGTTCGAGTCACTTCTGGGGTGTGAGTTTTCAGTTGCATATTGTCCAGGGGACCATTCTGGCTTGTTCGCATTTGTGTTCCTCACGTGTGCCCCTAAGAATGAGGTGATTTGGTAAAATGCTATGCCCAAGATAACTATCCGAGTGCCGGCGGTGGGGTGGTTCAAATAGCCTCGGCTATCACCTCATTAGTCCGGTCGTGATGGTCAAGTGGATTAAGGCGTCTTGTACATACCAGTTGCGTTGCTTCTGGGAGTATGGGTTCGAGTCACTTCTGGGGTGTGAGTTTTCAGTTGCATATTGTCCAGGGGACCATTCTGGCTTGTTCGCATTTGTGTTCCTCACGTGTGCCCCTAAGAATGAGGTGATTTGGTAAAATGCTATGCCCAAGATAACTATCCGAGTGCCGGCGGTGGGGTGGTTCAAATAGCCTCGGCTATCACCTCATTAGTCCGGTCGTGATGGTCAAGTGGATTAAGGCGTCTTGTACATACCAGTTGCGTTGCTTCTGGGAGTATGGGTTCGAGTCACTTCTGGGGTGTGAGTTTTCAGTTGCATATTGTCCAGGGGACCATTCTGGCTTGTTCGCATTTGTGTTCCTCACGTGTGCCCCTAAGAATGAGGTGATTTGGTAAAATGCTATGCCCAAGATAACTATCCGAGTGCCGGCGGTGGGGTGGTTCAAATAGCCTCGGCTATCACCTCATTAGTCCGGTCGTGATGGTCAAGTGGATTAAGGCGTCTTGTACATACCAGTTGCGTTGCTTCTGGGAGTATGGGTTCGAGTCACTTCTGGGGTGTGAGTTTTCAGTTGCATATTGTCCAGGGGACCATTCTGGCTTGTTCGCATTTGTGTTCCTCACGTGTGCCCCTAAGAATGAGGTGATTTGGTAAAATGCTATGCCCAAGATAACTATCCGAGTGCCGGCGGTGGGGTGCTTCAAATAGCCTCGGCTATCACCTCATTAGTCCGGTCGTGATGGTCAAGTGGATTAAGGCGTCTTGTACATACCAGTTGCGTTGCTTCTGGGAGTATGGGTTCGAGTCACTTCTGGGGTGTGAGTTTTCAGTTGCATATTGTCCAGGGGACCATTCTGGCTTGTTCGCATTTGTGTTCCTCACGTGTGCCCCTAAGAATGAGGTGATTTGGTAAAATGCTATGCCCAAGATAACTATCCGAGTGCCGGCGGTGGGGTGGTTCAAATAGCCTCGGCTATCACCTCATTAGTCCGGTCGTGATGGTCAAGTGGATTAAGGCGTCTTGTACATACCAGTTGCGTTGCTTCTGGGAGTATGGGTTCGAGTCACTTCTGGGGTGTGAGTTTTCAGTTGCATATTGTCCAGGGGACCATTCTGGCTTGTTCGCATTTGTTTTCCTCACGTGTGCCCCTAAGAATGAGGTGATTTGGTAAAATGCTATGCCCAAGATAACTATCCGAGTGCCGGCGGTGGGGTGGTTCAAATAGCCTCGGCTATCACCTCATTAGTCCGGTCGTGATGGTCAAGTGGATTAAGGCGTCTTGTACATACCAGTTGCGTTGCTTCTGGGAGTATGGGTTCGAGTCACTTCTGGGGTGTGAGTTTTCAGTTGCATATTGTCCAGGGGACCATTCTGGCTTGTTCGCATTTGTGTTCCTCACGTGTGCCCCTAAGAATGAGGTGATTTGGTAAAATGCTATGCCCAAGATAACTATCCGAGTGCCGGCGGTGGGGTGGTTCAAATAGCCTCGGCTATCACCTCATTAGTCCGGTCGTGATGGTCAAGTGGATTAAGGCGTCTTGTACATACCAGTTGCGTTGCTTCTGGGAGTATGGGTTCGAGTCACTTCTGGGGTGTGAGTTTTCAGTTGCATATTGTCCAGGGGACCATTCTGGCTTGTTCGCATTTGTGTTCCTCATGTGTGCCCCTAAGAATGAGGTGATTTGGTAAAATGCTATGCCCAAGATAACTATCCGAGTGCCGGCGGTGGGGTGGTTCAAATAGCCTCGGCTATCACCTCATTAGTCCGGTCGTGATGGTCAAGTGGATTAAGGCGTCTTGTACATACCAGTTGCGTTGCTTCTGGGAGTATGGGTTCGAGTCACTTCTGGGGTGTGAGTTTTCAGTTGCATATTGTCCAGGGGACCATTCTGGCTTGTTCGCATTTGTGTTCCTCACGTGTGCCCCTAAGAATGAGGTGATTTGGTAAAATGCTATGCCCAAGATAACTATCCGAGTGCCGGCGGTGGGGTGGTTCAAATAGCCTCGGCTATCACCTCATTAGTCCGGTCGTGATGGTCAAGTGGATTAAGGCGTCTTGTACATACCAGTTGCGTTGCTTCTGGGAGTATGGGTTCGAGTCACTTCTGGGGTGTGAGTTTTCAGTTGCATATTGTCCAGGGGACCATTCTGGCTTGTTCGCATATATATATATATATATATATATATATATATATATATATATATATATATATATATATATATATATATTCTCCCTCTCTCAAAACACCCCTACTCTCTCTTATATATATATATGTATATATATATATATATATATATATGTCGTACCTAGTAGCCAGAACTCACTTCTCAGCCTACTATGCAAGGCCCGATTTGCCTAATAAGCCAAGTTTTCCTGAAATAATATATTTTCTCTAAATTTTTTCTTATGAAATGATAAAGCTACACATTTCATTATGTATGAGGTCAATTTTTTTTCATTGGAGTTAAAATTAACGTAGATATATGACCGAACCTAACCAACCCTTCCTAACCTAACCTAACCTATCTCTATAGGTTAGGTTGGGTTATGTAGCCAAAAAAGTTAGGTTAGGTTAGGTTAGGTAGGTTAGGTAGTCGAAAAACAATTAATTCATGAAAACTTGGCTTATTAGGCAAATCGGGCCTTGCATAGTAGGCTGAGAAGTGCGTTCTGGCTACTAGGTACGACACATATATATATATATATATATATATATATATATATATATATATATATATATATATATATATATATATATATATATATATATATATATATATATATATATATATGTCGTACCTAATAGCCAGAATGCACTTCTCAGCCTACTATGCAAGGCCCGATTTGCCTAATAAGCCAACTTTTCCTGAATTAATATATTTTCTCTAATTTTTTTCTTATGAAATGATAAAGCTACCCATTTCATTATGTATGAGGTCAATTTTTTTTTATTGGAGTTAAAATTAACGTAGATATATAACCAAACCTAACCAACCCTACCTAACCTAACCTAACCTATCTTTATAGGTTAGGTTAGTTTAGGTAGCCGAAAAAGTTAGGTTAGGTTAGGTTAGGTAGGTTAGGTAGTCGAAAAACAATTAATTCATGAAAAGTTGGCTTATTAGGCAAATTGGGCCTTGCATAGTAGGCTGAGAAGTGCGTTCTGGCTACTAGGTACGACATATATATATATATATATATATATATATATATATATATATATATATATATATATATATATATATATATATATACCCCCAAATATGAAATAGATATTAATTTACTTACATGTTAGTCTAGACGGGGATGGGGAGTGGAAGGTTTCAACACTAACTGTATAATTCTATGAAGGAGGGGCGTGTGGTGTCCTTATATTTGATGATCAAGTGGGGGGCGGTGTTGCCACATACAATACCTCACAGCCCCTCCCGCCATCGTGTGAAAGAGAAGGGTTAGGGTTGCTATGGGGAACTTTTTTTTCTCGTCTGGCGGTCATCTCTATGGGAGTTGAGCAAAAAAACCAGGTAGGCTGTCTATAGTCTGAGGAGGGTGGCGCTCCTTGGAGAGTGAATACACAATACATGCAACATCTCACAGCTCCTGTGTGAAAGAGAAGGATTAGACTTGCTATAGAGAACTTTTTTTCTCTCGTCTGGAGGTCATCTCAATGGGAGTCCCAAAAAAAAAACCAGGAAGGGGCGTCTTTGTCCTGAGGAGGGTGGCGCTCCTTGGGGAGTGAATACATGCTCACACTCTCACTCTCGCACACACACACACACACACACACACTCACACACACACACACTCACACACACTCACTCTCACACACTCTCACTCTCTCATATATATATATATATATATATATATATATATATATATATATATATATATATATATATATATATATATATATATATATATATATATATATATATATATATATATATATATATATATATATATATATAAGTGGCTGTCCCACAGGTAATTGGATCATTTATGAGGAAAATATGGAGGAGTGTACTTCTGCCACAGACGACCAACTTAATATTTTTCATCAACCAGCGAGAATATTTGTAGCTGGATTTAGCAATTCTGGGAAAACTAGTCTGGTGGTAAATTTATGTGTTAAATACCACGGGAAATTCTCAAAAATTATAGTGTCAACTGCAAATAATACTGATCATCCTATTTCAAACAACCCCATTTTGCGAAAAAAGGTTACTCTCTCCCAAGGGCTGATTAACCCTTTAGAGTATAAGAATCCTTTTTCAAATGAGTCAGTTTTGTATATAATTGATGACTTATACCTGGAAGCCATTCAGAGTCCAATTATAGCCAATATCTTCACCCGAGGGAGACACGATAATATTTCTGTAATTCTAATTAGTCAAAATTTGTTTCCCCAGGGGAAATATGCTAGGACAATAACTCTGAATTGTACCCATTATATATTAATGAAGCAGAGAGACATAACCCAACTTGAAATTTTAAGTGGTCAGTTATATGGGCGGAAAACTATTAATAATTTCGTCGAAATATACCGACGGGCAATATCCCAGAGAGAGAGTATGGCTATTTATTGGTTGATCTGACAGTTCCTGAGACATTACAACTACGAACGGGGATTGTCAATGAAGACCAGTGTGAAATTGTTTATCGTATGTGAACAAAACAAAAAATGCCTTTAACGACGCAGAAACGGTCAATTCTTACCTCCATCTATAATGACATTTCTACTCAGGGTGGTTTCACAGGATCAATTCAAAAATTGTATAAGGCTGCCAGACTTAAAGACACCAGCATCAGTATTGCAGATGTGAGGGAATTTCTCCATGGGGAACGATCTTACACATTACACAGAAGAAATTTAGTTAGATTTCCTCGGCGAAAAATATTAGCTCCTAAACCCCGCACCATAATTGCCTGTGATTTGGGAGACTTTTGTAGTTTACAAAAATACAATAGTGGTGTAAAATATATTTTGATTTGTGTCGATGCTTATTCTCGCCTAATGCAGACTCAAACTTTAAAAACAAGAAATTCAACGGATGTGGTAGCTGCTCTAAAGAAGATGTTAGAGGAAACCTCTCAGTTTCACGGGGTAAGACAAATATTCACCGACCGAGGTAGAGAATTTTACAACAGGACTGTTCAAAATTATCTGAATAAGAAAAATATTAAGTTATATAGTGTATTTTCGGAAATGAAATCTAGTATAGTGGAGCGGGCCATCAAAACTTTAAAACATAAACTGTATCATTATATGACCCAGGCTAATTCTTTACAATACATTCACATCCTTCCAAAAGTTGTGAATGTATACAACCACACTTTCCACAGAACACTAAAAAATACTCCACATGCCATCCATAAGTTGCAAAACATTGAAGATATACGAAGACAGTTTAAGGTCATGTATTTAAACAATGTTCACCCCATAACCTCCATCAGTCCACAACTGCAGGTTGGGCAGTATGTACGACTAGCAAAGTGAAGGAATATATTTCACAAGGGCTTTTGGCCCCAAAATACAGAAGAAATATTTCAAGTGTCTCATATCGATAGAACACAACCAATCCCAACCTATAAAGTCAAAGATTTAACCAACGAGCCGATCAGTGGTATGTTTTATGAGCAAGAATTGATTCCAACAATGCTTCCAGACTATTTTCACATAACGATATTACAGTCTAGGAAGACATCGAAAGGACACAGAGAATATTTCGTCAAGTGGAGAGGGTACCCAGATTCCAGCAATTGCTGGATTAAAGCTCAAGACATCGTCAAATTTTGAAAAAAAATGACAGTTCATCAGGACTCTCTCGTAGAGAAACACCATCAACTGTTATTTTTATTAAAAAATTTATCACCCAAGAAGCGGAATATACTAATCAAGGCTTTAAAACGACAGGAAATTGAATCAATTTGTGAAATTTTTGCCAATTTTCTGAAACGAAACATCCCAGTTCAACCTCAGATAATTAATGGACTACAGAGGTATCAGAATGACATTCATTCTGTAGCACGTAAGAAAACTCCATTGTACAAAAAGAAAATCATTTTAACCTCTAGGAGAGGTGGTACTATATTGGCAGCTCTGTTACCTTTGGCTGTATCGTTAATTTCCTCTCTAATAAAGTAATTACGTAAGAAGAGAAAAAAATGGTGAAAGAATATTGCCTAGTACCACGACTCGCTGCTGAAAAATATTTATTTAATAAAAACGAGAGTACTCCATCGCCTCTTAATGAGGTGGCTCCACCCTCTTCCACCAGTGGTAGAGGTGGAAATAAGTCCTTCTCTTTAAAAAACGAAAGCAAATGGGGCAATTCGGCTAATAATGTTGGTGGTAGCTGTAAGCACCTTGGCTGTGACTCTAGCGCTGGTGATGATGGAGTGGGGGGAGTGGACACTCCCCCCACACTCCCACCAGCAACAGCAACTTGTGGATGGTGTTGCCACGGTAGCTCCTTTGAACGTTATAGCCCTACCAGACGGGGGGAACTGGTCAGACAACCTTTAAAAGATATTGCCCGCCCCCCCGCAGCGCCCGCCGCCGCGCAGGTGCCCGCCGCCGCGGGCTTCTTTCAACAAAAAACACGGGACAGGTGCGACCGTCGCCCTTTAAAAAAACTAATAAAAAAAAGGATACATTCCATTCTACCGCCTGAGATGCGGGTAGCTGTTGCTGGGCCCACTCACCACAAAGCCACCACCACCACACCCCAAAACCCAAGTCTGGACAACTTAATAAATGTGTATTTTAAAATAGGGGAAATTCCCCACATCAAAACATTATTGAACATGTTTGAACAAAACAGTCAACAGGTGGTATGGGAGAGTCGCGGGAATTTATTAAAGCCTGTGCAAAATTTAAATATTTTAGATATAATTAAAACTTTAGCCTTTACTAAAGGACAATTTAGGACGGCTGACAAGGCAGATGTAAGGATTTTACTGAAGGTGGCTGGTGTAGACCCATCCTTTATACGTAATTCTCGCGACGGATCACAGTTAAAAGGGGGTAGGGGTATCCATAGGAGGCTCCATTGGGAACCGTATTGAAAAAAACCTATATGAAGCACATCTTAAACGACATTATATTCAGTTGTGTATCCACCATGGAGAGAGCTTCTACCCCCCCTGTGGCAGTAGAGGAGGGAGAAAAATCTCCTCTATTGAAGCGTTTGGTTGCTACTCAACGTTACTACAAGTTTGTCGAACACAAAAGTAGATTGATATATGCCTTATTGGATTGTTATGACCGTCTTGTGTTGAGTGCTCCCCCAGAACGGTTTTTTAAGTCATTTGGAGAAACAGTGAAAAGGTATGAGGAGTATTCATCTCAGGAGATCCAGACAGAGATTTGGCAGATGGAAAAATTAACCTTCCAACATCGTGATATGATTACAGCCTTTGAGTCTGGGCGGAGTGTCTATGGGCACATAAGGTGATCTCTACCCCCCACCCCTTCATCCCTCTCCCCCCAGGTGGGTCACAGGTGTATTTAAAGGTCGCCCACCGCCGCTCCTGGAACACTATACTACAGTTGTCGACACGCTCCTCGCACCCGCCCTCTCACCATGTCTCTGGCTTGTATCAAGACCATCGGCGACGATATCACTGACTCCCACGCCTTTGGGGTGGGAGATGTGATAATATATGACCTCCCAGCTGCCGTTGTGCGACCCTATGGACTGGCTTCCGTCATCTGGAAGACATTCTCCTACGCCCATGTGGAACGTGAAGGATTGGGTAATGCCAATAGGGCAATAATTCGTTGTCGGTCTACCCCGGGGGACATTGTTGTGAAGATAGCCCCACTCCCCTCCGACGGACAAGATCTCATAGAGGAACCCGTCCTTTTCTTCAGGCCCACTTTTGTGGGGTTGATTTCTGCATTCGGGGCAGGAGCCCCCTTCGAGTCAAACCCAATAGCCCAGGAACAAGTGCAGACTTCCGCCGACACACACCACGTCACCCTGGATACCGCCAAGAACCGCAGATACTGGCTCAAGATGAGCCTAACAAAGGTGGGCAATTTAATGGCGGCAACCCCAACCATGACTCGACTAGTGGTACCCTACGGCTTAGGGGCTTCCCGCGACGGTATGGTCAACTGGCACAAGGACATTGGACCCATGCTGCTGTCTCTTCATCAAGAACTCGCCAAACTCAACAAAGAGTTAGTCATCCTCAAACGACCTGCCGCTGTTACCCCATCAGTGGTGCCCCTCCCATTCGACGACCCAAGTGCTGATAATCTTACTATAACGCTCGACACCGTGGTGAGAGAGGGTGGTACCACACCAAGAACCTCTTCTCGTTCTACACCTCCAGCACCACCAGCCACACCCAGGAAGAAGAAACACTCTCAGGAATATGGCTCCACCTCCACCGCCACCCCTCCACCACCCCCTACAGCATCAACCTCAGTTAAACGGAGGATTGAGCCACTCCTCGACTTTGAAACGGGGGCGAATCGCCGTATCGACTCCATCCTCGATGGTGAGTCACAGGAAATATTCCTGTTATCCTCCCCCCCCCCCGAAAAAACAACGAAAGCTGTAACCACCACTCCAGTAAAGAAGTTGAGGTAGTGCCAGCTACAGTAGCCCCGGCGGAAGCAGCAGTGGAGGTAGCAGCAGCCAGCAGTAGTAGTAGCGAGGGGGGGGGGGTGTGGTTAATCACTATTCTTAAAAAAATGTGTGGGAATCTTCACCTGTTGTAGTTCTTTAAGTAGTTTAATAAAATAAAATATAAGTTATGTTGTTTATTTTCTCCTTCTTACAAAAACCCATCCCCTGTATATTGGCCTTTCGGTACATAACGGGACAATGGGGGAAGAACATTACATATATCTTACCAGTCTCGATCAAGGAGATATTTACAACAACACGAGTTCAGCATTTACAAACACCATCCCAACACTACATTTAAACCCTTCCATTAAACATGAAGTGGCTTTAGTCAACATACTCCTCCCCAGGCGAATTAATGCCATCATCAAAGATGAGGAGGACTCTGGCATAGATATCTATGCCACTTTCAAAAGTGGAACTCTTTCTAAGAGTCCAGAACACTTAATATACACCTTCCACCCAAAAACCAACATATTATCAAGAAACATCAAATTCATTACAGACGTGGTTAGTCGACAAATAACAACCGACATGCAGCTTAGCTTTAGGGATGATTTCAAAATATACTTCTCAGATAAAGAACCAATCCTCACCTATGACCAATCTGTAGAGAGGGTATTACTAGCTTCAACTCTTAACAGTGGAAGTACTGGCTCATTAAATTCTCTCAGCTTTCAATTTAAACACAGAATAGCTAATGTACTTGGTTTTGACAGCAGTCGCAAATACACCATTTATCGAGCAAAAACGGATGACATTACGTCAGCCTCCAAGACTGTGGCCTTATCGCCCCCAGACATTGACGGAGGTTGTGACTATTTACTCATTTATAGTGACGTCATCGAGCCGGAACGATACGGAGGGCAGATTGTAAATATCTTAGATGCAATCAATTATCATGACTCATATTCTAGAGGGGCTCACCCTCTAGTGTACAAAACATTAAACACTAACACGTTGGAGAAAGTAAGTATTAAAATAACAGATCAGTTTGGTCGAATGGTTAGTTTTGAAGATGCGAGGTCGGTTACGGCGGTCTTACATATCCGCCCTAAGGTATAGCAACATATATATAAAGAAGTGTTTAGCCTCGACTTAGGTTATTATAGGAAGAGACCTCAGAATGCGAATACCGTTCCACCCACCCTCCTAGGGGGAGTTCGGGGAGATATTCGCACCTCCCCCTAGGAGACATGGGATGAGAGGGGGGGCGATGAATGACATACGCACATTCCAAGCGCCTTATCTCAGATCTGGTGGAGGTTTCTTTGGGACCTTGGCTGGTATTGCTCGACGGGCCATACCATTTTTTCATGAAAGCTGTAACACCTAGCGCCATCGATATTGGGAAAAATGTCCTTGGTGATTTAAGCAGTGGTAAACGGTATGTAAAGAGTGCTCTGAGAACTCACGGTATTGATGCTCTTAAGAGTGTGGGAAAGAAATTGGTAATGGGAGGTAAAATTAAAAGACTCTCTAGGCGAAAAAATAAAAATAAAAAATGTAAACGAGGTCTTGGGTATAAAAATGATGTGTTTTCGCTAATGTAAGCAGTGATACTTCAACTTTCGGAGGGGATCATTGGGGAGCCTAGCAGAGCTGGGGTGAAAATACCACTAGAATATTATAGCTCCAGTATTATTGACCAATTTCCTAGAAGTAACAGAATACGTAATGTGGAGAGTTCAATTGCCTCTACGCAACAAATAGACGTTCTACCTGTCAAGCTCCCCATTAATCAACGTTTGCGGGATAATTACTTAGAATTCCGCATCCCTGGAACCCAGGGCGCCTTCTTTGATCTAGCTAATATTGTTATAGATTTTAAGGTATCTTTAACCAAAGATGATGATACCACAAAATTGGAAGAGGATGACCATGTGGAATTTGTGAATGGGTTGTCAAATACCATGTTTCAAGGTGTTCAGGTGTTTTTAGGAGAGCAGGTAGTTGAAACAAATACTAATTTTAATTATTGGTCGTTTATTAAATTAATTACCTCCATGCCTCCATCAAAAATGTCTTCCTTGGGGAGAATTGGAGGCTTTCGTAGGGACTGGAGAGATGACGATGGTATAATCACTAATGAGTTTACAAATACTTATTTTACTGGAGCAACCGCCAAGGATAAAAAATTTATGGGTGATTTAAAAAGTAAAGGTTTGTCGATGTGTTTCCCCCTCCTATTGGATATATCATCCCTAGACCAATACATATTAGATAATATAGATATGCAACTAAGATTGGAGCTCTCCCCCCATGCTTGGGTCCTAAATACAAGCATGGACGATGGCTCTAAGTATCGCCTGCATATGGATTATGCTAAGTTATGGGTGACGCGGGTGTTCCCCTACCCAAGTGCTTACCTAGCCTTAAACAGCTCACTGTTAGCATCCCCTGACCCCATAACCTATACTTTCAATAGAACCATTTCTAAAACATATGTTCTAGCAGGGAATCAAACTAGTCTCTTAATTGATCAACCATGGGCGCAAGTAATTCCACACAAGATATACATGATAATCGTTCCAATGAATTATTTCGCCGGTCTTCACCAAGGTAATGGATTATATTTTGAAAATGCAAAGCTGAAAAGTATTGCTATGTATTTGAACAATAATGCAATTTACCGAATTGGTGGCGATTTCGATAACCATTATTCCCGCCTTTATTATGAAACTTTGAAGACATTAGGCTTAGAGCGTGATTCACTACTGGCCTATGACTCTTTTAATAAGGGAAGATCAATATTCGCCTTTGACTTAACCACCATTCAAACAAAAGATTCCCTCCCTGTGGAGAAATCTGGCAACTTGCGTATGGAGCTTGAATTTGGTGGTGGTGTTACATATAACAGACTGGTTTTACTGTTTGGGGAAACGACCGGGGTACTATCCATCGACGGGCAGAGAACTGTTCTGTGTGACGTACGAGCGTAAAAAAAACATAATGAATTGTTATGATATAAATATTAATTTAAAAAATAATCTAGGAGATCGAGCACTCTACCTAGGTTGTTATAATGCTGATGAGATAGAACATTTAAATATCTCTTCAAGAAAACCTATTGTTATCATAACTAATATTTTACCATCACACAGCAGAATCACCATGGGACATTGGGTAGGAATTTATGTTGATAAAGTTAATCATCAGATGTTTTTTTTTGATAGTTATGCAATATCGCCGGTTACTTACGGACGTCATTTTCAAGGATTTATTAAAACTAACATAATAACAAATGTGTTTGGAATGCGCTATAGACTCCAGAGTGATTTTACTCTCGCCTGTGGGCTGTATTGCGTCATGTTCGTTCATAGGTGAGTCACCTGGGGTTGCCTTCAACAGTACATTACTTACATTTTTTTTTTTTTTTTTTTTTTTTTTTTTTTTTTTTTTTTTTTTTTTTTTTTTTTTTTTGAGATATATACAAGAGTTGTTACATTCTTGTACAGCCACTAGTACGTGTAGCGTTTCGGGCAAGTCCTTAATCCTATGGTCCCTGGAATACGATCCCCTGCCGCGAAGAATCGTTTTTTCATCCAAGTACACATTTTACTGTTGCGTTAAACAGAGGCTACAGTTAAGGAATTGCGCCCAGTAAATCCTCCCCGGCCAGGATACGAACCCATGACATAGCGCTCGCGGAACGCCAGGCGAGTGTCTTACCACTACACCACGGAGACTGACAAAATGTATTTTCAAGCATTACTTTAAAATTAAATGATAAACGAGCCCTTGCTTATGCGAGACGATATTTTCCTATGAAACATCACTGTGTTAGGACATTTTGTAGAGGTATAGGTGTTGGTTCTTATAGGTGGTGTAGAGAATATTTTTGTTAGCTAGGCAACCTACCTAACAAGGGGTGTAGCCTCCTATAAAAACCCCTCTCCCCCACCCATCCCCCTCAGAACACTGTCTTCCTCCTACGAAATGGGAGGTGTCTCTCAAAAAACACCTTCTGGGAAGATTGAAGTCCTTGAAGGACCTGGTTAGTATTACCCTATCTTTCTGCTAATAGATTTATTTTATGTTTATTTCCCTCAATAAAAAAGTTTGTATATCCTCTATTTCACCTCTTATGTTTTTCTCCAGTGCAGTTCTCGGGACCCGTCCACATTTGTAGAGTAGTAATTCTACGTGGGGGGTCTGCCCCAAACAAGATGCTGTTACATACTCTAATTGACGATGCCTGCTGTAGAGGACACAAGGCCGCTCCTGCAGGGGGAAAGGTATGTACTAGTTGTTCTTAGAGAAAAATATAATATTTTTCTAATAAAATATATAATTATATAAAAAACCTTTAATCACTATAAATTATTTCCCCCATCTCTTTCCAGAACACTTCCGATGAGAGAGAGGAGGAAACTCAGCCAAAAGGTGTCCACCCAACTCACCCCCCCCCCCCCCCCCCCAAGAGAGGGGGGGGATGGGGCTCAAGACCTTCCCCCACTCTTCACTGACGAGGAATCGTCATAATTCTACTCAGACGAGGATGGGGGTGTGGGATAGGGAGGGGGGGTAGAGCTGTAGTAAGTGAAATATGGCAAGAGCACTCTGTAAATTACAATTATTAACTAACATAATTACTTATACATTTTGTGGTTTTTACCTAATAAAGCATTTAATAAATTATTTGATGTTTTTTTTAACCTTTGGGGGAGGGGAAGGATTTATAATTTAATACTCCTTAAATACTCCCATATAAGGGAGGGGCCATTCAGACTTGTTCGAATATATATATCCTTAATTAGTCCTATATAACGACGTAGTGTTTAAACGGAGATACACGGTGTAAGTGAAATATGGTGGGGACTCACCGTAGACTACAATTTGAGGTGGGTCTATCTGTCACCCCACCTCTGATTCCTTTGTCTGATAAGTGGACCTATCTGGCTCCCCGCCTCTGATTCCATTGTCTGATAAGTACCCCCCATTGTTTGTTAAGTGCCCCTATCTGGCTCGAAATATACTACTGAAGGGTAAAGTGCCAGTAGAAAAAACTGCTGTGTTCCAACGGAAGGACAATACTTTTACAATTCTGTATAAAGACAAGCGAGTTGTTTCACTCACTGTGTTGTTCATCCATTTGCCCTTATATGCATATATCCCTTAAGCGCATTCAATTGTGAAGAGTTTGCTATCAAAATGAACGATGGAACACAAAAACTGACGTGATCAAACTGAAAAGAGTATACACAATTTAGTGTATACTCGGCTATATACTGTGCGCGCTCAGAGGTAACACCATGAGACCCACCAAGGGGAGGGCCGGGGCGCCCACGCCGGGCAGCTCAAAGTGTTAATACACTCAGTAATGTACGAGGTCTATTACAGGTTTATACATAAACTATATCAAGCTTGTCTTGCTGGTATTACACATTGGAATAACATCTTCACAATGCTTGTCTGATTACCTTATTTGACTTGCGAGAGTCTGACTGTTGCAGCCTTGGGCGTGATGCAACCCGTTCTCGCACTTGCTTATAGATAATATTGGCTTATTAATAAGTGCACATGTGACATACTAATTTATTATGAATGTATGAGTTTACCTTGAAACGCTGAATAGAAAACACCGGCATAACCTAACATTCTTAGAATGTTAAGAAAAGGATCATATTGCTTCTTAATTACAATTAGTACTTAACCAATACCTTTATTGATATTACAGTTTTATAAAAATAAAATCACAACCAAAATATTTAAATAAATTGAAAAGTAACTCAGGATATTGTCAAATATTGATTAAAATCACTATTGTTTAATAAAACTGAAAAAGAAATTCCTAATATTAAAACTGGTCTTTAGCAAATATATAGGAAGAGTTTGTACCTTAAAAACAAAATATAACTTGGCAAATACCACATATGTACTTAATAATCAGCCGAATAGTAACTATAAGCAATATGTCATATATGTACTGTCTTGTGAGAGAGCGGGCGTGATGCGACCACGGGCTGCGTCAGTGTTGATCCCTGACGTTATCCTGCCACGGCCTGTGTCACAGTGTTGATCTCTGACGTTATCCTGCCATGGAACCACACTGGACCCCGTTATTGCAGACTCCGTTGCACAGTGGTGAAACATTCGCCTGGCGCTTCGCGAGGGTTCATATCCTAGTCAGGGAGGATTGGCAGAAGATAATCTACTACAATGGACCGATAACCTACGACAATGGACCCATAACCATCGACAATAGACCCATTACCTTCGGCAACGGACAGATAACCATCGACAATGGACCCATAACCCTCGACAATGGACCCATAACCTTTGACAATGGACCCATAACCTTCCATAATGGACCAATAACCTTTGACAATGGACCCATAACCTTCGACAATGGACCCATAACTTTCGACAATGGACCCATAACCTTCGACAATGGACCCATAACCCTCGACAATGGACCCATAACTTTCGACAACGGACAGATAACCTTCGACAATGGACCCATAACCTTTGACAATGGCCCCATAACCTTTGACAATGGACCCATAACCTTTGACAATGGACCCATAACCTTCGACAATGGACCCATAACCCTCGACAATGGACCCATAACCTACGACAATGGACCCATAACTTTCGACAATGGACCCATAACCTTCACCAATGGACCCATAACCTACGACAATGGACCGATAACTTTCGACAATGGACCCATAACCTTCAACAATGGACCCATAACCTACGACAATGGACCCATAACCTTCGACAATGGACCCATAAACTACGACAATGGACCCATAACCTTCGACAATGGACCCATAACCTACGACAATGGACCCATAACCCTCGACAATGGACCCATAACCTTCGACAATGGACAAATAAACTGCGACAATGGACCCATAACCTTCGACAATGGACCCATAACCTTCCATAATGGACCAATAACCTTTGACAATGGACCCATAACCTTCGACAAGGGACCCATAACCTTCGACAATGGACCCATACCTACCTTTTCGGCTACCTAACCTAACCTAACCCATAAAGATAGGTTAGGTTAGGTTAGGTAGGGTTGGTTAGGTTCGGTCATATATCTACGTTAATTTTTAATACAATAAAAAAAATTGACTTCATACATAATGAAACGGGTAGCTTTATCATTTCATAAGAAAAAAAATAGAGAAAATATATTAATTCAGGAAAACTTGGCTTATTAGGCAAATCGGGCCTTGCATAGTAGGCCAAAAAGTGCGTTCTGGCTACTAGGTACGACATATATATATATATATATATATATATATATATATATATATATATATATATATATATATATATATATATATATATATATATATATATATATATATATATATACATATTTATATATATATATATATATATATATATATATTATTAAATATGACCGAAAAAGTAAGATTAATAATTCTAACACGAATCTTCTCAATCTTTCGTACATTTCTTTTCACTGTTGGAGGTAAATCAAAAATCAATTCTCCAAAATTCATTTTTATTTCTAGTCTGACGCGACACGAGCGCGTTTCGTAAAACTTATTACATTTTCAAAGACTATAGTTTACAAATACACAACTGAATAGAACTGACGCATCTCTGATTTTATATCTACATTTTAGTGAGGTGGATGGGGTGAGGTGGCATTAATAGGGTATTAGTAGAGTGTTCTCACTCTCATGATGGGTAGAGTGTTCTGACTCCCATGATGGGTAGAGTGTTCTCACTCTCATGGTGGGTAGAGTGTTCTCACTCTCATGATGGGTAGAGTGTTCTCACTCCCATGGTGGGTAGAGTGTTCTCACTCCCATGGTGGGTCGAGTGTTCTCACTCTCATAGTGGGTAGAGTGCTCTCGTTCTCATGGTGGGTAGAGTGTTCTCACTCTCATGGTGGGTAGAGTGTTCTCACTCTCATGGCGGGTAGAGTGTTCTCACTCTCATGGTGGGTAGAGTGCTCTCATTCTCATGGTGGGTAGAGTGTTCTCATTCTCATGGTGGGTAGAGTGCTCTTATTCTCATGGTGGGTAGAGTGTTCTCACTCTCATGGTGGGTAGAGTGTTCTCACTCTCATGGTGGGTAGAGTGTTCTCACTCTCATGGTGGGTAGAGTGTTCTCACTCTCATGGTGGGTAGAGTGTTCTCACTCTCATGGTGGGTAGAGTGTTCTTACTCTCATTGTGGGTAGAGTGTTCTCACTCTCATGGTGGGTAGAGTGTTCTCACTCACATGGTGGGTAGAGTGTTCTCACTCTCATGGTGGGTAGAGTGCTCTCATTCTCATGGTGGGTAGATTGCTCTCACTCTCGTGGTGGGTAGAGTGCTCTCACTCTCATGGTGGGTAGATTGCTCCCACTCTCATGGTGGGTAGATTGCTCTCACTCTCATGGTGGGTAGAGTGTTCTCACTCTCATGGTGGGTAGAGTGTTCTCACTCTCATGGTGGGTAGAGTATTCTTACTCTCATCGTGGGTAGAGTGTTCTCACTCTCATGGTGGGTAGAGTGTTCTCACTCACATGGTGGGTAGAGTGTTCTCACTCTCATGGTGGGTAGAGTGCTCTCATTCTCATGGTGGGTAGATTGCTCTCACTCTCGTGGTGGGTAGAGTGCTCTCACTCTCATGGTGGGTAGATTGCTCCCACTCTCATGGTGGGTAGATTGCTCTCACTCTCATGGTGGGTAGAGTGTTCTCACTCTCATGGTGGGTAGAGTGAATAGTTTCGTCATATGAGTATTTATGGTGGGTTGTTCGAATTTAATATGAAGAAATAAAGGACATATACAATTTTGGCTTCCACACATCAATGTCGCACACCGTTGGGGATGGGGGGACTTAGGGGGTGAGTATATATATATATATATATATATATATATATATATATATATATATATATATATATATATATATATATATATATACATATATATATATACATTTATATATATATATATATATATATATATATATATATATATATATATATATATATATATATATATATATATATATATATATGTGGGGACCCATAGCCTCGGAGAAGAAAATAAAAAGTATTCAGAGGAGACCTTGTGGTCTCTCACTGAACACTAATATTATCTTCTCCTACCACCCCCATTCTTTTGTATGTACACATATATATTTACTTTATTTGAACTTTGTTACAAATATATATATATATATATATATATATATTGGTGTATACTGGCAGCAGGTTTTCTTTCAAACATGTTTCATTGAATATGACCGCATATTCTGTATTTATTATTTTCTGGTTTAGGGCTTCTATCCCTCTAACTATTTTCTTAGCATCAGGGCTTAATTGAAATAGGAGTTCTCCAAAACTTATTTTCGTACTTTTAAGGTGAAGAAAAGAAGTGATTTACTATAGAGTGTATTACAATTATTTGTATAATTTACACGACGTTTCGAACCTCCATGGTTCATTCTCAAGTGAACAGATCTTACAATACTAGTTGATTTTATACCCGCATTAGGTCAGGTGATAATACAATGAAGGTGAAAACATGGGGGGATACATAAGGGATAAACATAGGGGCTGCAGAAGGCTTATTGGCCCATACGAGGCATCTCCTATCTAAACACAAAGATTAATCCAGTGTAATTGGCCTGTTATGTTGGACATTGTCTTCTGTGTTGGCATCGATATGTTCTTGTCTTGTCCTTACTACTTGTCTTGTCCTTACTAGTAAGGACAAGACAAGAACATATCGATGCCAACACAGAAGACAATGTCCAACATAACAGGCCAATTACACTGGATTAATCTTTGTGTTTAGATAGGAGATGCCTCGTATGGGCCAATAAGCCTTCTGCAGCCCCTATGTTTATCCCTTATGTATCCCCCCATGTTTTCACCTTCATTGTATTATCACCTGACCTAATGCGGGTATAAAATCAACTAGTATTGTAAGATCTGTTCACTTGAGAATGAACCATGGAGGTTCGAAACGTCGTGCAAATTATACAAATAAGTGTAATACACTCTATAGTAAATCACTTCTTTTCTTCACCTTAAAAGTACGAAAATGAGTTTTGGAGAACTCCTATTTCAATTAAGCCCTGATGCTAAGAAAATAGTTAGAGGGATAGAAGCCCTAAACCAGAAAATAATAAATACAGAATATGCGGTCATATTCAATGAAACATATATATATATATATATATATATATATATATATATATATATATATATATATATATATATATATATATATATATATATATATATTCAAACTTATTTTGCAATGAGTCTTTGGGGTCTTAGTTAGCTTACAATTATCAGTTGAGGAATAAGTCCCGAGAGATCATCGTTGAGCTGGTCAAAATTTTATAAACTATTTCTAATATTCATGTTACTATTTCTAATATTCATGGTTACATGTTTTAATATGTATTAAAACAGATTTGTCAGAAATTCCTAACAAATTGATTGGGAAAGGTCTTTATCAATCACAAATTATAAAATGTTGTAATATGATGTATCTGCAAGAATGAATAAAGTATATGCATGTATTAATACAAAATATTTATCTAATCTTATCATAAGCTACGAGGTTTTTAACGCCGTGTTTAAAGGGATACAGCTGCTGCCCCTTATCCGCAGAAAAATACACTATCAAAGGTTCGGTTAGCAGCAGCCCATAAACTATAGCTGATGCTATCTATTTGAATAAGATGACACTATCAACAGGCCAACGCCAAGCAGCACTTAAAAATACAGCTGGTGCCATCTGTTGGGAGGACATTGCACTATGAACAGGGAGACAACAGCTCATAAGGTGGAGTTGTGGGGCTGAAGGAAACATTCCCGTGCTTGCATTTCATTGGTAGAAACTATTTGTTGTCATTTACCAAGACAGCCAATCACAGCAAGGGATCCGCTAAATGCTCCTCAACTTAACAATAATATCTCCGGTGTACAGCAAGGTGCAGTTTTAGGCCTCACCCTGAACCCTTCTAAATGTGAAATAATATGTTCCAACTAGGGCATCGTAGAGAGAATAGAGGGTCTTCTGCCTAATATCCATAAAACTAAACCTGAAGACAGCACACTCCTAGGAGCTCCCCTGGGGTTGAAAGCCATCGATGAGGTCCTTGATAAGAAAATCGCCGACCTTAAGAGGCCTTAATTTTGACCAGCTCAACGATGATCTCTTGGAACGTATTCCTCAACTGATAATTGTAAGCTAACTGAGACTCCAAAGACTCAATGCAAAATAAGTTTGAATATATATATATATATATATATATATATATATATATATATATATATATATATATATATATATATATATATATATATTTTTATATATATATATATATATATATATATATATATATATATATATATATATATATATATATATATATATATATATATATATATATATATATATGTATATATACTCACCCCCTATGTTCCCCCATCCCCGGCGTTGTTCGACATTTATGTGTGGAAGCCAAAATTGTATATGTCTATTATTTCTTCATATAAAATTCGAACAACCCACCATAAATACTCATATAACGGAACTAGTCACTCTACCCACCATGAGAGTGAGAACACTCTACCCACCATGAGAGTGAGAGCACTCTACTCACCATGAGAGTGAGAGCAATCAACCCACCATAAGAGTGAGAGCACTCTACCCACCATGAGAGTGAGAGCACTCTACCCACCATGAGAGTGAGAACACTCTACCCATCATGAGAGTGAGAACACTCTACACACCATGAGAGTGAGAACACTCTACCCACCATAAGAGTGAGAGCAATCTACCCACCATGTGAGTGAGAACACTCTACCCACCATGAGAGTGAGAGCTCTACTCACCATGAGAGTGAGAACACTCTACCCACCATGAGAGTGAGAACACTCTACCCACCATGAGAGTGAGAACACTCTACCCACCATGAGAGTGAGAATACTCTAACCAACATGAGAGTGAGAACAATCTACCTACCAAGAGAGTGAGAGCATTACCCACCATGAGAGTGAGAGCATTACCCACCATGAGAGTGAGAACACTACCCACCATGAGAGTGAAAGCACTACCCACCATGAGAGTGAGAACACTCTACCCACCATGAGAGTGAGAGCTCTATCCACCATGAGAGTGAGAGCACTACCCACCATGAGAGTGAGAACACTCTACCCACCATGAGAGTGAGAACACTCTACCCACCATGAGAGTGAGAACACTCTACCCACCATGAGAGTGAGAACACTCTACCCACCATGAGAGTGGGAGCAATCTACCCACCATAAGAGTGAGAGCAATCTACCCACCATGTGAGTGAGAACACTCTACCCACCATGAGAGTGAGAGCTCTACTCACCATGAGAGTGAGAACTCTCTACCCACCATGAGAGTGAGAACACTCTACCCACCATGAGAGTCAGAACACTCTACCCACCATGAGAGTGATAGCTCTACCCACCATGAGAGTGAGAACACTCTACCCACCATGAGAGTGAGAGCTCTACTCACCATGAGAGTGAGAGCACTCAACCCACCATAAGAGTGAGAGCACTCTACCCACCATGAGAGTGAGAGCACTCTACCCACCATGAGAGTGAGAACACTCTACCCATCATGAGAGTGAGAACACTCTACCCACCATGAGAGTGAGAACACTCTACCCACCATAAGAGTGAGAGCAATCTACCCAAAATGTGAGTGAGAACATTCTACCCACCATGAGAGTGAGAGCTCTACTCACCATGAGAGTGAGAACACTCTACCCACCATGAGAGTGAGAACACACTACCCACCATGAGAGTGAGAACACTCTACCCACCATGAGATTGAGAATACTCTAACCAACATGAGAGTGAGAACACTCTACCTACCAAGAGAGTGAGAGCATTACCCATCATGAGAGTGAGAGCATTACCCACCATGAGAGTGAGAGCACTACCCACCATGAGAGTGAAAGCACTACCCACCATGAGAGTGAGAACACTCTACCCACCAAGAGAGTGAGAGCTCTATCCACCATGAGAGTGAGAGCACTACCCACCATGAGAGTGAGAACACTCTACCCACCATGAGAGTGAGAACACTCTACCCACCATGAGAGTGAGAACACTCTACCCACCATGAGAGTGAGAACACTCTACCCACCATGAGAGTGGGAGCAATCTACCCACCATAAGAGTGAGAGCAATCTACCCACCATGTGAGTGAGAACACTCTACCCACCATGAGAGTGAGAGCTCTACTCACCATGAGAGTGAGAACTCTCTACCCACCATGAGAGTGAGAACACTCTACCCACCATGAGAGTCAGAACACTCTACCCACCATGAGAGTGATAGCTCTACCCACCATGAGAGTGAGAACACTCTACCCACCATGAGAGTGAGAGCTCTACTCACCATGAGAGTGAGAGCACTCTACCAACCATGAGAGTGAGAACACTCTACCCACCATGAGAGTGAGAAAACTCTACCCACCATGAGAGTGAGAATACTCTACCCACCATGAGAGTGAGAACACTCTACCCACCATGAGAGTGAGAACACTCCACCCACCATGAGAGTGAGAACACTCTCCCCACCATGAGAGTGAGAACACTCTACCCACCATGAGAGTGAGAACACTCTATTCACCATGAGAGTGAGAACACTCTACCCACCATGAGAGTGAGAACACTCTATTCACCATGAGAGTGAGAACACTCTATTCACCATGAGAGTGAGAACACTCTATTCACCATGAGAGTGAGAAAACTCTATTCACCATGAGAGTGAGAACACTCTACCCACCATGAGAGTGAGAACTCTCTACCCACCATGAGAGTGAGAACACTCTACCCACCATGAGAGTGAGAACACTCTATTCACCATGAGAGTGAGAACACTCAACCCACCATGAGAGTGAGGACACTCTACCCACCATGAGAGTGAGAACACTCTATTCACCATGAGAGTGAGAACACTCTACCCACCATGAGAGTGAGAACACTCTACCCACCATGAGAGTGAGAACACTCTACCCACCATGAGAGTGAGAACACTCTATTCACCATGAGAGTGAGAACACTCTATTCACCATGAGAGTGAGAACACTCTATTCACCATGAGAGTGAGAAAACTCTATTCACCATGAGAGTGAGAACACTCTACCCACCATGAGAGTGAGAACACTCTACCCACCATGAGAGTGAGAACACTCTACCCACCATGAGAGTGAGAACACTCTATTCACCATGAGAGTGAGAACACTCTACCCACCATGAGAGTGAGGACACTCTACCCACCATGCGAGTGAGAACACTCTATTCACCATGAGAGTGAGAACACTCTACCCACCATGAGAGTGAGAACACTCTACCCACCATGAGAGTGAGAACACTTTATTCACCATGAGAGTGAGAACACTCTACCAACCATGAAAGTGAGAACACTCTATTCACCATGAGAGTGAGAACACTCTATTCACCATGAGAGTGAGAACACTCTACCGACCTTGAGAGTGAGAACACTCTACCCACCATGAGAGTGAGAACACTCTACCCACTTTGAGAGTGAGAACAAGGCTGGAACTCGAAGAGGCCAACGCTGACGTCACTGCTCAATACGCCACGCCCACTACGGTCACCTGACTTGTACTCGCCATACATATCTTTGAGCGTTTAGTTTATTAACCTATGCATCTTACCTTTCTTCTCTACTTTCGCCTTTCTTCTCAATCAATCTTGCACCTAACCTACCATTGGAATAAATCTGATGCTCCTGACTGTCTCCTCAAAAGACTGCTCATTGCCCAGTCGATAGAACTCCGGCATCACACGAGAGGGGGTCCACGGTTCGAGTATCCTACTGTCTCCTCACTTGAGAATGAGCCAAGTAGGTTCGAAACGGAAACTTTGTACAAATTATAATAAATAAAATGCATTCTGCAGTTAAATTTTATTCTTTTAGTCAACCTTAGTAACAAGATTGGTCATGTTTAGTGAGCCTTTAATTTATAAATGTGTAATATACAGAGAACTTAATGTGGCAAAAGACGTACCGTAGTTTTAGCTTTCTGGTACTTCTAGTGTATAATGTCACCATATACAATTTTAGCATTAATGTCACCATATACAATTGTCGGAAAATCTGACACCATTTAATAATATCATACAGACAGATAATATTGCTGTGTTGTATAAACAAGTTAACCCATAGAAAATGTAACTTGTAGTGGAATTTCCGTCTATAGAAAACGGGATATCATTACCACATACTATTATAAATTCACCACCTATTATGGTGGGAATTATTCTTAAATACATTAGTCTTTGGACATTACCATCATAAAAACATCTCATATAAATTAACTTAATTATCAGAATTAAAATAGAGTAAATGTGACCCTTCTATCACTTACTGTTATCTGGACAATGTAGGCCAGTAGCGTCAGTGAGGAGGGAGTGGTCAGCCATTGTTATTGTACTTAGACCAGAGGCACGGGAGCAAATACGGCTCCTGTTAATTTTACTTGGACGAAGTGTTATAGAAACCAAAGGTGTACCATCATCAACACGCTGTCAACAAATACAAGTTAAGTGTTCTGCCGAAACCCGTTTATCTAATTATTTGTGGCCATGAATATTAGGTAGATATAAAGGGCGAGCCCGTTAGAATACGATCTGCCTCTTAATAAAATGTAATTAAGCCTAGATCTTTATGGTTCCTTGTACAGTGTTTTCTCTGATATAGCTGTCATATATTAGGATTCTGTCTTCTTAGCTAGCGCCCTTTTGACAGGTCAAGACGAGGAAGCATGCTTTGTGTACCAGTTACTGGGTGATGGAAGCTACCTCAAAGAGGATAATTTGGTATCTACATCCTGGTTATACCTGGTGGATTAAGGCCTGCTGTACAATAAGATAAGGAACCTCTTCAATGTATGTAGTCTAATACTGTAGTTTGATTGGCTGCATATATATAAATTCAATATAAACCCCCCTTAATGTGTAGAGGATCGATTTGTGAGATTATTGCAAAAATACAGTCCACTTATCATCATACAAATTGCTATCGAAGTATATAAATTAACGTAAATATAAATTCTAAATAAATTCATATAAATTAAATAAATATAAATCTCACAGGTCGGTTCCCAAATTATTTGGACCTTCAGAACCGGATTATTTGGTCCTTTGAACCCTATTTGGTCATCTTAGTACCGGATGAACCAGTTAACCAGTGGATTCATTAAATATACTAGTGCAGTGTGATTTATACAAAGCCAGCAGTCAAAGACGGCGGCGTTGCCTCGTGCGAGCTCAAGAGCCCCCCTCAGTTCATTTCAGCCTCATCAGCGGTTTCATATGGTCACCCACAAATTTGGTGGCGTGTTATTCCGTGAAATGACAGCGCTAATATTGAGGCCAGCCAAATTAGTGGCTGTGTCTTCGCGAGATTGTTTACGGATTTCGTTGTGTTAAATTTCGCGAGACATTATCCACGAATTTTGTGGAGTTTATTTCGCGAGGTCACTAATAATATTTAATACTTCTAGATAATATTAGAAGTTTCATAGAGGCAATTAAGAGGCTATTATCAATAATTGTGTATATTATTTCTCCAAAATAGAGAATTATTTAATATATTGCCTAGTGTTCACAATATAATATTTACTAATTGCCAACCCACAACAGGGTAGGATATTACCATTGACTAGTTGAACTATTTACTGTTCATCCTAGTCCCATTATTACCATAGTCTCGTTGTACTATATTAAACAACCTAGCACCATTAATGAATGGTCCAGACCCTATTTTGGGTGTAATTTTTATCAACTCAAGTTGAGTTGTGTATATATTATAATTTACTTATGATCATTACACCTTTGAGTGATTAGTTAGTGTCTATACCATCCTAGGGTGATATAGAAGAGCTAACCTAAAGGTACTTCCAGTGACACTGGTTTATCACTCAAATCATTAGTGTGTATGATTGTATATATATATATAATGTGTATTAATTTTAAGTGCTAACCTCTAGTAGAGGTAGGATTATTGCCTAGTGAGTGTAGAATTTTACCCTAGGCTACCATTAGAGCTTGTTCAGCATTATGAGCGACCCAAGTACAAGCCCCACAAGGCTTCACCAACTAGCCAGTATGGATAATGCAGGGAGAATGAAAAGAACCCTTGCAGTTCTTAAAGGCCACTTAACGAGACAGATCAAGAAATGTGAAGATTTGTCACAGCAATCTCAAGTTGATTATGCTGACCTGGAAAGCTATTATCAAGCAGCTGCAGGTAAATTTGAGCAAATCAAATGCCAAATAGCTCTCCTTGTGGGGACAGACTACTACCATCAATTCATTGGTAGCCCTACTAAATATCAGGGCATAACCATGTTAATTTTAAGTTCTGCAGGAGGTAAATTACTCTCAGGGCCAGTACCAAGCCTGAGGAGACCTATGGCTGCAGATAAACAATACCAATAGAAATCTAAATTTGTCAGCTGATTATATTTCTCCAGTAGCATTATACTAAGGAGATTACAGCTGACTATACCAACAGAGGTTGATGTTAGTATCATCATTTAAAGCTGAAGATGAGTTCATGAGGCCTCAGTGGCAAATCAGTGAACAGTAGCCTAAACAGCTACAAGTCACTGCGACCAATGTCACTGAACCCACTGCAGTCTCAGAACCATACTTTGCTTTAATGATGAGCTATTCAATCTTCTGAATCAATTAACTAAATTAAACCCCAATAAATCTGATGACTGATTTGATACATTTATTATTTAATCAAGATGTATTCCATGGGCCTCAGTGTTTATATATCAGTGACCAGTTACCTGAACAAACTTCAAGTTATATCTAATGTCACTGATCTCACTGCAGTCCCTGAATCATACTTGACTGTAGTACTTGATCACATTCAGTCTTCTGTGTTAAATAATATGCAATTAGGCTTGAATTTTAGCCTTTCAAGAGTTAACAGGGAAATGAAATCGCATTAGACTTCTAACCCCTGCAACTCTAGTATGGGACATCCGTCCTGTACGAACAGACGCACAAATGTGTGATTACTAACTACTAACATCAAATTAATCTAATAATTCGAAGGAGGAGTATCGGTGTTCGTTTGTTCTGAATAGGACTTCGACCCGTGAGCAGCCCCCGGGGAATTATGTCGGAAAATCCGACACCATTTAATAATATCATACAGACAGATAATATTGCTGTGTTGTATAAACAAGTTAACCCATAGAAAATGTAACTTGTAGTGGAATTTCCGTCTATAGAAAACGGGATATCATTACCACATACTATTATAAATTCACCACCTATTATGGTGGGAATTATTCTTAAATACATTAATCTTTGGAATTTACCATCATAAAAACATCTCATATAAATTAACTTAATTATCAGAATTAAAATAGAGTAAATGTGACCCTTCTATCACTTACTGTCATCTGGACAATGTAGGCCAGTAGCGTCAGTGAGGAGGGAGTGGTCAGCCATTGTTATTGTACTTAGACCAGAGGCACAGGAGCAAATACGGCTCCTGTTAATTTTACTTGGACGTTGTGTTATGGAAACCAAAGGTTTACCGTCATCAACACGCTGTCACAAATACAAGTTAAGTGTTCTGCCGAAACCCGTTTATCTAATTATTTGTGGCCATGAATATTAGGTAGATATAAAGGGCGAGCCGGTTAGAATACGATCTGCCTCTTAATAAAAGGTAATTAAGCCTAGGTCTTTATGGTTCCTTGTACAGTGTTTTCTCTGATATAGCTGTCATATATTAGGATTCTGGCTTCTTAGCTAGCGCCCTTTTGACAGGTCAAGACGAGGAAGCATGCTTTGTGTACCAGTTACTGGGTGATGGAAGCTACCTCAAAGAGGATAATTTGGTGTCTACATCCTGGTTATACCTGGTGGATTAAGGCCTGCTGTACAATAAGATAAGGAACCTCTTCAATGTATGTAGTCTAATACTGTAGTTTGATTGGCTGCATATATATAAATTCAATATAAACCCCCCCTAATGTGTAGAGGATCGATTTGTGAGATTATTGCAGAAATACAGTCCACCTATCATCATACAAATTGCTATCGAAGTATATAAATTAACGTAAATATAAATTCTATATAAATTCATATAAATTAAATAAACATAAATCTCACAGGTCGGTTCCCACAACAATTTTGGCATTAATGTCACCATATACAATTTTGGCATTAATTTGAGGAAAGTTCGTTTCCTGTGGGCATCATCCTGATGCCCCGCTGAGCAGCCATGACAGCTGCTAGAGGGGGCAGCTGTTTGAAGGCTGGCTTATATATAAAAGACCTGGTGGCCGGATTTACAGACAATGGCGCAGGCAATAACTATACTGGAAGAAAGAAGAAAAATAATTGTTGCAGGATTACTCATCAAAGTAACTAAAAAGTATGAAACAATGAACAGGCAACACCTGTTAAAGCTTGTAGCAGGTGGAACATGAGGAAAGATATCAGCAGCAGGTGGTGTAAGAGGACACAAACCAGCAACAGGTGGTGTAAGAGGACACATACCAGCAGCAGATAGTACGAAAGGACACATACCAGCAGCAGGTGGTACAAGAAGACACATACCAGCAGCAAGTGGTACAAGAGGACACATACCAGAAACAAGTTGAATAAGAGTACACACACCAGCAGCACGTGGTACAAAAGGACACATACGAGCAACAGGTAGTGTACGAGGACACATACCAGCAACAGGTGGTGTAAGAGGACACATACCAGCAGCAGATAGTACGAAAGGACACATACCAGCAGCAGGTGGTACAAGAAGACACATACCAGCAGCAAGTGGTACAAGAGGACACATACCAGAAACAAGTGGAATAAGAGTACACATACCAGCAGCACGTGGTACAAAAGGACACATACGAGCAACAGGTAGTGTACGAGGACACATACCAGCAACAGGTGGTGTAAGAGGACACATACCAGCAGCAGATGGTACGAAAGGACACATACCAGCAGCAGGTGGTACATGAAGACACATACCAGCAGCAAGTGGTACAAGAGGACACATACCAGAAACAAGTGGAATAAGAGTACACATACCAGCAGCAGGTGGTACAAGAGGACACATACCAGCAACAGGTAGTAAAAGAGTACACATACCAGCAGAACGTGGTACAAGAGGACACTTACCAGCAACAGATGGTTCAAGAGGACACATACCAGCAAGAGGTGATGAAAGAGGATACATACTACCAGCAGGTGGTACAGGAGGACACATACCAGCAACAAATAGTTCAAAAGAACACATACCAGCAGCAGGTGGTGTAGGAAGACATATACCAGCAGCAGGTGGTACAAGAGGACACATTCCAGAAGCATGAGGTACAAGAGGACACATACCAGCAGCAGGAGGAACTAGAGGACACATACCACCAGCAGATGGTACAAGAGGACACATACTAGCAACAATTGGTTCAAGAGGACAGATATCAGCAGAAGATGGTGTAAGAGGACACATACCAGCAGCAGGTGGTACAAGGGGACACATACCAGCAGCAGGTGGTACAAGAGGACACATACCAAAAACAGTTGGAACAAGAGTACACATACCAGCAGTATGGGATACAAGAGGACACATACCAGAAACAGTTGGAGTAAGAGTACACATACCAGCAACAGATGGTTCAAGACGACACATACCAGCAGCAGGTAGTGTAAAAGAACACATACCAGCAACAGATGGTTCAAGACGACACATACCAGCAGCAGGTGGTGTAAAAGATCACATACCAGCAACAGGTGGTGTAAAAGATCACATACCAGCAGCACGTGGTACAAGAGGACACATACCAACAACAGGTGGTGTAAGAGGACACATAACAGCAGCAGGTGAAGTAAGAGGACACATACCAGCAGCAGGTGATGTAAGAGGACACATACCAGCAACAGGTGGTGAAAGAGGACACATACCACCAGCAGGTGGTAAAAGAGAACACATACCAGCAACAGATGGTTCAAGAGGACACATACCAGCAGCAGGTGCTGTAAGAGAACACATACCAGCAGCAGGTGGTACAAGAGGACACATAATAGCAGCAGGTGGTACAAGAGGACACATATCAACAGCAGATGATACAAGTGTACACATACCAGCCACAGGTGATACAAGATGACACGTACCAGCAACAGATGGTTTAATACGACACATACCAGCAGCAGATGATACAAAAGGACACATACCAGCAGCAGATGATACAAAAGGACACATACCAACAGCACGTGGTACAAGAGGACACATACCAACAGCACGTGGTACAAGAGGACACATACCAACAACAGGTGGTGTAAGAGGACACATAAAAGCAACATGTCAGTAGTGTAATATGTGACTATGACCGTGCGCACCAGCTGCCCAGGTGGCACTCGTGAGTGCCAGCTGGACAGGTGAGGTGTGACGTCGTAGTCGCAGCGCGTCGCTCTAGTCACAGGGGGTTTTTGGGGGGATTTTCCCGGAAGTTTGGCGCGTTTCGGACGCGTATGAGCGTCCGGTGTTTGGGTATGTGGTCAGGAAAGAGGGAGACATGTTGTTGGGTGCCAGGTGGTGCGCGTCGTCGTAGTCGCAGCGCGTCGCTCTAGTCACAAAGGGTTTGGGGGGAATTTCCCGGATGTTATGACGCGTGGCATGCGGCCAGGCGTCACTTGAGAGAGTGTCATGTTGGGGTTGGAAGCTAAGTGGTTGGTATGCAGTCATGTAGGGAGGAAGAGGAGGAGTGTAGGTTATGTTGTGAAGGGAGGGGGGAGCCCCAATACCTGAGAGGATATCAATGACGTCCATTAGTTCTCCCCCTACATGGACAGGAAGTGTTGAGGGGAGCGTGAGAGACCAGGGTCTTAAGATTGGAGGGGGAGAAGGAGGGGAAAGGGAGGTAACAGCTGGCAGTGGGTTTGTGTGTGAAAGTAGTCATTATTTTTTCTTAAAGAATGACGGTTTTATGTACCCTCCCTGCTTCCAGAGCGCTAAGGATATGTGGGCTATACCTACCACATAGCTATGAGGAGTGACACCACATGTCCACATGGGTTACCTCTTCAAAGGCTGAGGCCTAACTGTTGCGAATGTCATCATCAACCTCTAACATAGTCAGTCGGTCATGCCCCCCCCCCCCCCTCCATCCACATAACAGGATATACCACATACCAACACCACCACCACCACACTGCTGGGAGTGACAGCAATACGGCATACCATACTCTCTCCTGACACAGCTCGCACGGCACATAGCAGTGAGTGTGACAATGATCTTTCTCAAAGGTGAGCCATGAGCGCAACATACAAATTCCAAAATGCAGTCCTGGGAGTTTGACACACATTGATTAACAAGCTATCTGATTATTTATACATCTCTCTCTACATTATATGCGGGTTACATAGTGTGTCAAGAACTCTCTCTCTCTCTGTCTCTCTGTCTCTCTCTCTCTGTCTCTCTGTCTCTCTGTCTCTCTGTCTCTCTGTCTCTCTCTGTCTCTCTCTGTCTCTCTGTCTCTCTGTCTCTCTCTGTCTCTCTGCCTCTCTCTGTCTCTCTGTCTCTCTCTGTCTCTCTGTCTCTCTCTGTCTCTCTGTCTCTCTGTCTCTCTCTCTCTCTCTCTCTCTGTCTCTCTCTGCCTCTCTCTGTCTCTCTGTCTCTCTCTGTCTCTCTGTCTCTCTCTGTCTCTCTGTCTCTCTCTGTCTCTATGTCTCTCTGTCTGTCTCTCTCTCTCTCTCTCTGTCTCTCTGTCTCTCTCTCTCTCTCTCTCTCTCTCTCTCTCTCTCTCTCTCTCTCTCTCTCTCTCTCTCTCTCTCTCTCTCTCTCTCTCTCTCTCTCTCTCTCTCTCTCTCTCTCTCACCCTCTCTAAAGTCCACCACACGGCACTTCACTTAGTAAACTCAGTCAAAGTCAGTAGGTTAGCGTTTACTAAAAGAGAGAAACATTTCATATCGTCACGAAGACGCGATATCTACCTACAAATTGTTCGTGTTAACTGTGATCATTGAAATGTATGCATGTTTACTCAATCTCCATCACCTCTTCGTCCTACAGCCATTACTGTTGTGCGGAGCTAACTTGTCAAGGTCTCACCTTCGCGGCGGATTGCGGCGTAGTGAGATTGACAAGGTAAGGGGCCGGCCTTACCCTACCCCCGTCCACCCCCACCAAACCCATACCCCTACCACCCCCTCCATGGCCAAACCATCACTGCTCCCTTCCCAGACCAAGTGTTCTGTGCTAAGAAATAGTAACACCATTCTTTGCTCAAATAGCATTTTTTTTTTTTAAGAATATCCAGTCATAAGCTGGTCTTCAATCTTATTATTATAACAAATCATAATTTGCTGTTCTCTCTCTCTCTCTCTCTCTCTTTCTCTCTCTCTCTCTCTCTCTCTCTGTCTCTCTGTCTCTGTCTCTGTCTCTGTCTCTGTCTCTCTCTCTCTCTCTCTCTCTCTCTCTCTCTCTCTCTCTCTCTCTCTCTCTCTCTCTCTCTCTCTCTCTCGCTCTCTCTCCAGATCATTTAATGCCGCTGTTCACGTATCTTTCTCCATTTCACTTAGACTGTCAGCGCATCAGAGGATGACCACTAATGTCAATTTTCGAGCCCCCCCATCACTCTCACCCTTGTAAGCTTGTAGGGTAACACGACCAATATGCTAACTTCGTTCTTTGCCCAATATCATTAATGTAACGTGGACAATATACCAACTTCGTTCTTTGCCCAAATAACATTTTAAGAGTAACGAGCAACATTCTGTCGATGTCTGAATATGGAAAACACAATCTTGCAAGCAAAGTATGCATATATGCGATAATATGGAAAAACACAATCTTCTTACTATTATTAAATTGACTTGTTCATTATCCCGAGTTCAACACACTCTCTCTGTCTCTCTGTCTCTCTCTGTCTCTCTGTCTCTCTATCTCTTTGTCTCTCTATCTCTCTATCTCTGTCTCTCTCTCTCTCTCTCTCTCTCTCTCTCTCTCTCTCTCTCTTAAGACCTACATTATCCAATGTAAACAGTCCGGATGAGCTGGGTTAAGTCTGTTTTTCAGTTCTTATAACATTTGAAAATGTAAGCGTGGTTACTCATTCCGTCTCGGCGCATCTCGTTAGGGACTGACCTTGAGTCTTTCCATAGCTCGAGTTTTCACTCATCATCAACCATTAGCAATCGTTCGATCCAACAGAAAAAAAAAACAGAGACTAGTGATAGCATAATAGGTGAAAAAGTTGATCTTTCTCTTATTACGTTTATTCAATAACTGGTAGACATAACATAACTCGCATATTTATCTTGGTAAAACAAAACATAATAACTGTCAGACAGACAGACAGACAGACAGACATAACACTCAGCACAATGCGGACATATGGTGATAGCATAATAGGTGAAAAAAATAGTTGATTTCAATTCTTAGCTTGTTCTTCACATGTTCAGTGTTCATTCTTGTATTCCCTATGTTCCTTATCATGTCTTCATATTCTCTATAAGTTCATATTCCCTGCATGTTCACTCTATTCATCAACTTTTTCTTACATGTTTTCTGTGTTCACCGTATGTTCACTGTGTTCATTCCCCTACTTAACCTCAATTTTTGTTATGTTCTTTGTTTCTTTAAACCAATTTGTTTCTTCCATTCACTAACTAGTTCTTTGTCAAATAATATTATACTGCAATACAGTTCCCTCAACAATTTTAGTCACCAAGTTTTATTTACAAAACTATGTCAAAGTAATTCTCGTCGTCAACTTAATAGTTCTACCAACCCCGTTCTTAAACAAATCTACACTTTATTCAGTTCCAAATTTACAAAGACAAACCTTTCTTGTAACTTCTTAACTAAAAATCTTTCGCCAATCAACTAAAACATAGTCACTTTCCTCATTTCTCAACTAAACTTATTATCCAATCAACCAAAAAATAGTCAAAGGAATCTTTCCAACGCTGTTCATAACTAAACTTATTCCCTAGTCATCAGAAAAATAACCGTGTTCTTCATGTTTCATTGTCATTTCATAACTAAAATTATCCATCAATCAACAGAAAAAGTCATATTCATCATCATTGTTCCTAACTAAAATTATGTTTTGTCAAGTAAGAAAAAATAACCAAAGATATCTTTCATCGCTGTTCTTAACTGACATTATACTTTGGGGAGCACAAAATAGTCTCCCTCGTCATGTTTTGTCTTTTTCCTTAACTACAAGTATTCATCAGTCAAATAAAAAATAGTTACTTCATCATGTTTCCCTGTCATTTCTTAACTGAAATATCACTTCTCTCATCTGAAATAGTCATGTGTAGCCTCTTTCCAACACTGTTCTTAACTAAAGTAGCCTTTCACTTTGCTAAAATAGTCATATTCATCATCATTGCTCCTAACTAAAATTATATGACGTTAAGTAAGAAATATAGTCAAAGACACTCTTCGAGACATCAAGGACTTACTCAAAGACATCAAAGTTGATCTGCAAGATATCTTCGAGACATCAAAGTTACTCTTCATTACATCAAAGACTCATTCAAATACTACTCATGTTCTCAGAAGTCATTCTCAAAGTCATCACCGATTTTCTCAGAGTCACCAAAGTTATTCTCTGAGTTAACAAAATACTACTCATGTTCTCAAAAGACATTCTCAAAGTCATCAAAGTTATTCAAAGAGCTAACAAAAGTTATTCTCGGAGTCACCTTCGTTCTTCAGAGAAACTTTCCAAAACATCTTTGTTCATCAAAGTTATTCTCGGAGTCATCAAAAGGTATTCTCTAACTCACTTTTGGTCATTAAAGGTAATTTCTATGTTATAAAAGTTTGTCTCAGAGACATCTAAAGTTAATCTTAGAGTTATCAAATGTATTCTCTAACTCACTTTTGTTCATCAAAGTTGATCTCAGAGTTAACAAAGGTAATCTCTAACTCACTCTCGTTCATCAAAGTTGTTTCAAAGACATCAAAGTTATTCTAAGAGCTATCAAAAGTTATTCTCAGTCATGATATGTTATTCTCTAAGTAACCTTCCGTTCATCAAAGACATTCTCTAAGCTCACAAAGTTATTCTCTAAGACAACAAAGTCATTCTCAGAGTCATCAAAAAGTTATTCTCAGACTCACCTTCGTTATTCAAGAAGCCTTCTGAGACATCCTCGTTCAACAAAACTGGCCTCAGAGCCATCAAAAAGTTAAATACAGTCATCAAAGTTATTCTCTAAGTATCTTTTCGTTCATCAGAGAAGCTTTCTAAGACATCTTTGTTCATCAAAGTTGTTCTCTAAGACATCAATGTTGTTCTCTAAGACATCAATGTTGTTCTCTAAATCATAAAAGTTAATCTCTAAGTCACCTTCGTTTACTAGAGAAACTTTCCAATCCATCTTCGTTGATCAAAGTTATTCTCAGAATCATCAAAGAGATCTCTAATTCCCCTTCGTTCACCAAAAAGTTGTTCTCTAAGACACCTTCGTTCATCAAAGAAACTCTCCTTCCATCATGTTATTCTTTAAGACATCTTCAGTCATAAAATTTCTCTCCAAAATGTAACTAGTTCAGCTTTTCATACCAAACCTGCACTTCTGTTAAAATATATTTTCTTAGTCACTGTACCCTAAAACTGTTCTCAGAACTACACTGCCCAAATCCTACCTAACCTATCCTCTCCACCCAATGTTACTTAGTTAACGTAACGTTCCTAAACCTAACTTTACCTATCCTAACTTAACTTACCTTACCTTTGCCTATCGTACCTAACTTAACCTGCATAACCTAACTTTACCTATCCTAACATGACTTACCTTACATTGCCTATCTTACTTAACTTAACCTGCACAACCTAACTTACATAACTTATCTTACCTATCCTAACGTAACCTAACTTGCTTTACCTAACTTAATCTTACATTCCCAAACTGATGTATCCTAACTTATCTAGTCCAACCAGACATGATCTAACTTATATAATTATTCCTGCATGTCTTTTGTGTTTCGTCAATCATTGTCTCATATTCATTACTCATTTCAAGGGTTAATTTCTCAAATGGACATTTTTACATTTCAAGTGTTATTTGTTTAAGATTGAGTGTTTAACCATTTCAAAGGATTTTTGTTATATATGGGAATTTACTCGATTCAAGGGCAAATTTCTCAAATGGTCATTTTTGCAGATCAAGGGTTATTTGTTAAAACTCATCAAGTTGCTCATAAGTTGTATTTATTATGTTTGTTATTATTTATTCTTATTCCCCATCCCCTTAACCTATCCTCTTGTAATCTTAGTGTATTTAGTAGGTTCTATCATATGTTCTTATTCCCCAACCCTTTAACCTAACCTTTCAGATGTAGTTTATTGTGTTTTTTGACGTATTTGTTGAATATATTATCCTTTTCATAACCTTTCAGATGTAGTTTTGTTTCTCCTTTTTGTATATTTTTACCCAAACCCACCATCACACTTAACCTTCTTTCCTTCTTTTACTTTGTTTCTCCTACTCCTTCTAACCCTCCTTTTCTATCTCTCTCCATTATTCTCTCTCTTCCTCCCCCCTCTCTCTTACTCTTTTCTCCTCGTTTCATGCTCTCACTCACTTGCTCTCTTGTTTTTCTCAATTTCAAGTCTTAGTAGATCTGATTCTTTACTATTGTAATTTTATTATTATTAAGATAAAGAATGAACTTATATGTGAAAACAGAGTAAAAGAAGGAAAGAAGGTTAAGTGTGATGGTGGGTTTGGGTAAAAATATACAAAAAGGAGAAACAAAACTACATCTGAAAGGTTATGAAAAGGATAATATATTCAACAAATACGTCAAAAAACACAATAAACTACATCTGAAAGGTTAGGTTAAAAGGTTGGGGAATAAGAACATATGATAGAACCTACTAAATACACTAAGATTACAAGAGGATAGGTTAAGGGGCTGGGGAATAAGAATAAATAATAACAAACATAATAAATACAACTTATGAGCAACTTGATGAGCTTTAACAAATAACCCTTGATCTGCAAAAATGACCTTTTGAGAAATTTGCCCTTGAAACGAGTAAATTCCCATATATAACAAAAATCCTTTGAAATGGTTAAACACCCAATCTTAAATAAATAACACTTGAAATGCAAAAATGTCCATTTGAGAAATTAACTCTTGAAATGAGTAATGAATATGAGACAATGATTGACGAAACACAAAAGACAAGCAGGAATAATTATGTAAGTTAGATCATGTCTGGTTGGACTAGATAAGTTAGGATACATCAGTTTGGGAATGTAAGATTAAGTTAGGTAAAGCAAGTTAGGTTACGTTAGGATAGGTAAGATAAGTTATGTAAGTTAGGTTGTGCAGGTTAAGTTAAGTAAGATAGGCAATGTAAGGTAAGTCATGTTAGGATAGGTAAAGTTAGGTTATGCAGGTTAAGTTAGGTACGATAGGTAAAGGTAAGGTAAGTTAAGTTAGGATAGGTAAAGTTAGGTTTAGGAATGTTACGTTAACTAAGTAACATTGGGTGGAGAGGATAGGTTACGTAGGATTTGGGCAGTGTAGTTCTGAGAACAGTTTTAGGGTACAGTGACTAAGAAAATATATTTTAACAGAAGTGCAGGTTTGGTATGAAAAGCTGAACTAGTTACATTTTGGAGAGAAATTTTATGACTGAAGATGTCTTAAAGAATAACATGATGGAAGGAGAGTTTCTTTGATGAACGAAGGTGTCTTAGAGAACAACTTTTTGGTGAACGAAGGGGAATTAGAGATCTCTTTGATGATTCTGAGAATAACTTTGATCAACGAAGATGGATTGGAAAGTTTCTCTAGTAAACGAAGGTGACTTAGAGATTAACTTTTATGATTTAGAGAACAACATTGATGTCTTAGAGAACAACATTGATGTCTTAGAGAACAACTTTGATGAACAAAGATGTCTTAGAAAGCTTCTCTGATGAACGAAAAGATACTTAGAGAATAACTTTGATGACTGTATTTAACTTTTTGATGGCTCTGAGGCCAGTTTTGTTGAACGAGGATGTCTCAGAAGGCTTCTTGAATAACGAAGGTGAGTCTGAGAATAACTTTTTGATGACTCTGAGAATGACTTTGTTGTCTTAGAGAATAACTTTGAGAGCTTAGAGAATGTCTTTGATGAACGGAAGGTTACTTAGAGAATAACATATCATGACTGAGAATAACTTTTGATAGCTCTTAGAATAACTTTGATGTCTTTGAAACAACTTTGATGAACGAGAGTGAGTTAGAGATTACCTTTGTTAACTCTGAGATCAACTTTGATGAACAAAAGTGAGTTAGAGAATACATTTGATAACTCTAAGATTAACTTTAGATGTCTCTGAGACAAACTTTTATAACATAGAAATTACCTTTAATGACCAAAAGTGAGTTAGAGAATACCTTTTGATGACTCCGAGAATAACTTTGATGAACAAAGATGTTTTGGAAAGTTTCTCTGAAGAACGAAGGTGACTCCGAGAATAACTTTTGTTAGCTCTTTGAATAACTTTGATGACTTTGAGAATGTCTTTTGAGAACATGAGTAGTATTTTGTTAACTCAGAGAATAACTTTGGTGACTCTGAGAAAATCGGTGATGACTTCGAGAATGACTTCTGAGAACATGAGTAGTATTTGAATGAGTCTTTGATGTAATGAAGAGTAACTTTGATGTCTCGAAGATATCTTGCAGATCAACTTTGATGTCTTTGAGTAAGTCCTTGATGTCTCGAAGAGTGTCTTTGACTATATTTCTTACTTAACGTCATATAATTTTAGTTAGGAGCAATGATGATGAATATGACTATTTTAGCAAAGTGAAAGGCTACTTTAGTTAAAAACAGTGTTGGAAAGAGGCTACACATGACTATTTCAGATGAGAGAAGTGATATTTCAGTTAAGAAATGACAGGGAAACATGATGAAGTAACTATTTTTTATTTGACTGATGAATACTTGTAGTTAAGGAAAAAGACAAAACATGACGAGGGAGACTATTTTGTGCTCCCCAAAGTATAATGTCAGTTAAGAACAGCGATGAAAGATATCTTTGGTTATTTTTTCTTACTTGACAAAACATAATTTTAGTTAGGAACAATGATGATGAATATGACTTTTTCTGTTGATTGATGGATAATTTTAGTTATGAAATGACAATGAAACATGAAGAACACGGTTATTTTTCTGATGACTAGGGAATAAGTTTAGTTATGAACAGCGTTGGAAAGATTCCTTTGACTATTTTTTGGTTGATTGGATAATAAGTTTAGTTGAGAAATGAGGAAAGTGACTATGTTTTAGTTGATTAGCGAAAGATTTTTAGTTAAGAAGTTACAAGAAAGGTTTGTCTTTGTAAATTTGGAACTGAATAAAGTGTAGATTTGTTTAAGAACGGGGTTGGTAGAACTATTAAGTTGACGACGAGAATTACTTTGACATAGTTTTGTAAATAAAACTTGGTGACTAAAATTGTTGAGGGAACTGTATTGCAGTATAATATTATTTGACAAAGAACTAGTTAGTGAATGGAAGAAACAAATTGGTTTAAAGAAACAAAGAACATAAAAAAAATTGAGGTTAAGTAGGGGAATGAACACAGTGAACATACGGTGAACACAGAAAACATGTAAGAAAAAGTTGATGAATAGAGTGAACATGCAGGGAATATGAACTTATAGAGAATATGAAGACATGATAAGGAACATAGGGAATACAAGAATGAACACTGAACATGTGAAGAACAAGCTAAGAATTGAAATCAACTATTTTTTTCACCTATTATGCTATCACCATATGTCCACATTGTGCTGAGTGTTATGTCTGTCTGTCTGTCTGTCTGTCTGACAGTTATTATGTTTTGTTTTACCAAGATAAATATGCGAGTTATGTTATGTCTACCAGTTATTGAATAAACGTAATAAGAGAAAGATCAACTTTTTCACCTATTATGCTATCACTAGTCTCTGTTTTTTTTTTCTGTTGGATCGAACGATTGCTAATGGTTGATGATGAGTGAAAACTCGAGCTATGGAAAGACTCAAGGTCAGTCCCTAACGAGATGCGCCGAGACGGAATGAGTAACCACGCTTACATTTTCAAATGTTATAAGAACTGAAAAACAGACTTAACCCAGCTCATCCGGACTGTTTACATTGGATAATGTAGGTCTTAAGAGAGAGCGAGAGAGAGAGAGAGAGAGAGAGAGACAGAGATAGAGAGACAGAGAGATAGAGAGACAGAGAGACAGAGAGAGACAGAGAGACAGAGAGAGTGTGTTGAACTCGGGATAATGAACAAGTCAATTTAATAATAGTAAGAAGATTGTGTTTTTCCATATTATCGCATATATGCATACTTTGCTTGCAAGATTGTGTTTTCCATATTCAGACATCGACAGAATGTTGCTCGTTACTCTTAAAATGTTATTTGGGCAAAGAACGAAGTTGGTATATTGTCCACGTTACATTAATGATATTGGGCAAAGAACGAAGTTAGCATATTGGTCGTGTTACCCTACAAGCTTATAAGGGTGAGAGTGATGGGGGGGCTCGAAAATTGACATTAGTGGTCATCCTCTGATGCGCTGACAGTCTAAGTGAAATGGAGAAAGATACGTGAACAGCGGCATTAAATGATCTGGAGAGAGAGCGAGAGAGAGAGAGAGAGAGAGAGAGAGAGACAGAGACAGAGACAGAGAGACAGAGAGAGACAGAGAGAGAGAGAGAAAGAGAGAGAGAGAGAGAGAGAGAGAACAGCAAATTATGATTTGTTATAATAATAAGATTGAAGACCAGCTTATGACTGGATATTCTTAAAAAAAAAAATGCTATTTGAGCAAAGAATGGTGTTACTAAGGCTTAGCACAGAACACTTGGTCTGGGAAGGGAGCAGTGATGGTTTGGCCATGGAGGGGGTGGTAGGGGTATGGGTTTGGTGGGGGTGGACGGGGGGAGGGTAAGGCCGGCCCCTTACCTTGTCAATCTCACTATGCCGCAATCCGCCGCGAAGGTGAGACCTTGACAAGTTAGCTCCGCACAACAGTAATGGCTGTAGGACGAAGAGGTGATGAAGATTGAGTAAACATGCATACATTTCAATGATCACAGTTAACACGAACAATTTGTAGGTAGAGATCGCGTCTTTGTGACGATATGAAATGTTTCTCTCTTTTAGTAAACGCTAACCTACTGACTTTGACTGAGTTTACTAAGTGAAGTGCCGTGTGGTGGACTTTAGAGAGGGTGAGAGAGAGAGAGAGAGAGAGAGAGAGAGAGAGAGAGAGAGAGAGAGAGAGAGAGAGAGAGAGAGAGAGAGAGAGAGAGAGAGAGAGAGAGAGAGAGAGAGAGAGAGAGAGAGAGAGAGAAAGAGAGAGAGAGAGAGAGAGAGAGAGAGAGAGAGAGAGAGAGAGAGAGAGAGAGAGAGAGAGAGAGAGAGAGAGAGAGACAGACAGAGAGACAGAGAGACAGAGAGAGACAGAGAGACAGAGAGAGACAGAGAGACAGAGAGAGACAGAGAGACAGAGAGAGACAGAGAGACAGAGAGAGACAGAGAGAGACAGAGAGAGAGAGAGAGAGAGAGACAGAGAGACAGAGAGACAGAGAGAGACAGAGAGACAGAGAGAGACAGAGAGACAGAGAGAGACAGAGAGACAGAGAGAGACAGAGAGACAGAGAGAGACAGAGAGAGAGAGAGACAGAGAGAGAGAGAGAGAGAGAGAGACAGAGAGACAGAGAGAGACAGAGAGAGACAGAGAGACAGAGAGAGAGAGAGACAGAGAGACAGAGAGAGAGAGTTCTTGACACACTATGTAACCCGCATATAATGTAGAGAGAGATGTATAAATAATCAGATAGCTTGTTAATCAATGTGTGTCAAACTCCCAGGACTGCATTTTGGAATTTGTATGTTGCGCTCATGGCTCACCTTTGAGAAAGATCATTGTCACACTCACTGCTATGTGCCGTGCGAGCTGTGTCAGGAGAGAGTATGGTATGCCGTATTGCTGTCACTCCCAGCAGTGTGGTGGTGGTGGTGTTAGTATGTGGTATATCCTGCTATGTGGATGGAGGGGGGGGGGCATGACCGACTGACTATGTTAGAGGTTGATGATGACATTCGCAACAGTTAGGCCTCAGCCTTTGAAGAGGTAACCCATGTGGACATGTGGTGTCACTCCTCATAGCTATGTGGTAGGTATAGCCCACATATCCTTAGCGCTCTGGAAGCAGGGAGGGTACATAAAACCGTCATTCTTTAAGAAAAAATAATGACTACTTTCACACACAAACCCACTGCCAGCTGTTACCTCCCTTTCCCCTCCTTCTCCCCCTCCAATCTTAAGACCCTGGTCTCTCACGCTCCCCTCAACACTTCCTGCCCATGTAGGGGGAGAACTAATGGACGTCATTGATATCCTCTCAGGTATTTGGGCTCCCCCCTCCCTTCACAACATAACCTACACTCCTCCTCTTCCTCCCTACATGACTGCATACCAACCACTTAGCTTCCAACCCCAACATGACACTATGTGACGCCTGGCCGCATGCCACGCGTCATAACATCCGGGAAATTCCCCCCAAACCCTTTGTGACTAGAGCGACGCGCTGCGACTACGACGACGCGCACCACCTGGCACCCAACAACATGTCTCCCTCTTTCCTGACCACATACCCAAACACCGGACGCTCATACGCGTCCGAAACGCGCCAAACTTCCGGGAAAATCCCCCCAAAAACCCCCTGTGACTAGAGCGACGCGCTGCGACTACGACGTCACACCTCACCTGTCCAGCTGGCACTCACGAGTGCCACCTGGGCAGCTGGCACTCACGAGTGCCACCTGGGCAGCTGGTGCGCACGGTCATAGTCACATATTACACTACTGACATGTTGCTTTTATGTGTCCTCTTACACCACCTGTTGTTGGTATGTGTCCTCTTGTACCACGTGCTGTTGGTATGTGTCCTTTTGTATCATCTGCTGCTGGTATGTGTCCTTTTGTATCATCTGCTGCTGGTATGTGTCGTATTAAACCATCTGTTGCTGGTATGTGTCGTATTAAACCATCTGTTGCTGGTACGTGTCATCTTGTATCACCTGTGGCTGGTATGTGTACACTTGTATCATCTGCTGTTGATGTGTCCTCTTGTACCACCTGCTGCTATTATGTGTCCTCTTGTACCACCTGCTGCTGGTATGTGTTCTCTTACAGCACCTGCTGCTGGTATGTGTCCTCTTGAACCATCTGTTGCTGGTATGTGTTCTCTTTTACCACCTGCTGGTGGTATGTGTCCTCTTTCACCACCTGTTGCTGGTATGTGTCCTCTTACATCACCTGCTGCTGGTATGTGTCCTCTTACTTCACCTGCTGCTGTTATGTGTCCTCTTACACCACCTGTTGTTGGTATGTGTCCTCTTGTACCACGTGCTGCTGGTATGTGATCTTTTACACCACCTGTTGCTGGTATGTGATCTTTTACACCACCTGCTGCTGGTATGTGTCGTCTTGAACCATCTGTTGCTGGTATGTGTTCTTTTACACTACCTGCTGCTGGTATGTGTCGTCTTGAACCATCTGTTGCTGGTATGTGTACTCTTACTCCAACTGTTTCTGGTATGTGTCCTCTTGTACCACCTGCTGCTGGTATGTGTCCCCTTGTACCACCTGCTGCTGGTATGTGTCCTCTTACACCATCTTCTGCTGATATCTGTCCTCTTGAACCAATTGTTGCTAGTATGTGTCCTCTTGTACCATCTGCTGGTGGTATGTGTCCTCTAGTTCCTCCTGCTGCTGGTATGTGTCCTCTTGTACCTCATGCTTCTGGAATGTGTCCTCTTGTACCACCTGCTGCTGGTATATGTCTTCCTACACCACCTGCTGCTGGTATGTGTTCTTTTGAACTATTTGTTGCTGGTATGTGTCCTCCTGTACCACCTGCTGGTGGTATGTGTCCTCTTTCATCACCTCTTGCTGGTATGTGTCCTCTTGAACCATCTGTTGCTCGTAAGTGTCCTCTTGTACCACGTTCTGCTGGTATGTGTACTCTTTTACTACCTGTTGCTGGTATGTGTCCTCTTGTACCACCTGCTGCTGGTATGTGTACTCTTATTCCACTTGTTTCTGGTATGTGTCCTCTTGTACCACTTGCTGCTGGTATGTGTCTTCATGTACCACCTGCTGCTGGTATGTGTCCTTTCGTACCATCTGCTGCTGGTATGTGTCCTCTTACACCACCTGTTGCTGGTATGTGTCCTCGTACACTACCTGTTGCTGGTATGTGTCCTTTTGTACCACGTGCTGCTGGTATGTGTACTCTTATTCAACTTGTTTCTGGTATGTGTCCTCTTGTACCACTTGCTGCTGGTATGTGTCTTCTTGTACCACCTGCTGCTGGTATGTGTCCTTTCGTACTATCTGCTGCTGGTATGTGTCCTCTTACACCACCTGTTGCTGGTTTGTGTCCTCTTACACCACCTGCTGCTGATATCTTTCCTCATGTTCCACCTGCTACAAGCTTTAACAGGTGTTGCCTGTTCATTGTTTCATACTTTTTAGTTACTTTGATGAGTAATCCTGCAACAATTATTTTTCTTCTTTCTTCCAGTATAGTTATTGCCTGCGCCATTGTCTGTAAATCCGGCCACCAGGTCTTTTATATATAAGCCAGCCTTCAAACAGCTGCCCCCTCTAGCAGCTGTCATGGCTGCTCAGCGGGGCATCAGGATGATGCCCACAGGAAACGAACTTTCCTCAAATTAATGCCAAAATTGTATATGGTGACATTAATGCCAAAATTGTTGTGGGAACCGACCTGTGAGATTTATGTTTATTTAATTTATATGAATTTATATAGAATTTATATTTACGTTAATTTATATACTTCGATAGCAATTTGTATGATGATAAGTGGACTGTATTTCTGCAATAATCTCACAAATCGATCCTCTACACATTAGGAGGGGTTTATATTGAATTTATATATATGCAGCCAATCAAACTACAGTATTAGACTACATACATTGAAGAGGTTCCTTATCTTATTGTACAGCAGGCCTTAATCCACCAGGTATAACCAGGATGTAGACACCAAATTATCCTCTTTGAGGTAGCTTCCATCACCCAGTAACTGGTACACAAAGCATGCTTCCTCGTCTTGACCTGTCAAAAGGGCGCTAGCTAAGAAGCCAGAATCCTAATATATGACAGCTATATCAGAGAAAACACTGTACAAGGAACCATAAAGACCTAGGCTTAATTACCTTTTATTAAGAGGCAGATCGTATTCTAACCGGCTCGCCCTTTATATCTACCTAATATTCATGGCCACAAATAATTAGATAAACGGGTTTCGGCAGAACACTTAACTTGTATTTGTGACAGCGTGTTGATGACGGTAAATATTTGGTTTCCATAACACTACGTCCAAGTAAAATTAACAGGAGCCGTATTTGCTCCTGTGCCTCTGGTCTAAGTACAATAACAATGGCTGACCACTCCCTCCTCACTGACGCTACTGGCCTACATTGTCCAGATGACAGTAAGTGATAGAAGGGTCACATTTACTCTATTTTAATTCTGATAATTAAGTTAATTTATATGAGATGTTTTTATGATGGTAAAGTCCAAAGACTAATGTATTTAAGAATAATTCCCACCATAATAGGTGGTGAATTTATAATAGTATGTGGTAATGATATCCCGTTTCCTATAGACGGAAATTCCACTACAAGTTACATTTTCTATGGGTTAACTTGTTTATACAACACAGCAATATTATCTGTCTGTATGATATTATTAAATGGTGTCGGATTTTCCGACATAATTCCCCGGGGGCTGCTCACGGGTTGAAGTCCTATTTAGAACAAACGAACACCGATACTCCTCCTTCGAATTATTAGATTAATTTGATGTTAGTAGTTAGTAATCACACATTTGTGCGTCTGTTCGTACAGGACGGATGTCCCGTACTAGAGTTGCCGGGGTTAGAAGTCTAATGCGATTTCATTTCCCTGTTAACTCTTGAAAGGCTAAAATTCAAGCCTAATTGCATATTATTTAACCCAGAAGACTGAATGTGATCAAGTACTACAGTCAAGTATGATTCAGGGACTGCAGTGAGATCAGTGACATTAGATATAACTTGAAGTTTGTTCAGGTAACTGGTCACTGATATATAAACACTGAGGCCCATGGAATACATCTTGATTAAATAATAAATGTATCAAATCAGTCATCAGATTTATTGGGGTTTAATTTAGTTAATTGATTCAGAAGATTGAATAGCTCATCATTAAAGCAAAGTATGGTTCTGAGACTGCAGTGGGTTCAGTGACATTGGTCGCAGTGACTTGTAGCTGTTTAGGCTACTGTTCACTGATTTGCCACTGAGGCCTCATGAACTCATCTTCAGCTTTAAATGATGATACTAACATCAACCTCTGTTGGTATAGTCAGCTGTAATCTCCTTAGTATAATGCTACTGGAGAAATATAATCAGCTGACAAATTTAGATTTCTATTGGTATTGTTTATCTGCAGCCATAGGTCTCCTCAGGCTTGATACTGGCCCTGAGAGTAATTTACCTCCTGCAGAATTTAAAATTAACATGGTTATGCCCTGATATTTAGTAGGGCTACCAATGAATTGATGGTAGTAGTCTGTCCCCACAAGGAGAGCTATTTGGCATTTGATTTGCTCAAATTTACCTGCAGCTGCTTGATAATAGCTTTCCAGGTCAGCATAATCAACTTGAGATTGCTGTGACAAATCTTCACATTTCTTGATCTGTCTTGTTAAGTGGCCTTTAAGAACTGCAAGGGTTCTTTTCATTCTCCCTGCATTATCCATACTGGCTAGTTGGTGAAGCCTTGTGGGGCTTGTACTTGGGTCGCTCATAATGCTGAACAAGCTCTAATGGTAGCCTAGGGTAAAATTCTGCACTCACTAGGCAATAATCCTACCTCTACTAGAGGTTAGCACTTAAAATTAATACACATTATATATATATACAATCATACACAATAATGATTTGAGTGATAAACCAGTGTCACTGGAAGTACCTTTAGGTTAGCTCTTCTATATCACCCTAGGATGGTATAGACACTAACTAATCACTCAAAGGTGTAATGATCATAAGTAAATTATAATATATACACAACTCAACTTGAGTTGATAAAAATTACACCCAAAATAGGGTCTGGACCATTCATTAATGGTGCTAGGTTGTTTAATATAGTACAACGAGACTATGGTAATAATGGGACTAGGATGAACAATAAATAGTTCAACTAGTCAATGGTAATATCTTACCCTGTTGTGGGTTGGCAATTAGTAAATATTATATTGTGAACACTAGGCAATATATTAAATCATTCTCTATTTTGGAGAAATAATATACACAATTATTGATAATAGCCTCTTAATTGCCTCTATGAAACTTCTAATATTATCTAGAAGTGTTAAATATTATTAGTGACCTCACGAAATAAACTCCACAAAATTTGTGGATAATGTCTCGCGAAATTTAACACCACGAAATCCGTAAACAATCTCGCGAAGACACAGCCACTAATTTGGTTGGCCTCAATATTAGCGCTGTCATTTCACGGAATAACACGCCACCAAATTTGTGGGTGACCATATGAAACCGCTGATGAGGCTGAAATGAACTGAGGGGGGCTCCTGAGCTCGCACGAGGCAACGCCGCTGTCTTTGACTGCTGGCTTTGTATAAATCACACTGCACTATTATATTTAATGAATCCACTGGTTAACTGGTTCATCCGGTACTAAGATGACCAAATAGGGTTCAAAGGACCAAATAATCCGGTTCTGAAGGTCCAAATAATGTGGGAACCGACCTGTGAGATTTATATTTATTTAATTTATATGAATTTATTTAGAATTTATATTTACGTTAATTTATATACTTCGATAGCAATTTGTATGATGATAAGTGGACTGTATTTTTGCAATAATCTCACAAATCGATCCTCTACACATTAGGGGGGGTTTATATTGAATTTATATATATGCAGCCAATCAAACTACAGTATTAGACTACATACATTGAAGAGGTTCCTTATCTTATTGTACAGCAGGCCTTAATCCACCAGGTATAACCAGGATGTAGACACCAAATTATCCTCTTTGAGGTAGCTTCCATCACCCAGTAACTGGTACACAAAGCATGCTTCCTCGTCTTGACCTGTCAAAAGGGCGCTAGCTAAGAAGACAGAATCCTAATATATGACAGCTATATCAGAGAAAACACTGTACAAGGAACCATAAAGACCTAGGCTTAATTACATTTTATTAAGAGGCAGATCGTATTCTAACGGGCTCGCCCTTTATATCTACCTAATATTCATGGCCACAAATAATTAGATAAACGGGTTTCGGCAGAACACTTAACTTGTATTTGTTGACAGCGTGTTGATGATGGTACACCTTTGGTTTCTATAACACTTCGTCCAAGTAAAATTAACAGGAGCCGTATTTGCTCCCGTGCCTCTGGTCTAAGTACAATAACAATGGCTGACCACTCCCTCCTCACTGACGCTACTGGCCTACATTGTCCAGATAACAGTAAGTGATAGAAGGGTCACATTTACTCTATTTTAATTCTGATAATTAAGTTAATTTATATGAGATGTTTTTATGATGGTAAAGTCCAAAGACTAATGTATTTAAGAATAATTCCCACCATAATAGGTGGTGAATTTATAATAGTATGTGGTAATGATATCCCGTTTTCTATAGACGGAAATTCCACTACAAGTTACATTTTCTATGGGTTAACTTGTTTATACAACACAGCAATATTATCTGTCTGTATGATATTATTAAATGGTGTCAGATTTTCCGACAATTGTATATGGTGACATTAATGCTAAAATTGTATATGGTGACATTATACACTAGAAGTACCAGAAAGCTAAAACTACGGTACGTCTTTTGCCACATTAAGTTCTCTGTATATTACACATTTATAAATTAAAGGCTCACTAAACATGACCAATCTTGTTACTAAGGTTGACTAAAAGAATAAAATTTAACTGCAGAATGCATTTTATTTATTATAATTTGTACAAAGTTTCCGTTTCGAACCTACTTGGCTCATTCTCAAGTGAGGAGACAGTAGGATACTCGAACCGTGGACCCCCTCTCGTGTGATGCCGGAGTTCTATCGACTGGGCAATGAGCAGTCTTTTGAGGAGACAGTCGGGAGCATCAGATTTATTCCAATGGTAGGTTAGGTGCAAGATTGATTGAGAAGAAAGGCGAAAGTAGAGAAGAAAGGTAAGATGCATAGGTTAATAAATTAAACGCTCAAAGATATGTATGGCGAGTACAAGTCAGGTGACCGTAGTGGGCGTGGCGTATTGAGCAGTGACGTCAGCGTTGGCCTCTTCGAGTTCCAGCCTTGTTCTCACTCTCAAAGTGGGTAGAGTGTTCTCACTCTCATGGTGGGTAGAGTGTTCTCACTCTCGTGGTGGCTAGAGTGTTCTCACTCTCAAGGTCGGTAGAGTGTTCTCACTCTCATGGTGAATAGAGTGTTCTCACTCTCATGGTGAATAGAGTGTTCTCACTCTCATGGTTGGTTGAGTGTTCTCACTCTCATGGTGAATAAAGTGTTCTCACTCTCATGGTGGGTAGAGTGTTCTCACTCTCATGGTGGGTAGAGTGTTCTCACTCTCATGGTGAATAGAGTGTTCTCACTCTCATGGTGGGTAGAGTGTTCTCACTCTCATGGTGGGTAGAGTGTTCTCACTCTCATGGTGAATAGAGTGTTCTCACTCTCATGGTGGGTAGAGTGTTCTCACTCTCATGGTGGGTAGAGTGTTCTCACTCTCATGGTGGGTAGAGTGTTCTCACTCTCATGGTGAATAGAGTGTTCTCACTCTCATGGTGAATAGAGTGTTCTCACTCTCATGGTGAATAGAGTGTTCTCACTCTCATGGTGAATAGAGTGTTCTCACTCTCATGGTGGGTAGAGTGTTCTCACTCTCATGGTGAATAGAGTGTTCTCACTCTCATGGTGGGTAGAGTGTTCTCACTCTCATGGTGGGTAGAGTGTTCTCACTCTCATGGTAGGTGGAGTGTTCTCACTCTCATGGTGGGTAGAGTGTTCTCACTCTCATGGTGGGTAGAGTATTCTCACTCTCATGGTGGGTAGAGTTTTCTCACTCTCATGGGGGTAGAGTGTTCTCACTCTCATGGTTGGTAGAGTGCTCTCATTCTCATGGTGAGTAGAGCTCTCACTCTCATGGTGGGTAGAGTGTTCTCACTCTCATGGTGGGTAGAGCTATCACTCTCATGGTGGGTAGAGTGTTCTGACTCTCATGGTGGGTAGAGTGTTCTCACTCTCATGGTGGGTAGAGAGTTCTCACTCTCATGGTGAGTAGAGCTCTCACTCTCATGGTGGGTAGAGTGTTCTCACTCACATGGTGGGTAGATTGCTCTCACTCTTATGGTGGGTAGATTGCTCCCACTCTCATGGTGGGTAGAGTGTTCTCACTCTCATGGTGGGTAGAGTGTTCTCACTCTGATGGTGGGTAGAGTGTTCTCACTCTCATGGTGGGTAGAGTGTTCTCACTCTCATGGTGGGTAGTGCTCTCACTCTCATGGTGGATAGAGCTCTCACTCTCATGGTGGGTAGAGTGTTCTCACTCTCATGGTGGGTAGTGCTTTCACTCTCATGGTGGGTAGTGTTCTCACTCTCATGGTGGGTAATGCTCTCACTCTCATGGTGGGTAATGCTCTCACTCTCTTGGTAGGTAGATTGTTCTCTCTCTCATGTTGGTTAGAGTATTCTCACTCTCATGGTGGGTAGAGTGTTCTCACTCTCATGGTGGGTAGAGTGTTCTCACTCTCATGGTGGGTAGAGTGTTCTCACTCTCATGGTGAGTAGAGCTCTCACTCTCATGGTGGGTAGAGTGTTCTCACTCACATGGTGGGTAGATTGCTCTCACTCTTATGGTGGGTAGAGTGTTCTCACTCTCATGGTGTGTAGAGTGTTCTCACTCTCATGATGGGTAGAGTGTTCTCACTCTCATGGTGGGTAGAGTGCTCTCACTCTCATGGTGGGTAGAGTGCTCTCACTCTTATGGTGGGTTGAGTGCTCTCACTCTCATGGTGAGTAGAGTGCTCTCACTCTCATGGTGGGTAGAGTGTTCTCACTCTCATGGTGGGTAGAGTGACTAGTTCCGTTATATGAGTATTTATGGTGGGTTGTTCGAATTTTATATGAAGAAATAATAGACATATACAATTTTGGCTTCCACACATAAATGTCGAACAACGCCGGGGATGGGGGAACATAGGGGGTGAGTATATATACATATATATATATATATATATATATATATATATATATATATATATATATATATATATATATATATATATATATATATATATATATATATGCGAACAAGCCTGAATGGTCCCCAGGACAATATGCAACTGAAAACTCACACCCCAGAAGTGACTCGAACCCATACTCCCAGAAGCAACGCAACTGGTATGTACAAGACGCCTTAATCCACTTGACCATCACGACCGGACATAATGAGGTGATAGCCGAGGCTATTTGAACCACCCCACCGCCGGCACTCGGATAGTAATCTTGGGCATAGCATTTTACCAAATCACCTCATTCTTTGGGGCACACGTGAGGAACACAAATGCGAACAAGCCTGAATGGTCCCCAGGACAATATGCAACTGAAAACTCACACCCCAGAAGTGACTCGAACCCATACTCCCAGAAGCAACGCAACTGGTATGTACAAGACGCCTTAATCCACTTGACCATCACGACCGGACATAATGAGGTGATAGCCGAGCCTATTTGAACCACCCCACCGCCGGCACTCGGATAGTAATCTTGGGCATAGCATTTTACCAAATCACCTCAATCTTTGGGGCACACGTGAGGAACACAAATGCGAACAAGCCTGAATGGTCCCCAGGACAATATGCAACTGAAAACTCCAACCCCAGAAGTGACTCGAACCCATACTCCCAGAAGCAACGCAACTGGTATGTACAAGACGCCTTAATCCACTTGACCATCACGACCGGACATAATGAGGTGATAGCCGAGGCTATTTGAACCACCCCACCGCCGGCACTCGGATAGTAATCTTGGGCATAGCATTTTACCAAATCACCTCATTCTTTGGCGCACACGTGAGGAACACAAATGCGAACAAGCCTGAATGGTCCCCAGGACAATATGCAACTGAAAACTCACACCCCAGAAGTGACTCGAACCCATACTCCCAGAAGCAACGCAACTGGTATGTACAAGACGCCTTAATCCACTTGACCATCACGACCGGACATAATGAGGTGATAGCCGAGGCTATTTGAACCACCCCACCGCCGGCACTCGGATAGTAATCTTGGGCATAGCATTTTACCAAATCACCTCATTCTTTGGGGCACACGTGAGGAACACAAATGCGAACAAGCCTGAATGGTCCCCAGGACAATATGCAACTGAAAACTCACACCCGAGAAGTGACTCGAACCCATACTCCCAGAAGCAACGCAACTGGTATGTACAAGACGCCTTAATCCACTTGACCATCACGACCGGACATAATGAGGTGATAGCCGAGGCTATTTGAACCACCCCACCGCCGGCACTCGGATAGTAATCTTGGGCATAGCATTTTACCAAATCACCTCATTCTTTGGGGCACACGTGAGGAACACAAATGCGAACAAGCCTGAATGGTCCCCAGGACAATATGCAACTGAAAACTCACACCCCAGAAGTGACTCGAACCCATACTCCCAGAAGCAACGCAACTGGTATGTACAAGACGCCTTAATCCACTTGACCATCACGACCGGACATAATGAGGTGATAGCCGAGGCTATTTGAACCACCCCACCGCCGGCACTCGGATAGTAATCTTGGGCATAGCATTTTACCAAATCACCTCATTCTTTGGGGCACACGTGAGGAACACAAATGCGAACAAGCCTGAATGGTCCCCAGGACAATATGCAACTGAAAACTCACACCCCAGAAGTGACTCGAACCCATACTCCCAGAAGCAACGCAACTTGTATGTACAAGACGCCTTAATCCACTTGACCATCACGACCGGACATAATGAGGTGATAGCCGAGGCTATTTGAACCACCCCACCGCCGGCACTCGGATAGTAATCTTGGGCATAGCATTTTACCAAATCACCTCATTCTTTGGGGCACACGTGAGGAACACAAATGCGAACAAGCCTGAATGGTCCCCAGGACAATATGCAACTGAAAACTCACACCCCAGAAGTGACTCGAACCCATACTCCCAGAAGCAACGCAACTGGTATGTACAAGACGCCTTAATCCACTTGACCATCACGACCGGACATAATGAGGTGATAGCCGAGGCTATTTGAACCACCCCACCGCCGGCACTCGGATAGTAATCTTGGGCATAGCATTTTACCAAATCACCTCATTCTTTGGGGCACACGTGAGGAACACAAATGCGAACAAGCCTGAATGGTCCCCAGGACAATATGCAACTGAAAACTCACCCAAAGAAAACTGCCCCAAAGAATGAGGTGATTTGGTAAAATGCTATGCCCAAGATTACTATCCGAGTGCCGGCGGTGGGGTGGTTCAAATAGCCTCGGCTATCACCTCATTATGTCCGGTCGTGATGGTCAAGTGGATTAAGGCGTCTTGTACATACCAGTTGCGTTGCTTCTGGGAGTATGGGTTCGAGTCACTTCTGGGGTGTGAGTTTTCAGTTGCATATTGTCCTGGGGACCATTCAGGCTTGTTCGCATTTGTGTTCCTCACGTGTGCCCCAAAGAATGAGGTGATTTGGTAAAATGCTATGCCCAAGATTACTATCCGAGTGCCGGCGGTGGGGTGGTTCAAATAGCCTCGGCTATCACCTCATTATGTCCGGTCGTGATGGTCAAGTGGATTAAGGCGTCTTGTACATACCAGTTGCGTTGCTTCTGGGAGTATGGGTTCGAGTCACTTCTGGGGTGTGAGTTTTCAGTTGCATATTGTCCTGGGGACCATTCAGGCTTGTTCGCATTTGTGTTCCTCACGTGTGCCCCAAAGAATGAGGTGATTTGGTAAAATGCTATGCCCAAGATTACTATCCGAGTGCCGGCGGTGGGGTGGTTCTAATAGCCTCGGCTATCACCTCATTATGTCCGGTCGTGATGGTCAAGTGGATTAAGGCGTCTTGTACATACCAGTTGCGTTGCTTCTGGGAGTATGGGTTCGAGTCACTTCTGGGGTGTGAGTTTTCAGTTGCATATTGTCCTGGGGACCATTCAGGCTTGTTCGCATTTGTGTTCCTCACGTGTGCTCCAAAGAATGAGGTGATTTGGTAAAATGCTATGCCCAAGATTACTATCCGAGTGCCGGCGGTGGGGTGGTTCAAATAGCCTCGGCTATCACCTCATTATGTCCGGTCGTGATGGTCAAGTGGATTAAGGCGTCTTGTACATACCAGTTGCGTTGCTTCTGGGAGTATGGGTTCGAGTCACTTCTGGGGTGTGAGTTTTCAGTTGCATATTGTCCTGGGGACCATTCAGGCTTGTTCGCATTTGTGTTCCTCACGTGTGCCCCAAAGAATGAGGTGATTTGGTAAAATGCTATGCCCAAGATTACTATCCGAGTGCCGGCGGTGGGGTGGTTCAAATAGCCTCGGCTATCACCTCATTATGTCCGGTCGTGATGGTCAAGTGGATTAAGGCGTCTTGTACATACCAGTTGCGTTGCTTCTGGGAGTATGGGTTCGAGTCACTTCTGGGGTGTGAGTTTTCAGTTGCATATTGTCCTGGGGACCATTCAGGCTTGTTCGCATTTGTGTTCCTCACGTGTGCCCCAAAGAATGAGGTGATTTGGTAAAATGCTATGCCCAAGATTACTATCCGAGTGCCGGCGGTGGGGTGGTTCAAATAGCCTCGGCTATCACCTCATTATGTCCGGTCGTGATGGTCAAGTGGATTAAGGCGTCTTGTACATACCAGTTGCGTTGCTTCTGGGAGTATGGGTTCGAGTCACTTCTGGGGTGTGAGTTTTCAGTTGCATATTGTCCTGGGGACCATTCAGGCTTGTTCGCATTTGTGTTCCTCACGTGTGCCCCAAAGAATGAGGTGATTTGGTAAAATGCTATGCCCAAGATTACTATCCGAGTGCCGGCGGTGGGGTGGTTCAAATAGCCTCGGCTATCACCTCATTATGTCCGGTCGTGATGGTCAAGTGGATTAAGGCGTCTTGTACATACCAGTTGCGTTGCTTCTGGGAGTATGGGTTCGAGTCACTTCTGGGGTGTGAGTTTTCAGTTGCATATTGTCCTGGGGACCATTCAGGCTTGTTCGCATTTGTGTTCCTCACGTGTGCCCCAAAGAATGAGGTGATTTGGTAAAATGCTATGCCCAAGATTACTATCCGAGTGCCGGCGGTGGGGTGGTTCAAATAGCCTCGGCTATCACCTCATTATGTCCGGTCGTGATGGTCAAGTGGATTAAGGCGTCTTGTACATACCAGTTGCGTTGCTTCTGGGAGTATGGGTTCGAGTCACTTCTGGGGTGTGAGTTTTCAGTTGCATATTGTCCTGGGGACCATTCAGGCTTGTTCGCATTTGTGTTCCTCACGTGTGCCCCAAAGAATGAGGTGATTTGGTAAAATGCTATGCCCAAGATTACTATCCGAGTGCCGGCGGTGGGGTGGTTCAATTAGCCTCGGCTATCACCTCATTATGTCCGGTCGTGATGGTCAAGTGGATTAAGGCGTCTTGTACATACCAGTTGCGTTGCTTCTGGGAGTATGGGTTCGAGTCACTTCTGGGGTGTGAGTTTTCAGTTGCATATTGTCCTGGGGACCATTCAGGCTTGTTCGCATTTGTGTTCCTCACGTGTGCCCCAAAGAATGAGGTGATTTGGTAAAATGCTATGCCCAAGATTACTATCCGAGTGCCGGCGGTGGGGTGGTTCAAATAGCCTCGGCTATCACCTCATTATGTCCGGTCGTGATGGTCAAGTGGATTAAGGCGTCTTGTACATACCAGTTGCGTTGCTTCTGGGAGTATGGGTTCGAGTCACTTCTGGGGTGTGAGTTTTCAGTTATATATATATATATATATATATATATATATATATATATATATAAATATATATATATATATATATATATATATATATATATATATATATATATATATATATATATATTCAAACTTATTTTGCAATGAGTCTTTGGAGTCTCAGTTAGCTTACAATTATCAGTTGAGGAATACGTTCCAAGAGATCATCGTTGAGCTGGTCAAAATTAAGGCCTCTTAAGGTCGGCGATTTTCTTATCAAGGACCTCATCGATGGCTTTCAACCCCAGGGGAGCTCCTAGGAGTGTGCTGTCTTCAGGTTTAGTTTTATGGATATTAGGCAGAAGACCCTCTATTCTCTCTACGATGCCCTGGTTGGAACATATTATTTCACATTTAGAAGGGTTCAGGGTGAGGCCTAAAACTGCACCTTGCTGTACACCGGAGATATTATTGTTAAGTTGAGGAGCATTTAGCGGATCCCTTGCTGTGATTGGCTGTCTTGGTAAATGACAACAAATAGTTTCTACCAATGAAATGCAAGCACGGGAATGTTTCCTTCAGCCCCACAACTCCACCTTATGAGCTGTTGTCTCCCTGTTCATAGTGCAATGTCCTCCCAACAGATGGCACCAGCTGTATTTTTAAGTGCTGCTTGGCGTTGGCCTGTTGATAGTGTCATCTTATTCAAATAGATAGCATCAGCTATAGTTTATGGGCTGCTGCTAACCGAACCTTTGATAGCGTATTTTTCTGCGGATAAGGGGCAGCAGCTGTATCCCTTTAAACACGGCGTTAAAAACCTCGTAGCTTATGATAAGATTAGATAAATATTTTGTATTAATACATGCATATACTTTATTCATTCTTGCAGATACATCATATTACAACATTTTATAATTTGTGATTGATAAAGACCTTTCCCAATCAATTTGTTAGGAATTTCTGACAAATCTGTTTTAATACATATTAAAACATGTAACCATGAATATTAGAAATAGTAACATGAATATTAGAAATAGTTTATAAAATTTTGACCAGCTCAACGATGATCTCTCGGGAATTATTCCTCAACTGATAATTGTAAGCTAACTAAGACCCCAAAGACTCATTGCAAAATAAGTTTGAATATATATATATATATATATATATATATATATATATATATATATATATATATATATATATATATATATATATATATATATATATATATATATATATATATATATATATAGGGGGGTACCACCACTGGTGTAATTATAGGGACCCACAGCCTCAGAGAAGGGAACACAGAGCACTCAGGGAAAAACTTGACATTTAACTCTGAATACGAAAGAGTGTTCACTTCTCCTACCACCCCCTTTTTTTTTTTATTATGATGTACACTTTATTATGCAAGGTTATACAGTTACATATCTGATTTTATACAAAAAATGAACATTAAGAGGACACAAGAAAAAGTTCGCTTCCTAGAGGCTGTAGATTTCCTCGAACTCCTCCGACGCCGGGCAGGAACCGAGGATGCAGCGGGCATTTCCCCTCTGGATCGCGACACTGAGGCGCTGAAAGAGAAAACTTGCTGCTCTAGGGTCTCTTGTGGTGTCAATGAGCTTGGAACCAAGATCCTTAAGAAACCTTCTTGCACTCTCACCCCATGGGCCTAGGGTCTCAGACCCTATTGGAACGAAGTTGTACCTGGTTGATACCTGGTTACCTGGTTGATGGGGTTCTGGGAGTTCTTCTACTCCCCAAGTACCTTTGATCTAATTGCCTGTACTTGACTGACTTTTGTTTTTCTCTGTGTGTCGCTGCGGCTCCTGCCGTGCCGGCAGAGAGGGTGATGTATGTCGTTGCCAGGGTGGATACGCAAGTATAGTCCCATGCTAACTGCCTGCCACCCTTCCACGGACGCAGTGTGATTCCGTCTGGTCGGCCGGCAAAGCTAACAGAGTCACGGTTCAGTAGGTTGCGGGGCTCTCTCTCCGCTGGACACTGAGCAGAGGCAAGGCTTCTTTTAATGATGTCGTTGACTTCGTCGTGTCTAGTGTGCCAACCACCCGATTTTCCACAGTGCAGGCCATGCAATCCATATTCGTCAGCATCTGCCTCGCCGCAAATACACCTGTGAACAGTGTGGATAGGGGCAGCAAGGCGGAGAGCGACTGCAATACGGAGCTCCTGCGGATCAAGACGTGTGCCTGTCGCAGACATAGGGACTGCCAGAAGGAAGTCCCCTGCATGGGGAGCCTGCACAGCTGTGAGGCGTGCACGATCACTGGGGGTTGTTGCTGCCTCCAGCAAAGCTGTGGCTTCTTTGTCTACAATGGGGCTGTCCCAACTGGATTGTTTCTTGGCTTTCGGCATGGCTGGTCTGAGTGCTGGGTCTGTCATGGCACCCCATTTCGTGTCACATTCCGTGTAGTGGGGGTCCTGTATCCCCGCTACATCACTCAGGGTGTCAGGTAGAATTTCCTTAACCAGGTCATCTGATGCTGAGGAGGAAGACAGGAAGGCTGGGACTGCAATTTGGGTGGCGGTGCGGACACCCAAGCCACCGAGCCTGACAGGAAGAGTGGCTTGTTTCCACTGGCATTCGTTGAGAGAGAGGTTAACAACTTTTTCCAGCATGGTCTTCAGTAGGAGGTCATACTCGTCAAGCTTTGGGTTGTTGTAAGATGGGGCGCACCTCAGAAAGTAGGTTAGCCTCGGAAGGGATAGGCATTTGGTGAGGAGATAAAAAGCATCGTGGGCATCGATGTCACCTATTCTGTCTTCCATCCTCCTAAGGTCTGCGATTTTCTTGTCGAGGATCTCCTCAATGGCGTTAGACCCGAGGGGAGCTCCAAGGAGGGTGCTGTTCTCGGCCCTAATGACATGGGCTCCAGGCAAGGCAGACCTTATTCTAGCTACGATGTCTGGGTTGGAGGAGACTACTTCACACTTGGAAGGGTTCAGGACGAGACCCAGGCTTACTTCTTGCTCCCTTATTTTCCTGATATCTGACAAGAGGTGGTCTACGGTGCCAGCTATAGTGCCATCATCCAAAAACCAGATGTTGAACTCGCTGGACAAGCTTTCGGTGATTTCTTTTAAGACTAAGCAGAAAAGAAGGGGAGCAAGAGGATCACCTTGCTGAACACCTTCACATGATCTGATTTCATGTTCACCAAAGAGCAGTTTTGACTCGCCACTGTAGCACGATAGTATGAACGGGTAGAGGGGCCGGAAATGGCGATGTACGGCACAAAGTACTGCATCTCTTCTTACCATGTTGAAGGCATTCTTAAAGTCCAGTTTGAGCAGGGCCTTTTCATCAGAAATGTTTGTGATGTATGCTCGTGCTGCATGGGCAGCCGCTTCACAGCCTTGGGGGATTCCAAATCCTAGCTGGATTGGTTTCAGCAATTCAGCCGCTTGCTGGCTGACAACCCTCGTAGCAGCCTTGGCAATCAGGCGTCGGAGAGTGTTGCCAATAGCGATTGGCCTGATTCCTTCGTCCTTCTTTTTGAGAGCACAGAGGGAGGCACCAAAAAAGAGAGGCCTGATGACCTCAGGTATCTCACCAGCCAGACACATGTTGACGAACCTTGTGAGTTCCATAAGAAGATCTTGTGCAGCATCACCAACCGCAGGATTTAACATTTGCTTGATATGTTGAGGTTTTAACCCTGTAAAGCCGCCTGCTGACCCAGGTGGAAAAGAAAGGGCTGCTTTGTAGACCTCAGATTCACCAACTGTTAATGGGTCTGAAATGGTGTCGGCTGATGGCGGAACGATGTTGTCGCCTTGAGGGGCTCTGGGTGGGTGCTTGCTTTGCAGGGCCCGTGCTGTGGCTGAGTTTCGAGGAGCAATTTTCTCGTCACTGGTGAGGACTCTAATAGCACTTGCGGTATTTCCCTCTTCAATTTTCTTGGTGATTTGTGCTCTGATTTTGTACGTTTCCGGTATGTTGTTGTTACCATTTCTGCGGTGGGTGTGTTTTGCTCGGAGAGGCAGGCGAACTAGGTTGTCCCCCCTTGGGTATTCATTTATCGCCCTCAGGACCGAGGAAGCAAGTGATTTGTCCCTCCTTGGAGGGACGGTGAGGCATACATTGCCAAACAGAAGGACATTATGCCACGCTTGAATGTTTTCCGGTGCATCATTGACCCTTTTCAGAAGATTACAAAGTTTGGCTGCTGCATTTGGGCGGGCTGCTTTTGGGATGTGTGGTAATGTTCTAGCAGACGTCGCTATGATCGCTTGGGTGAGGTTCTCAGATGAGATTAGGTTAATGGGAGTCTCTTCCCTAACTGTTAATGGCAGCTGGCCATTGCTTCCCTTCGGAAGCTGGTGGGAACCACTGCATCTTTCCTCGTTGAAGGTGTGAAAGCGGATAACACCACCGATGGAGTTTATGGCGGTGTTTTTGTTGCATACTCGGCAAAAACCTCTTTTAGGAGCAGTTGTTGGCACCTCAAGGCTTGTGGAGTCCTGCCCGACCGCTGGGACCCCTTCCATTTCAACTCGTTTGGCCGAGTTAAACTGTGCATTATTCTATAGAGGGGGGCAAACACACTGGGTCATGGCCAAGCAACTGGGTGTGGAGCCAACAACTGGGTGTGGAGCCAGCAACTGGGTGTGGAGGCATCAACTGGGTGTGGAGCCAGCAACTGGGTGTGGAGGCATCAACTGGGTGTGGAGCCAGCAACTGGGTGTGGAGCCAGCAACTGGGTGTGGAGGCCGCGGCTGGGTGTGGAGGCATCAACTGGGTGTGGAGGCATCAGCTGGGTGTGGCGGCATCAGCTGGGTGTGGAGGCCGCGGCCGGGTGTGGAGGCATCAGCTGGGTGTGGAGGCCGCGGCTGGGTGTGGAGGCATCAGCTGGGTGTGGAGGCCGCGGCTGGGTGTGGCGGCATCATATCAGCTGGGTGTGGAGGCCGCGGCTGGGTGTGGAGGCATCAGCTGGGTGTGGAGGCCGCGGCTGGGTGTGGAGGCCGCGGCTGGGTGTGGAGGCCGGTGGGGCGAGGGTCAGCTCAGGTAGTGAGGTGCGGGGGGGGGGGGATGGGGTCGGTTTGGGGGGGGAGGCGTGGTATCGAGTGGGCTATACACATGACACACAATATACATTCACATATATGTACACCAGGGTATGTATGACACTGAGAATATGGGGTTGGCACTTTGTTATATGTATGACACTATAAACTGGGGTTGACACTTTGTGGTGTGTATGGCACTGAGTATCGGAGTTGGCACTTTGAGATGTATATTTCACTATGGCACTATATATACATGGTATTCACTTTGTATGTCGGGGCCGCAAAGTATACACCAAACAGACAGAAATTGTTCACTATCATTCACTGAGCCCACGAGGGAGGTGGTGGGGTGGTGTGGTGGTGAGGGCAGTTTGAAATGCGGCCACTACCAGCCTCCTCCGCCTGACTGGTGAGCGGGTGTTCCTAGTGACGCCTTACTCTAAGGTTCACTTTCCCTCACGCGCCTCCCTCCGCCCCCGCCCTTCCCCATCCCGCCCCGGCCGTTAAGGTGGTAGGCCTCCCTCACTGGCACTGTTGCTGGTGAGTTCAAGCTTGACAAACAGGAGAAAATTGTAAAATACCGTTGACTGGGACGATGGAGGAACTTCAAACGCTGAAGATGTCTTGTAATGATGTTCACATATGTCCTGACCAACGCCCCACCTGCTTTACCTCACTGTTTTGTGATAAAGTATGATATATATATAAAGTATATATGATAAAGTATAATATATATATATATATATATATACATATATATATATATATATATATATTATATATTTGTAACAAAGTTCAAATAAAGTAAATATATATGTGTACATACAAAAGAATGGGGGTGGTAGGAGAAGATAATATTAGTGTTCAGTGAGAGACCACAAGGTCTCCTCTGAATACTTTTTATTTTCTTCTCCGAGGCTATGGGTCCCCACATATATATATACATATATATATATATATATATATATATATATATATATATATATATATATATATATATATATTTATATATATATATATATATATATATATATATATATATATATATATATATATATATATATATATATATATATATATATATACTCACCCCCTAAGTCACCCCATCCCCAACGGTGTGCGACATTGATGTGTGGAAGCCAAAATTGTATATGTCCTTTATTTCTTCATATTAAATTCGAACAACCCACCATAAATACTCATATGACGAAACTATTCACTCTACCCACCATGAGAGTGAGAACACTCTACCCACCATGAGAGTGAGAGCAATCTACCCACCATGAGAGTGGGAGCAATCTACCCACCATGAGAGTGAGAGCACTCTACCCACCACGAGAGTGAGAGCAATCTACCCACCATGAGAATGAGAGCACTCTACCCACCATGAGAGTGAGAACACTCTACCCACCATGTGAGTGAGAACACTCTACCCACCATGAGAGTGAGAACACTCTACCCACGATGAGAGTAAGAATACTCTACCCACCATGAGAGTGAGAACACTCTACCCACCATGAGAGTGAGAACACTCTACCCACCATGAGAGTTAGAGCAATCTACCCACCATGAGAGTGGGAGCAATCTACCCACCATGAGAGTGAGAGCACTCTGCCCACCACGAGAGTGAGAGCAATCTACCCACCATGAGAATGAGAGCACTCTACCCACCATGAGAGTGAGAACACTCTACCCACCATGTGAGTGAGAACACTCTACCCACCATGAGAGTGAGAACACTCTACCCACAATGAGAGTAAGAACACTCTACCCACCATGAGAGTGAGAACACTCTACCCACCATGAGAGTGAGAACACTCTACCCACCATGAGAGTGAGAACACTCTACCCACCATGAGAGTGAGAACACTCTACCCACCATGAGAGTGAGAACACTCTACCCACCATGAGAATGAGAGCACTCTACCCACCATGAGAATGAGAACACTCTACCCACCATGAGAATGAGAGCACTCTACCCACCATGAGAGTGAGAACACTCTACCCGCCATGAGAGTGAGAACACTCTACCCACCATGAGAGTGAGAACACTCTACCCACCATGAGAACGAGAGCACTCTACCCACTATGAGAATGAGAACACTCGACCCACCATGGGAGTGAGAACACTCTACCCACCATGGGAGTGAGAACACTCTACCCATCATGAGAGTGAGAACACTCTACCCACCATGAGAGTGAGAACACTCTACCCATCATGGGAGTGAGAACACTCTACCCATCATGAGAGTGAGAACACTCTACTAATACCCTATTAATGCCACCTCACCCCATCCACCTCACTAAAATGTAGATATAAAATCAGAGATGCGTCAGTTCTATTCAGTTGTGTATTTGTAAACTAAAGTCTTTGAAAATGTAATAAGTTTTACGAAACGCGCTCGTGTCGCGTCAGACTAGAAATAAAAATGAATTTTGGAGAATTGATTTTTGATTTACCTCCAACAGTGAAAAGAAATGTACGAAAGATTGAGAAGATTCATGTTAGAATTATTAATCTTACTTCTTCGGTCATATTATATATATATATATATATATATATATATATATATATATATATATATATATATATATATATATATATATATATATATATATTTCATTGAATATGACCGCATATTCTGTATTTATTATTTTCTGGTTTAGGGCTTCTATCCCTCTAACTATTTTCTTAGCATCAGGGCTTAATTGAAATAGGAGTTCTCCAAAACTCATTTTCGTACTTTTAAGGTGAAGAAAAGAAGTGATTTACTATAGAGTGTATTACATTTATTTGTATAATTTGCACGACGTTTCGAACCGCCATGGTTCATTCTCAAGTGAACAGATCTTACAATACTAGTTGATTTTATACCCGCATTAGGTCAGGTGATAATACAATGAAGGTGAAAACATGGGGGGATACATAAGGGATAAACATAGGGGCTGCAGAAGGCTTATTGGCCCATACGAGGCATCTCCTATCTAAACACAAAGATTAATCCAGTGTAATTGGCCTGTTATGTTGGACATTGTCTTCTGTGTTGGCATCGATATGTTCTTGTCTTATATATATATATATATATATATATATATATATATATATATATATATATATATATATATATATATATATATATATATATATATATATATATATATATATATGTCGTACCTAGTAGCCAGAACGCACTTTTTGGCCTACTATGCAAGGCCCGATTTGCCTAATAAGCCAAGTTTTCCTGAATTAATATATTTTCTCTATTTTTTTTCTTATGAAATGATAAAGCTACCCGTTTCATTATGTATGAAGTCAATTTTTTTTATTGTATTAAAAATTAACGTAGATATATGACCGAACCTAACCACCCCTTCCTAACCTAACCTAACCTATCTTTATGGGTTAGGTTAGGTTAGGTAGCCGAAAAGGTAGGTTAGGTTAGGTTAGGTAGTCGAAAAACAATTAATTCATGAAAACTTGGCTTATTAGGCAATTTGGGCCTTGCATAGTAGGCTGACAAGTGCGTTCTGGCTACTAGGTACGACATATATATATATATATATATATATATATATATATATATATATATATATATATATACATATATATATATGAATGAAAACTCACACCCCAGAAGTGACTCGAACCCATACTCCCAGAAGCAACGCAACTGGTAACTACAGGGCGCCTTAATCCGCTTGACCATCACGGCCGTCAAAAGGAAGTGATAGCCGAGGCTATTTGAGCCACTTCCCCGACGGCAACTCGGATGGTAATCTTGGGCATAGCATTTCACCAAATCACCTCATTCTTTGGGGCACACGTGAGGAACACAAATGCGAACAAGCCTGAATGGTCCCCAGGACTATATGCGAATGAAAACTCACACCCCAGAAGTGACTCGAACCCATACTCCCAGAAGCAACGCAACTGGTAACTACAGGGCGCCTTAATCCGCTTGACCATCACGGCCGTCAAAAGGAAGTGATAGCCGAGGCTATTTGAGCCACTTCCCCGACGGCAACTCGGATGGTAATCTTGGGCATAGCATTTCACCAAATCACCTCATTCTTTGGGGCACACGTGAGGAACACAAATGCGAACAAGCCTGAATGGTCCCCAGGACTATATGCGAATGAAAACTCACACCCCAGAAGTGACTCGAACCCATACTCCCAGAAGCAACGCAACTGGTAACTACAGGGCGCCTTAATCCGCTTGACCATCACGGCCGTCAAAAGGAAGTGATAGCCGAGGCTATTTGAGCCACTTCCCCGACGGCAACTCGGATGGTAATCTTGGGCATAGCATTTCACCAAATCACCTCATTCTTTGGGGCACACGTGAGGAACACAAATGCGAACAAGCCTGAATGGTCCCCAGGACTATATGCGAATGAAAACTCACACCCCAGAAGTGACTCGAACCCATACTCCCAGAAGCAACGCAACTGGTAACTACAGGGCGCCTTAATCCGCTTGACCATCACGGCCGTCAAAAGGAAGTGATAGCCGAGGCTATTTGAGCCACTTCCCCGACGGCAACTCGGATGGTAATCTTGGGCATAGCATTTCACCAAATCACCTCATTCTTTGGGGCACACGTGAGGAACACAAATGCGAACAAGCCTGAATGGTCCCCAGGACTATATGCGAATGAAAACTCACACCCCAGAAGTGACTCGAACCCATACTCCCAGAAGCAACGCAACTGGTAACTACAGGGCGCCTTAATCCGCTTGACCATCACGGCCGTCAAAAGGAAGTGATAGCCGAGGCTATTTGAGCCACTTCCCCGACGGCAACTCGGATGGTAATCTTGGGCATAGCATTTCACCAAATCACCTCATTCTTTGGGGCACACGTGAGGAACACAAATGCGAACAAGCCTGAATGGTCCCCAGGACTATATGCGAATGAAAACTCACACCCCAGAAGTGACTCGAACCCATACTCCCAGAAGCAACGCAACTGGTAACTACAGGGCGCCTTAATCCGCTTGACCATCACGGCCGTCAAAAGGAAGTGATAGCCGAGGCTATTTGAGCCACTTCCCCGACGGCAACTCGGATGGTAATCTTGGGCATAGCATTTCACCAAATCACCTCATTCTTTGGGGCACACGTGAGGAACACAAATGCGAACAAGCCTGAATGGTCCCCAGGACTATATGCGAATGAAAACTCACACCCCAGAAGTGACTCGAACCCATACTCCCAGAAGCAACGCAACTGGTAACTACAGGGCGCCTTAATCCGCTTGACCATCACGGCCGTCAAAAGGAAGTGATAGCCGAGGCTATTTGAGCCACTTCCCCGACGGCAACTCGGATGGTAATCTTGGGCATAGCATTTCACCAAATCACCTCATTCTTTGGGGCACACGTGAGGAACACAAATGCGAACAAGCCTGAATGGTCCCCAGGACTATATGCGAATGAAAACTCACACCCCAGAAGTGACTCGAACCCATACTCCCAGAAGCAACGCAACTGGTAACTACAGGGCGCCTTAATCCGCTTGACCATCACGGCCGTCAAAAGGAAGTGATAGCCGAGGCTATTTGAGCCACTTCCCCGACGGCAACTCGGATGGTAATCTTGGGCATAGCATTTCACAATATGCGAATGAGTTTTCATTCGCATATAGTCCTGGGGACCATTCAGGCTTGTTCGCATTTGTGTTCCTCACGTGTGCCCCAAAGAATGAGGTGATTTGGTGAAATGCTATGCCCAAGATTACCATCCGAGTTGCCGTCGGGGAAGTGGCTCAAATAGCCTCGGCTATCACTTCCTTTTGACGGCCGTGATGGTCAAGCGGATTAAGGCGCCCTGTAGTTACCAGTTGCGTTGCTTCTGGGAGTATGGGTTCGAGTCACTTCTGGGGTGTGAGTTTTCATTCGCATATAGTCCTGGGGACCATTCAGGCTTGTTCGCATTTGTGTTCCTCACGTGTGCCCCAAAGAATGAGGTGATTTGGTGAAATGCTATGCCCAAGATTACCATCCGAGTTGCCGTCGGGGAAGTGGCTCAAATAGCCTCGGCTATCACTTCCTTTTGACGGCCGTGATGGTCAAGCGGATTAAGGCGCCCTGTAGTTACCAGTTGCGTTGCTTCTGGGAGTATGGGTTCGAGTCACTTCTGGGGTGTGAGTTTTCATTCGCATATAGTCCTGGGGACCATTCAGGCTTGTTCGCATTTGTGTTCCTCACGTGTGCCCCAAAGAATGAGGTGATTTGGTGAAATGCTATGCCCAAGATTACCATCCGAGTTGCCGTCGGGGAAGTGGCTCAAATAGCCTCGGCTATCACTTCCTTTTGACGGCCGTGATGGTCAAGCGGATTAAGGCGCCCTGTAGTTACCAGTTGCGTTGCTTCTGGGAGTATGGGTTCGAGTCACTTCTGGGGTGTGAGTTTTCATTCGCATATAGTCCTGGGGACCATTCAGGCTTGTTCGCATTTGTGTTCCTCACGTGTGCCCCAAAGAATGAGGTGATTTGGTGAAATGCTATGCCCAAGATTACCATCCGAGTTGCCGTCGGGGAAGTGGCTCAAATAGCCTCGGCTATCACATCCTTTTGACGGCCGTGATGGTCAAGCGGATTAAAGCGCCCTGTAGTTACCAGTTGCGTTGCTTCTGGGAGTATGGGTTCGAGTCACTTCTGGGGTGTGAGTTTTCATTCGCATATAGTCCTGGGGACCATTCAGGCTTGTTCGCATATATATATATATATATATATATATATATATATATATATATATATATATATATATATATATATATATATATATATATATATATATATATATATATATATATATATATATATATATATATATATATATATATAAATACATATATATATGTCGTACCTAGTAGCCAGTCTCTTGTGGTGTCAATGAGCTTGGAACCAAGATCCTTAAGAAACCTTCTTGCACTCTCTCCCCATGGACCTAGGGTCTCAGACCCCATTAGAACGAAGTTGTACCGATGATCTAATTACCTGTACTTGGCTGACTTGCCTCTTTCTCTGCGTGTCTCAACCTCTCCGCGGCTCCTGCTGTGTCGGCAGCGAGGTTAATGTATGTGGTTGCCAGGGTGGATACACAAGTATAGTCCCATGCCAACTGTCTGCCACCCTTCCACGGACGCAGTGTGATTCCGTCTGGTCGGCAGGCAAAGCTAACAGCGTCACCGTTCAGTAGGTTGCGGGGCTCTCTTTCTGCTGGACACTGAGAAGAGGCAAGGCTTCTTTTAATGAGGTCATTGACTTCGTCGTGTCAAGTGTGCCAACCACCAGATTTTCCATAGTGCAGGCCATGCAATCCATATTCGACAGCATCTGCCTTGCCGCAAATACACCTATGAACAGTGTGGATAGGGGCAGCAAGACGGAGAGCGACTGCAATACGGAGCTCCAGCGGATCAAGACGTGTGCCTGTCGCAGACATAGGGACTACCAAAAGGAAGTCCCCTGCATGGGGAGCCTGCACAGCTGTGAGGTGTGCACAATCACTGGGGGTTGTTGCTGCCTCCAGCAAAGCTGTGGCTTCTTTGTCTACAAAGGGGCTGTCCCAACTGGATTGTTTCATGGCTTTCGGCATGGCTAGTCTGAGTTCTGGGTTTGCCATGGCACCCCATTAAGTGTCGCATTCCGTGTAGTGGGGGTCCTGTATCCCCGCTACATCACTCAGGGTGTCAGGTAGAATTTCCTTAACCAGGTCATCTGATGCTGAGGAGGAAGACAGGAAGGCTGGGATATATATATATATATATATATATATATATATATATATATATATATATATATATATATATATATATATATATATATATATATATATATATATATATATATATATATAAAAATATTAGATTTTCAAAGACTTTAATTACACACACACAACTATAACCTGCAAACAGATTTCTTACTATGCTATAATTTAAACGGCTTTTCATTTTATATACCTGCATTTGGGTGAGGTGATATGTTACAACAGTTTTGGATGAGGTGAAAACAAACTTTCAACACAAGATAGAACACGAAACAAGCAGAACTTATGGCTGTTCTTACAAGCAGAACTTATGGCAGAAGGAGGAAAGAATCGAGGCAACTACAGAAGCACCATACTGTCCCCTGAGCTCAAAGCGGCAGCTAAGAGCCTTCGTGAGAACCAGGAGATATTCGTCAGGAGAGGTGACAAGTCACCAATATACGTCATTCTTAAAAATGACGAATATCTGGTGAAAATGAACCTCATACTCTCTGACCAAACTAAATTCCAAAGGGTAACGAAGGACACTACAGCCAAATTGAGAGCAAAGGTCAACAAATTGATCGAAACTGTGAACGCCAAGAAATCCGGACTCCACCTGCCAAAGATTATTGGGGAATACAAACCTGGATACGCGTATGGAAATGTCAAGACACACAAGCCTGGAAACCCTCTTCGGCCAATCATCAGCCAGATACCCACACCTACGTACAGACTGGCAAAGCGACTCAATGGCTTGCTGACTCCTTATGTCCCTTGCGCCTTCAGCCTGAAGTCTCTAAAGGAATTTGTTGACTTACTGAGGGGGAACATGGGCCACAGGGATAAGAGCCTCGTTGGACATAGAATCACTGTTTACCAACGTACCTGTGGATGAAACAATCAGGATGATAGCGGACAGAGTGTATCGTAATCCGGCCTGTACTTCTCTTGACATACCAGAAAACATTCTAAGTAAACTACTCCAAGCTTGTACAAAAGAGGCACCCTTCTTGAGCCCGGATGGGCACATGAATAAGCAAGTAGATGAGGTCGCCATGGGTTCTCCCCTAGGTGTCCTGTTTGCGAACTTCTACATGGGTACCATCAAACGGAAGGTCTTAGTCGACATGATCTGGAAACCGGCCATATACTGCAGGTTCGTTGACGACATTTTTACACAGGTACCTAATGTCAGACATCTGCAGGAGATGAAGGAGGCATTTGAGCGGAATTCTGTGTTGCGTTTCACTTACGAGATGGAGAAGGATGGGAAGCTGCCCTTTCTAGATGTAACAGTCATGGAAAGGAGCGGAGGTTTCCACACTGCAGTCTACACTAAGGAAACAAACATAGGAATGTGCCTCAATGCTAACAGTGACTGCCCAGACAGGTACAAGTGGAGTGTTGTTAACGCTTATGATGACCGTTCTCTCAGCCACAGCTCAGAATGGAAGCAAGTCGATGAAGAACTCTGTAGGGTAAGGCAGGTCCTAGTCAACAACGACTTCTCCAATGGTTTCGTTGGAGATATCGTAAGAAGGAAGGTGAAACGCCATGCAACCTCTGAAGAGACAACTAACACAACACCTTTACCCCCTATTAGACTTTTTTACAGGAACTTCTTTTCCACAGCTCATAAAACGGAGGAAAGGCTCCTGAAAGATATTGTTAATAGAAACGTTATCCCTACAGACAAAAATCAGAAGATACAATTGACAATTTACTATAAAACCAAGAAAACTGCCAACCTACTCATGAGAAACTCTCCAGGGACAAAACAGAACGCTTTGAATGAGACCAATGTCGTCTATGCCTTGAAATGCCCACTTGGGGACTGTAAGCCTCAAAGAACTCAGTATATATTAAAGACAACAACATCTCTTTCCAGGCGATTAACGATGCATAAGCAACAGGGCTTCATTAAGGAACATATAATCTCTTCCCACAATCTTACCATCTCCAGAGAAGTCTTAACAAAAAACACAGAAATCATCGATAGATACAGCGATAGCAGGCGGCTTGATATCTGCGAGGCACTACAAATTAAGAAGTCAACATCAGCAATCAACAGCCCATTAATGCACAACTATATTCTACCCACTTCAAGACTCCGCACCAATATAGAAGCATCAAGAAATATGGGCCAATAGGCCCTTTGCATTTACTTCCATTCTTCCCTTTAACTTACCCAATATTATACGGATTGTTTCCTGTTCTATCTTGTGTTGAAAGTTTATTTTTACCTCATCCAAAAATGTTGTAACATATCACCTCACCCAAATGCAGGTATATAAAATGAAAAGCCGTTTGAATTATAGCATAGCAAGAAATCTGTTTTCAGGTTATAGTTGTGTGTGTGTAAACTAAAGTCTTTGAAAATGTAATAAGTTATTACGAAACGCGTTCAGGTGTCGCGTCAGACTAGAAATAAAAATGAATTTTGGAGAACTGATTTTTCAATTACCATCGACAGTGAAAAGAAACATAAGAAATATTGAAAAAATTCGTGTTAGAATTATTAATCTTACTTTTTCGGTCATATTTAATAATTTATGTCAACAGGAAAGACTGCTACAAATATATATATATATATATATATATATATATATATATATATATATATATATATAATCACGTGTTTATTTTCGTGATATACACACACACATATATATATATATATATATATATATATATATATATATATATATATATATATATATATATATATATATATATATATATATATATATATATATATATATATATATATAAAATGTTTTTCTTTTTTTGTGGGAGTGAAATGATTGTGCAACATCCTACTTAATACTTTCATTTTCATGAAATTCAAATAATTCCTCATAATATGCAGATTATCATACAGCTACAAGCTTGACCGAGAACTAATCTGGATATTACGTACATATTTTTGGTCTGTTACCATTTTTTTCCGGATTTTCTTCATACTTCGAGTGAGGTTTTCGTATTTTAGATAGAGAGAGAGAGAGAGAGAGAGAGAGAGAGAGAGAGAGAGAGAGAGAGAGAGAGAGAGAGAGAGAGAGAGAGAGAGAGAGAGAGAGAGAGAGAGAGAGTGCGTGCGCGAGCGTGTGTGTTTGTGTACTCACCTATTTGTGCTTGCGGGGGTTGAGCTTTGGCTCTTTGGTCCCGCCTTTCAACTGTCAATCAACTGGTGTACAGATTCCTGAGCCTACTGGGCTCAATCATATCTACATTTAAAATTGTGTATGGAGTCAGCCTCCACCACATCACTGCCTAATGCATTCACTCTGTTACTACTCTGACACCGTAAAAGTTCCTTCTAACGTCCCTGTGGCTCATGTGGGTACTCAGTTTCCACCTGTGTCCCCTTGTTCGCGTCCCGCCAGTGTTGAATAGATTATCCTTGTTTACCCGGTCGATTCCCCTGAGGATTTTGTAGGTTGTGATCATGTCTCCCCATACTCTTCTGTCTTCCAGTGTCGTAAGGTGCATTTCCCGCGGCCTTTCCTCGTGACTCATGACTCTTAGTTCTGGGACTAGTCTAGTGGCATACCTTTGGACTTTTTCCAGTTGCGTCTTGTGCTTGACAAGGTACGGGCTCCGTAGTGGGACCGCAAACTCCAGGATTGGTCTTACATATGTGGTGTACAAGATTCTGAATGATTCCTTACACAGGTTCCTGAACGCTGTTCTGATGTTAGCCAGCCTCGTATATGCCGCAGACATTATTCTTTTATGTCGGCTTCAGGAGACAGGTTTGGTGTGATATCAACTCTTGGATCTTTCTCTCTGTCTGTTTTATTAAGTACTTCATCTCCTATTCTGTATTCTGTGTCTGACCTCCTGTTTCCACTGCCTAGTTTCATTACTTTGCATTTACTCGGGTTGAATTTCAACAGCCATTTGTTGGACCATTCACTCAGTACATTTAGGTCATCTTGCAGCCTCCTACTATCATCCTCTGTTTCAATCCTCCTCATAATTTTTGCATCATCGGCAAACATTGAGAGAAACAATTCTATACCCTCTGGGAGATCATTTACATATATTAGAAACAGCAAAGGTCCAAGGACTGACCCCTGCGGGACTCCAATTGTAACGTCTCGCTAATCTGAGACCTCACCCCTCACACAGACTCGTTGTCTCCTGTTGCTTAGGTACTCCTTTATCCAATGGAGTAGTTTCCCTTTCACTCCAGCCTGCATCTCCAGCTTTTTCACTAGCCTCTTGTGTGGTACTGTATCAAAGGCTTTTTGACAATCCAAAAATATGCAGTCTGCCCACTCTTCTCTTTCTTGCCTTATTTTTGTTGCCTGGTTGTAGAATTCAAGTAACCCTGTGAGGCAGGACCTGCCATCCCTGAACCCATGTTGATGCTGTGTTACAAAGTTCTTTCGCTCCAGATGCTCCAGATTAGCTTTCTTCGAACAATCTTCTCCATCAGCTTGCATGGTATGCAAGTTAGGGACACTGGCCTGTAGTTCAGTGCCTCCTGTCTATCCCCTTTCTTGTATATCGGGACTACGTTAGCTGCTTTCCAAATATCTTGCAGTTCCCCTGTTGCCAGTTATTTGTTATACACTATGGAGTGTGGGAGGCACAGTTCTTTTGCGCCTTCCTTTTGTATCCAAGGGGAGATTGCATCTGGGCCTATAGCCTTCGTCACATCCAACTCTAGTAAACACTTCCTTACTTCCCCGCTGGTAATCTCAAACTCTTCCAGTGGTTCCTGGTTAACTATTCCCTCTCTTATCTCTGGGATTTCTCCTTGCTCTAAGGTGAAGACCTCCTCGAATTTTATTATTTAGTTCCTCACACACTTCCTTGTCGTTTGTAGGGAATCCTTCTGCCCCTATCCTGAATTTCATAACCTGTTCCTTTACTGTTGTTTTTTCTCCTGATGTGGCTATGCAACAATTTAGGCTGAGTCTTTGCTTTGCTTGCGATGTCATTTTCGTATTGTCTTTCTGCCTCTCTTTTCATCCTGACATATTCATTCCTGGCATTCTGGTAACTTTCTCTGCTCTCCAGTGTCCTGTTATTCCTATAGTTTCTCCACGCCCTTTTACTTTGCTGCTTAGCTAGCCTATATCTCTGATTAAACCATGGGTTTCTCATCTTCATTTCACTGTTTTGCTTTTGTTCTGGGACAAACTTGTTTGCTGCGTCCATGCACTTCTGCATGATGTAGTCCGTCATATCTTGGGCCGTCTTTTCCCTGAGCTCTTTTCCCTGAGCTCTGTTTCCTATGCTATATCTGTTAGGAATTTCCTTATCCCCTCATAGTTTCCCTTTCGGTATGCTAACCTTTTGGTTTCGGTATCCCTCCTCGAGTTCAATAACCCTTCTTCAATCAGGTACTCAAACACCAGTACACTGTGGTCGCTCATTCCTACTGGGTCCTCAAAACCGATTTCTCTTATGTCGGAGTCGTTCAGAGTGAAGACTAGGTCGAGTGTCGCTGGTTCGTCATTGCCTCTCATCCTTGTGGGTTCTCTTACATGCTGGGTTAAAAAGTTTCTAGTCACCACCTCCAATAGTTTTGCTCTTCACGTATCCTCGCCTCCATGTGTGTGTGTTCTCACCTAGTTGTACTCACCTATAACCTCCACGTATCCTCGCCTCCGTGTGTGTGTGTTCTCACCTAGTTGTGCTTGCGGGGGTTGAGCTCTGGGTCTTTGGTCCCGCCTTTCAGCCGTCAATCAACAGGTGTACAGGTTCCTGAGCCTATTGGGCTCTATCATATCTACACTTGAAACTGTGTATGGAGTCAGCCTCCACCACATTACTTCCTAATGCATTCCATTAGTCAATAACTCTGACACTAAAAACATTCTTTTTAATATCTCTGAGGCTCATTTGGGCACTCAGTTTCCACCTGTGTCCCCTAGTGCGTGTGACCCGTGTGTTAAATAGCCTGTCTGTATCAACCCTGTCGATTCACTTGAGAATCTTGAATGTGGTAATCATGTCCCCCCTAACTCTTCTGTCTTCCAACGAAGTGAGGTTTAATTCCCGTAGTCTCTCCTCGTAGCTCATACCTTTCATCTCGGGTACTAGTCTGGTGGCAAACCTTTGAACCTTTTCCAGTTTAGTCCTATGCTTGACTAGATATGGACTCCATGCTGGAGCCGCATACTCCAGGATTGGTCTGATATATGTGGTATATAATGTTCTGAAAGATTCCTTACACAAGTTTCTAAAGGCCGTTCTTATGTTAATCAACCTGGCATATGCTGCTGATGTTATCCTCTTGATATGAGCTTCAGGGGACAGGTCTGGCGTGATATCAACCCCCAGGTCTTTCTCTCTCTCTGACTCTTGAAGTATCTCATCTCCCAAATGATACCTTGTGTCTGGTCTCCTGCTTCCTACCCCTATCTTCATTACATTACATTTGCTTGGGTTAAACTCTAACAGCCATTTGTTCGACCACTCCTGCAGCTTGTCCAGGTCTTCTTGAAGCCTCAAGCTGTCCTCCTCTGTTTCAATCCTTATCATAATTTTGGCGTCGTCAGCAAACATTGAGAGGAATGAGTCTATACCCTTTGGGAGATCATTTACGTATATCAGAAACAGGATAGGTCCAAGCACAGAGCCCTGTGGGACTCCACTGGTGACTTCACGCCATTCTGAGGTCTCACCCTTCACTGTAACTCTCTGCTTCCTATTGCTTAGGTACTCCCTCATCCACTGGAGCGCCCTACCAGTTACTCCTGCCTGTTTCTCCAGCTTATGCATCAACCTTTTATGGGGTACTGTGTCAAAGGCTTTCCGACAGTCCAAAAAAATTGCAGTCCGCCCATCCTTCTCTTTCTTGCTTAAACTTTGTCACCTGATCGTAGAATTCTATCAATTCCAGATGTGTTACTAGGTTTTTTCTCACAATCTTCCCCATCACTTTGCATGGTATACAAGTTAAGGACACTGGCCTGTAGTTCAGTGCCTCTTGTCTGTCACCCTTTTTGTATATTGGTACTACATTAGCAGTTTTCTATATTTCTGGTAGGTCTACAGTTTCCAGTGACCTACTATACACTATGGAGAGTGGCAAGCAAAGTGCTCCTACACACTCTTTCAATACCCGTGGTGAGATTCCGTCCGGCCTAACAGCTTTTATCACATCCAGCTCCCTGTTCTTTTGTAAAGACCTCCTGGAACCTTTTGTTGAGTTCTTCACACACCTCTTTGTCATTCTCTGTGTACCTGTCCTCGCCCATCCTATGTTTCATCACCTGTTCCTTTACTACTGTTGTCTTCCTCCTGATGTGACTGTGTAGTAGCTTTGGTTCGGTCTTGGCTTTATTAGCTATATCATTTTCATACCTTTTCTCAGCTGCTCTTCTCACACTAACATACTCGTTCCTGGTTCTCTGGTGTCTCTCTCTACTTTCTTGTGTTCTGTTATTACGGAAGTTCCTCCATGCCCTTTTGTTCAGCTCCTTTGCTTTCATACATTCCCTATTAAACCCCGGATTCTTCCCTTGCTTCTCTGTTTTTTCCTATCGGGCTGGGACAAACCTGCTTACAGCCTCCTGACATTTTTGGGTGATATAGTCCATCGTGTCTTGTACGGACTTGGTTCCGAGTTCTGTGTCCCAATGTATATCCCATAGGAATTTATTCATTTCCTCATTGTTTCCCTTTCGGTACGCCAGCCCTTTGTTTCCCAGTTCTTTTTTGTGGGTGATAATTCCTAGCTCAACCAGGTACGCAAAGCTTAATACACTATGATCACTCATTCCCAAGGGGGCTTCCAACTTAACTTCCCTTATATCCGACTCATTTAGGGTAAATATCAGATCAAGCAAGGCTGGTTCATCCCCTTCTCTCATTCTTGTCGGTCCCTTGACGTGCTAACTTAGAAAGTTTCTTGTTACCACATCCAGCAGCTTAGCTATCCATGTGTCTGGGCCTCCATGTGGGTCTCTGTTCCCCCAATCTATCTTCCCATGGTTGAAGTCTTCCATGATTAGTAGTCTGGATCCGTTCCTGCTAGCCACAGAAGCTGCTCTCTCTATTATATTGATGGTGGCCAAGTTGTTTCTATCATATTCCTGTCTGGGTCTTCTGTCATTTGGTGGGGGGCTATATATGACTACTACTATAATTTTCTGTCCTCCAGTTGCTATGGTGCGTGATACGTAGTCACTAAAACCTTCACAGTTCTGAATTACCATCTCTTCGAAACTCCAACCTTCTCTTAGTAGCAAAGCTACACCACCTCCTCCTCTCCCTTCTCTCTCTTTCCTCACTACATAGTTGCCCTGTGGAAACACTGCGTTTGTTATAGTTTTCGTTAGCTTTGTTTCTGTGAGTGCTAATATATCTGGGTTTTCTTCTAGTGCCCATTCTCCGAGTTCACTTGCTTTATTTGTAATCCCATCTATGTTAGTGTACATTGCCTTGAAGCTCACTTTCTTCTGTTCATTTTCTTGTCCCTTTCTTGGCGAGCATTCTGCTGGTGTGGGAAGCTGTTCCGTGGGTGAGAGGATCTGAGAGGTGGTTTGCAGGGTCTCAGAGGATTTTGGGGTGGGGGGGTGGGGGTTTAAGGGAAGTGGGAACAGGTAGGGTGTGGGTTAAGGAGATAGGGATGGACATGGAGGATACGGGGTGAGGGGGGAAGGAGGGATAGGGTGGGTATGGGATGAAGGGGGAGGGGGAGACAGAAGGGGGGAAGGTGAGAGAGGGGACATGATGGGAATGGGGAAGGGGTGACAGGGTCAGAATGGGGTGAGGGGGGGAGGGTTGGGTGGGGGCAGGTAGTGTGAGGGGAGGTGAGGGTTTCTATGCAGAGGGGGGTGGTGGTGTTGCCCTCCCCTCTGGTGTTGCTGGGATGCTGGTCTTGGGTTCCCCTCTTGTCTCTAGGACTGTTGTATTTGGGGCTGTGATTTCCTTGTTTGCTCCTCTCTCCCTGCGCTTCCGCCTTGCCTCTACTGCCCTGGCTCTCGCCTCCTTCGTCCTGTCCCTCTGCAGGAATACTTTTTTGTTTCCCTCCACATGCTGCAGTCGACTCTTCCTTTCGAGAATATCCTCCTTCGTGGTTTCGTTTGTAAACACCACCTTTATAAGTCGGTTTCTGTCTTTGTTGTACCAGCCCAACCTGAAAACCTTCTCAATGTTTCGTTCAGCCCCTTCCATCTGTAACCCCTTCAGTAGCCCCTGTACTGCCTCTCTATCCTTGCTATTCCATTCTTGCCTGTTGGATCCTTCCTGTTCTTTGATGCCTACAACTACCACTGGTCTTTTTCTCTCCAGCAGCTGAGTGGTGCATCTTGCTGCTTCCTGTGAGGTGGCTGCTTGCATCGCTACCTCCCTCACTGTGTCCATTGCTTTTTCAGTATGTCTGCAAATGTTTCAGGTACAGAGGCATTTCCTTCCAATGTAACATTCCCACCTTCCATTTGGATGATAATCTGATGCTCGGTCTCTTTATTTTTCTCTGTGAGGGATATGATCTCCTTCCTTGCTGATGTCAGCTCACTTTGCAGGTTGTTAATTGTAATCCTCATTTCATGCATCTCCCTCCTTAATTCCTCCAGAACTTGGGTTAACATTTCCTTCGTTTGGTCACTCTGGCTATTTCCTGTGTCCCTGGTGCGTCCTCCTGTCATTTTGCCCCTTGTCAAGAGAGAGAGCAAGAGAGAGAGGTAGCAAGAGAGAGAGAGAGAGAGCAAGAAAGCAAGAGAGAGAGAGCTAGAGAGAGCAAGAGAGCAAGAGAGAGAGAAAGCAAGAGAGAGAGAACAAGAGGGAGCAAGAGAGAGAGAGAGAGAGAGAGAGAGAGAGAGAGAGAGAGAGAGAGAGAGAGAGAGAGAGAGAGAGAGAGAGAGAGAGAGAGAGAGAGAGAGAGAGAGAGAGAGACAGAGAGAGAGAAAGAGAGAGAGAGAGGTGTGGTGTTGTCTGCAGATTACAGCAGGTAAGAGAGGGGGTAAGAAAGGGGGTGGATTATGAGTAAGGATTTTATCCTTTTTCCACGAAAGCTGTTAATCCCTTCTAGCCTGACTTGACGTATATGTGAGTGCGTGCGTGTGCATGTGTGCTTGTGTTTGTTTTTGAGTGTGCTTGCGTGTGTGCTTGCAAACGTACGTGTTCATGCGTGTGTGTGTGCATGCGTGCGTGTGTTACGGGGGTCCCGTAAAATGTCAACCGCTACCAAAATTAAACCACTTTGATATTTTAAATGTATCTGATATACTGAACAAGAATTTGGTAATATTTTACCTCTGTACACCTGAAGAATTGAGCTGAATTTGTTTGTGCGTATGTGTGTGCGTTTTTGCATATGCGTGCTTGTGTGCGTGCATACGTATGTGGGCGTGCGTGCGTGTGTCACGAGTTCCTGTAAGCGTTAACTTCTACCCAAAATGAGCCACTTTGAGATTTTTTAAATATATATGCCATCCTGAACAAGAATTTGATAATATTTTACCTCGCACTGTACACCTGATTAATTAACCAGAGAGGGGTACATACCAGTCTTCCTTTCCGCTCACACAACTAGATGAGTAATGATGATGTATGGTTAACAGTGCTCCGTCGTCGCCTTCCACTTGGTGATTCACTAAGTGCTAGTAGATTGATGATGGCGGTTCTTCTCTATCTACACAAAGCTCTGGAGTCAGTCACTGTATCGTTGTGTTACAATTCACTAATTTACTTTACCACTGATCACAGTCACCACCCAACAAACACAATCAGGTAGTTCCATGGCGGGTCGTCCCACGCTGGCCGTCAGGTCAGGTCGCTCCACGCGGTCCTCCACACTTATATGCACCGGTGACGCAACTAGCTCCACTTTGGTTTCTTCGCACTATCGCTAGCGATATGACTATGCTATGTTGCACCCTGCTAGCTACACACTGCGAGAGGCCAAATACTATGATCTAGCCTCTATACTCCTTCAATGTCCCGAGAAATTGACGAATTTCCACGGACCTCACTGTGTGTGTGTGTGTGTTTGCGGAAAAAACAACAACGAAGCAGTGTTCGATTACAGATCGACCGTCATTAGTTATGAGTCGAACAGCCCCTTCACGTACAGGGGAGCCCCTTGCTTCAGTGCTCACTCAGTCGTGCTCTGTAAGACCGCAAGACAAGTGATCACTGAATCATGCAAGATCCTGAGGTCGGTGATCATTCAATCAGTCAGACGTAACGACTGTCCATTACTACAGTGTACGCAGCTGTCAGCTCTGACTTATGTGTTATGGATTGATGGGTCAGGTAGGCAGCCAGGAAGGCAGGCAGGCGGTCAAGAAGGCAGGCTGGCGGTCAAGAAGGCAGGTAGGAAGGCAAGCAAATATGACAACAAGGTAGCAGAAAGCAGAGCCGGCAGCCCGTGGAGGCAAAAATGAATTGAAATAAGCAGACAGACGGAAGGGAGAGAAAACACAACATTGTTAAAGGCAGGAGTAAGGCAGGTATATAGGAGAGCAGGCAGGCATATATTTTATTTATTTATTTGTACAAGAGTTCTTACATTCTTGTACAGCTACTAGCACGCACGGCGTTTCGGGCAAGACCTCAATCTTAATTTTCACACACACACATCCCCAGGAAGCAGCCCGTAGCAGCTGTCTAACTCCCAGGTACCTATTTACTGCTAGGTAACATTATTAAACATCGATTCGTTGTCGTATACAATTTTCTTATTTATTTAATTCCATATCATATTAATTTTTTATGTATAGTTAGGAGGTAAGCCGAAAAGTGTTGCTCTGTAATAATTGGTTCTCAAATAATATGCTTTCAAGCATTATTTAAGCTTTATTAACCATGTAAATAAGAACAGCTGGAGCAGAAGTCATCAAAGGGTTCCTAACGTTTTCAGTATTGACATCTTGCCTGCATAGAAGATAAGAATATATTAGTTACACACTAAGTAGGTAATTAAAGATTTCAAGCTCTCCTGGTTCCTAGAATATAAGATAACAAGAATATAAACATAGTGAAGCTTAATCATATAACGGCTACATCTGCCGTTAGTAAAAAAACAGTATCGAGCGATACTCTTACTCTGCTTTAACCTTAAATATACCAGAAGTAGGAGCTGCCTTTCCTAGCAGGGAGGCAGCTTAAGTTACACTTATAAACCTTAGATTTCTTTCTAATTATATACCAACATAAATTAATCCTTCTTGGCTGCATAATGGGAGAAAGAATGAGCCTTAAAAGGTGACACTCACATGCATTCCCACACCAATGTTTGACACCCACGTAATCCACTCAGGAACGAGTGAATAGACGTTGCTGAATAGACGTTGCCTAGGTCAACTAATAGTTGAAATGAGCAGAGTCCATCTGGCTGCTTAAATTGTCTTTACCAATGCAGCAGACGTAGAAGATGTCGAGAAGAATGCAATATTTCCGGAATAATATGCAGACAGGTGCACCTCCCAATATTGAAATTAAGTCTCTTCTGTAGCGTAGTGGAGGGAGGAGCGCCCTCCCAGACACCTGTCCCTCTCGTACCTCCCATGTCACCATAAGGGACGTTAGTTTGGCAACATGGGTAATTGGTCTAACTAGGCTAGATGAACTAGTGGCACCAACCATTGGTTATCCCCCCTTCCCCTTAACTTGAATGCCAGTAACATTAGTCCTTGCTTACACATGGTACATAAATATGTACATAAAAGTACAATAGAATTAATGGGCAAATTATTATTTTCGGTATTGGCGTCGTTAAATGGGTGAGAATGAATGCATGCAAATGTGAGTGAGTGAGGGAGTATCAGCTCCAGGTAGCTGGCTTCGACTAGCCAGCTACCCGGAGCATAACCGCTCCCATTGGCTGATGGCAGGTGACTGAGGCAAGCACCGGTATGTGAGGGAGGGAGGTGTGCGTGCGTGCGTGCTGTGTAGGGCGCTCCGACCTGAGCCAACTGGCCTCACTCTCTTCCTGGCTTTCCCTCCGACAGGTTCAGACCCGCCTGTGCTCTGGTGAGACGCGGTCACTTGCTCTGGCACAGAAGCACTCATTCGCGCGCGTGTTCAAACACACACACACATATACACTCAGCTACACATACACTTATATAAACACACTCAGACTCATACACACTCGTTGTGTACATATATAGGCTACCTCGCCGATACGCAGCTAGCCGTTCGTAGAATTACGGTGAAAATTATGTATCTATCTGGATCAACAATCTCGCAATCATCTTTTGAAAACAATCAATAACCCAACAAATAAAGCTTTTAAACTAGTTTCTGCCCATTCGAATTATAGACTTTTCCCCTTTCAAACTTTCCAGTCAAAAATATGAGGAATTAAAACTCCAATTACAAGAAAAATCAATCATTAGAACGAGAGCTCCCAATGAGGAGAAGTGAGATTGTCAAGCCAATATTGTATCAACACGAGACAAAAACAATCGCTCCTAGATATGAGAACATAATTTTTTTGGCATTGACGCAACAATCACTGAAATATTAACTCCAAATATCTGTTACAAAGTTGCCATAGTGAACAATGACAGTGTTTCTCAGTCAGATGACAGTGAAGAATATCAGTGTTTCTCAGTCAGTGAACAGTGAACAATAGCAGTGCTTCTCAGTCAGTGAACAATAGCAGTGTTTCTCAGTCAGATGACAGTGAACAATAGCAGTGCTTCTCAGTCAGTGAACAGTGAACAATAACAGTGTTTCTCAGTCAGTGAACAGTGAACAATAGCAGTGTTTCTCAGTCAGATGACAGTGAAAAATATCAGTGTTTCTCAGTCAGTGAACAGTGAACAATAGCAGTGCTTCTCAGTCAGATAACAGTGAACAATAGCAGTGTTTCTCAGTCAGTGAACAGTGAACAATAACAGTGTTTCTCAGTCAGTGAACAGTGAACAACAGCAGTGTTTCTCAGTCAGATAACAGTGAACAATAGCAGTGTTTCTCAGTCAGATGACAGTGAACAATAGCAGTGCTTCTCAGTCAGTGAACAGTGAACAATAGCAGTGTTTCTCAGTCAGATGACAGTGAACAATAGCAGTGCTTCTCAGTCAGTGAACAGAACAATAGAAGTGTTTCTCAGTCAGTGAACAGTGAACAATAGCAGTGCCTCTCAGTCAGTGAACAATAGCAGTGTTTCTCAGTCAGTGAACAGTGAACAATAGCAGTGTTTCTCAGTCAGTGAACAGTGAACAATAACAGTGCCTCTCAGTCAGTGAACAGTGAACAATAGCAGTGCCTCTCAGTCAGTGAACAGTGAACAATAGCAGTGCTTCTCAGATAACAATGAACAATAGCAGTGCTTCTCAGTCAGTGAACAGTGAACAATAGCAGTGCTTCTCAGTCAGATAACAGTGAACAATAGCAGTGCTTCTCAGTCAGTGAACAATAGCAGTGTTTCTCAGTCAGTGAACAGTGAACAATAACAGTGCTTCTCAGTCAGTGAACAGTAAACAATAACAATGCTTCTCAGTCAGTGAACAGTGAACAATAACAAAGCTTCCCAGTCAGTGAACAATAACAGTGCTTCTCAGTCAGTGAACAGTGAACAATAACAGTGTTTCTCAGTCAGTGAACAGTGAACAATAACAGTGCTCTTCAATCAGATAACGATACTTCTCAGTCGGATAACAATGAACAATAACAGTGCTTTTCAGTGAGATAATCAAATAATCTCCAATCAAATAACTGAACAATATCAGTGTTCTCTAGATAATTAAATGAGAACAATAACAGATCTTTCAGATCAAATTAACACCGAACAATAACAGCGCCGTCATCCAGATAACAGTGAACAATATTGCTGCTCATCAAAATAAGAGGAAAAAACCAGTTCTGTTCATGAGCATAACGTGAGATCAAGAACAGTGGCGCTAATCTCAATGGCGAAGAACATGTGAAGCGTCTTTGTGTGGTTTAAGTTGCCTTGTTTTCTTTACAAAGCAGTGACATTATTACTCAGAGGAGGTGTTTATCAAGACCTTTCACCACCTGGAGAGAGCGAAATAGAGTGAGAGAAGGAGAGAGAGAGAAAGAGCTGCATGCTGGTGATGCTTCAGCAACAAGAACCTGTAGTTTTCTGCTCCGACTACTGACTCCATCTGTCGGTTACTTTGGGCTACTTGGTGAGTATTTCTTTCTCGTTTCGCCTAATCAGCCTACTTTGAGATCTAGCTTAGAAGCGGGCTGAAAACATATGAGGAAGAACCGACTGATTCTCTTTACAGCATCATCACTGTAACTCTGTCATTGGTTGAGATTGTTTCTCGCGCACACACGCTTGAAGGAGCATCACTGATTATTACCTCTTACTGGCTCAGGTGGGTGTGGCTTTATCTTTAGTGGACGGGGACTGAATGAGACACACCAGTAGAGGTGATCTCAATGGGAAAGATAGAAAGGATTCCTATAAGGAGATACATCAAGTGGGTCTCCGCTCGGGCATATGTTACGTCAATTTGCTTGTTTCCGAAATAGAGGATTAACAACACGTTTGCATGATTAAAGGAAGTGAATATGAGGGTAAAGAGCATCAACACCCGCAGGCTCATCAGATCAATCAAGACATATATTGGGGCCATGTGAGTGGCCAAACATGTCATGGAACGCGGACATGTTCAAGCCAAGAGAACGGAGCCGAGAACGAGAACAACGCCGCCACTTCGCAAGAGTGCAGCGTTGAGTGACGTAGTAGTAGGGAGAACATGGGGGCGCTGTGGAGCGTTGAGTGACGTAGTAGTAGGGAGAACATGGGGGCGCTGTGGAGCGTTGAGTGACGCAGTAGTAGGGAGAACATGGGGAGGTGTGGAGCCTTGAGTGATGCAGTAGTAACGAGAACACGGGGAGCTGTGGAGCGTTGAGTGACGTAGTAGTAATGAGAACATGGGGAGCTGTGGAACATTGAGTGACGTAGTAGTACGGAGAACATGGGGAGCTGTGGAGCGTTGAGTGACGTAGTAGTAATGAGAACATGGGGAGCTGTGGAGCATTGAGTGACGTAGTAGTACGGAGAACATGGGGAGCTGTGGAGCGTTGAGTGACGTAGTAGTAGCGAGAACATGGGGAGCTGTGGAGCGTTGAGTGATGCAGTAGTAGCGAGAACATGGGGAGCTGTGGAGCGTTGAGTGACG